>NC_083105.1:51111978-51445103 GCF_949774975.1 Lagenorhynchus albirostris
CACGAGACTGTGGGAGAGGCTACTTCATGTTCGATTTCATATTCACAGCCTCAGACTCAGTGGGTATCACAAAACTCATTTTTATATATTATAATCATGCATCAAAATGTTTTGTTTTTGTGAATTTTCTTAATAGATATGAAACTATAATATTGGGAAAACTCACTTTTTTTTTTACATTGAAAAGTGCTCCTCATTCTCAGTTTGGAAACTATTGCTCTAATCCAGACATCCCACAACTGCAGCCCTAGGGCCTAATCCAGCCATCAGACGGGATGGTTTGGCCAGCCCAGTGCTCCAAATGTCTCTGGATGTGGACACCCTTCCTTGGTGCTGTGCTTTCTGCAAGCACCACAAACACCCCGTTTCCACTCTCTGGCATTCACTGCTTTCCTTGTTAATGTTACTTCTCTGCCCCCTGAGGCACTGGTTCCTAGAAAACACTGCCCCCAGATTCTTCATCAAAATTTACTCTTCTGATATCCCCCTTCCTCAAATGTATTATCTAAGCCAAAACAAAGATCTAATAGGTTGTCTCCCTCTGGGAAAACCTATTTATCCAGAACCAGTGAGGGAGATTATTTCGGGCAAATGTGGGCAGGGGATTTTTTTTTTGGAGCAGAGAAAGGTTTATTGCAGGACAAGGCAAGGAGAACAGGCGGCTCATGTTCCAACCCTGAACTCCCCAAAGGGTTTCCGCAAAGTATTTAAAAATTTTTTAAATCTTAAATTGGAGTATAGTTGATTAACAATGTGTTATTTTCAGGTGTACAGCAAAGTGATTCAGTTATACATATACACGTATCTATTCTGTTTCAAATTCTTTTCCCATTTAGGTGATTACAGAATACTGAGCAGAGTTCCCTGTGCTCTACAGTAGGTCCTTGTTGGTTGTCTATTTTAAATAGTAGTGTGTACATGTCAATCCCAAACTCCCAGTCTATCCCCCCACCCCAGCAAAGCATTTCTTTTTTTACATCTTTATTGGAGTATAATTGCTTTACAATGGTGTGTTAGTTTCTGCTTTATAACAAAGTGAATCAGCTATACATATACATATATCCCCTTATCTCCTCCCTCTTGCATCTCCCTCCCACTCTCCCTATCCCACCCCTCTAGGTGGTCACAAAGCACCGAGCTGATCTCCCTGTGCTATGCAGCTGCTTCCCACTAGCTATCTATTTTACATTTGGTAGTGTATATATGTCGGTGCTAATTTCTTACTTCGTCCCAGCTTACCCTTCCACTTCCCTGTGTCCTCAAGTCCATTCTCTACGTGGGCAGGGGATTTTCTTCCCATAATCCTGCAAAACAAAACACTCAAAGGAAGGTTAACGACTATTCCCCGAGAGTTTCACCTTGTCTTGTAGAAAGTATACAAGGCCTAGAAACAAATTAATTTTGATCAACCTTGGTTTTCCTTTCTGGACTCTGCCAAAGACACTAACGAGCAGAGAAACAGCCACATCAGGGGAAAGTTTGGAGGTGGATGGAGTGGAAAGGGCCACATAATCCCTAGTCAGAATTGTGGCTCTGTAGGAAACAGAATATTAAATCACTGAAAGTGAGGTATAAAATGTTGTTTTATGAATTCTCATATCTCTTTAAACAACTTCAGAAAGGGGAAAAGGTAGTTTCATCTTAGAATATATCTAGATTGCTCTGGGTTCATGCTATGGTAGGTTTTAAATCAAAGAGAATTGCTTAGTATATTTGTTTTGGAGACTCTCCAAAAAAAAAAAAAAAAAAGAAGAAGAAGAAAGAAAGAAATGTGCTATGTAGCTCAGGCTGACAACCAGGACATGATAATGCAGAGTCCTTCCAACTGGAGGTAAAGTCCCCACAAAAAAGAGTCTGTCTGCTTGTGGCCCAGTTCTTCCAAGAGTTCCCACCCACCACCCCAACTCCCTTTTATATAAACTTCCCAGAGGGACACCTTTGGTGTCCTGGGAAAGCCCCATTCGTCTGCCAAATGCAGCTTCTCTGATCCCTCTTATGATACTGTGTTCAAGGCTGACACATTTCTGTTCATAGTTACCATTTCTTTCCTCCCCTTTTGCCAGTTTTTAGTCCAATATGCCAATTGTCCTGCATTTGTATGACTTCAGACCTTAAACATTTTCACCAACAGTGGAGAATTCTGTAGAGCACTTTCTGAAAAACTCAGTCTATAATCTCCTCCCTTCCCCCAGCCAGCTCACTGGGGCAGTGATTTCCTCAAAGAATTCCAACAAATTAGTTCAGCACGACTCCCCTTCCTGAAATGATGTTAGCTGTCTTTAATCAAGCTTGCTATTCCAACTGTTCCTGATTTGATACCTTCAAGTAGTTACAGAGTCCTTCCCTCTAACTGAAGTTAAACTGACAGGCTTATCTTCTTATTCCCAGCATACCCACAAATACTGATAATATTTCAGGGAGCGGGTGTGGGTGATGAAGAGGAGAAAGGATTCATTAAATCTTTTAACTTATCCTACTTTTTTCATAGACAGACTTTTTTTTTTTTTTTTTTTTTTTGGTTAAGTCCCAAAATAAGTGTTTAAAATCAGAATCCCAGAGAGAGGCATCTCAAAATCAGTCCTGGTGCTTTAAAAATGCTAGTACTCCCTTTACACGTTCGAACAAATGTTTAAAGTAAGGCCACCTTAATTATCTGGTGCCAATGGAATGAATTTCCTACACTAATCATGGCTGGTATTTACTTGGTGTTTGTAGTGCCAAATCTCAACTTCTGAAGTCAAGAGGTTAAGTTATAAATACCCGCTATTAGATAGCTGTAAAATATTTGCCTGAAGCCTTTGATAGCTTAAAGCTTTCCATTATAGGTATATACAGACATGTATATTCTTGTAGCTATGTATATTTTAAGATACATATGTATCTCCACAACACCTCATGTGTGGTCATGAAATCCATCACATAAACTTCTGCATTTTCCAAACCCTGGGATACAATTTCAAGCCATATATAAACTGACTTTATACTGCCCATATGCACTGCACTGGGCCCTACCACGCAGATGGCATCATCATTTCCACAGTCTGATTCACAGTCCAAACCCAGGAGACGGTCTCAAGGAAAAGACGTTTTAGGACCAGGTTTCTAACTTGAAACTCTCCATGGGAATTTCCAGAATAACTCTGATACATCAAGGGGGAAAAAAAAAAGTGAAGAAGGACTGAAAACCAGAACCAAAACCAAACAAAAGGAGAAGCATTAAAAAGTTATGTGATGAAGTGGGATGCTATAAAGTTTTTATTATGACTTGTTTGGAAAGAGCTTGCTTAACAAAAGCAGTCATCCTCTATTCAAATGCAAAGCAATAAAACATTTTATAGTCCACTATTATACGCCGTAATGCGTATGGAATGGTTAAGCCCAATCAGATCTTAGAAAAGAACATTTTGTTTGCTCTTCTAGGAAAGTTTGCCCTTTAAAAGAGAGGGAAAAAAAAAAAGTGAAGGAAGAAAGAAACTACTACAGTGTTATGGGGATGGAGAATTATCTGGAAATTATACAACTGAGGAATGGATGCAGAAAGGGGAGCTATCTCTTTACCTGGAAAAGAGAAAATTAGTGGGGGAAATGAGAGCTGTCTTCACATATTTTCAGGGCAATTTTGTAGAAGAGTTATTAATTTTAGAGTTATGATGTGAAGTTACACAGGACAAAACTAGATCCAATTGGTAAACATTGGGGTGAAGGGAGGGGGGTAGATTTGACTCAATACAGAATCTTCTGACATGATAGCTTCTCACAAAGGGATGATCTGCCTTGGGAACCATTGAGTTCTCCATGTATAGAAGCAGAGGCTCATTTAGCATCTAATAGGGACGATCAGCTTGGTGCTTTGTGACCGCCTGGAGGGGTGGGATAGGGAAGGTGGGAGGGAGGGAGACGCAGGAGGGAAGAGATATGGGAACATATGTATATGTATAACTGATTCACTTTGTTATAAAGCAGAAACTAACACACCATTGTAAAGCAATTATACCCCAATAAAGATGTTAAAAAAAAACCAGGGATGTTATACAGGTAGGAGGCTGTCCTGCGGCAGGTGGACTCCAGATGAGTTGACTTACATGGTACCTCCCATATCTAGATGTCTATGATTCTAAGATTTGCATAAAATTCCAAATTGGCATTTGGAGACATTTCATATCCCCTGTAAATCTGAGCATGCATCTGAAAGGGGTTTTCATGAGAAAAATTTAGAAAGTATAAATTTGTTCTCATTGTTTAGTGCTCCCTATGAAAAAAGGGGTTTCTTTTTTAAAGTAGGAAATGTCAGAAATAAAGTCTTTTTTGATCTCAGGTTTGGAGCACGGAGTTTTTCCATTGTTCATTCATAACCCTTTTGTCAAATGTCTTCAAGTTGGGAACCACAATATGTTGAAAGGCTGTAGGGAAATTCCAAAAGGTTTAAAGAAATCAGAGCTGTCAAATTCTGAACAGAAATTTGTGGTAAAGTATATTAGTTCTTTTCCTTCCACATTATCACCCGATTCCTGTTTTTTTTTTTTCCAAATCACACATCTGCCAAAGGCCCCCTTTCCTTTTGACTCCCCCTCCCTCATTTTCACCTCCTGTGTCCTCTCAGGTCCTGTTCTTGCCTCTCATAGCATATTTTCTTTCTGAGGTAAAACAAAGGAAACCTATTCCTATAGCTCTCTCCTTAACAGGAGAAACCAGACGGGCTCTCTGAAGGGGTAGGAAATAAGAGAGTTGGAGAACTGCTGAGCTAGTCTCATTACCTCACTCCTTGTTTATCCTCAAACTTGCCAAAAATTGCCCAGGAACAGACTTCCTGCTCCATCATTTAAAATGACTCTCTCTCTCTCTCCTACTTTCTTGCCAAACTTACTTCATGATACAAGAGACTCTGAGACGGAAGAGGGCAAGGTAATAATAAGCCCAGGATGAATTCTATCCTTGTTAAGTACCTTTCATTCCTCAGAATCCCCAAAGGCCTGACAATCTATATTTCATGCCCTTCTACCTCACCACAGAAAGTTGGACTCTATGCTGTGAAGGGAATACACAATAAAAGCAGAGGTAAACTCTCTTCAAGTCCGATCATTACTTCCATTATGCATTAGCATTTCTATGACACCCTATATTGGTCATTGTTATATTACTCAGTCTAGACAAGAGGGTAAGGGGTCTTCCTGTAAATGGTATTTCCACACATTTTCCTTCTCTTTACTTGCCTTCCTTCTCGGGTTCCCTTTCTGGGTACTATATTTTCCCTCTCACATGGAATTCTTCTATTTAAATCCATCAGAATTCATTTCAGGAAGTTTATGAGGAAAGCATCTACCTCGCAAAGCACAAAGCAAGAGGCACAGAGTGAAAGTTTTCTTTTTAAGTTTTTCATTAAATAGAAACATGTTATGAAATAGAATATTAAATGTGAATAGCACATGACACTACCTTAAAGGAAAAGATATCTATGTCATTCACCAAGCAGGGGAAAAAGGGCTGTCTTAACCACACTAGTCTACCACTAGCCATGAAAACATTAAAATAGCTGATCCATAAAGTGTGTGCTTAGTAGGTAACACCTGTTTTATATTTACTATCTCATTTATCTCCCACAACAACCTTATGAGATGACACGATACTATTTTCATCGTGAAAGAGAAAAATGAAGCTTAGAGAGATTAAGCAAGACACGTGCAAGGTCATGCCGACTCTTTAAGGAATTCGGACCCACGTATTTCTGACTTCAACATCTTTCCTCTGAACCACCATTTTCCATCCTGCCTTGGGCGTTTCTTCCTGGACAAACGTGAAGATAGAGACCATTTTCATTTTGACTGGATCTTCCTAACTGCTTCCATCTTGACTTAGGGTTCATGCAGTCTTTATTTCGTTGTGACTTTGGGGTGAACCCTCAAGCACTTGCAGTTCTCCATTATTGAGTAACTCCTGGCCGGCGGAATCTTCATTCAGATGTTCTTCCATTTTCACTGTTCTTTCCCGTTCATCCCTCTCTCACGAATCTATGCTTGAACTTGGGGGGCGGGGTGGGCAGAGTGCAGTGCAAGCCTCTGCTTCTCACTGAAAAGGCAGCTGTCCACTGAGTTCACACAGTAACTTGAGTAGGTGTGTTACTTAATACGCCACAAGAAAATGCCCACCCCGAGAGTCTACAATTGTGGATTTAACAGGCCTCCTGCTGCTGCTCGGCTGCCTTCCAGAGGCCGGCCGAATTGCTTCCTCTGCAAGCAGGACCTTCTGCCAGAGACTCTGGGGGACTGCGGTTGTTGATCTGTGGTGAGAGGTGACAGGTGGTCACTCTGCAATCGTGGGATGTTAAAATTGATATTAAAATATTTTTTCCAAAGGGTGAACGGAGACTGGGTAAAGAAAGAAAGGCTGTTTGATAATGCACCCTAATGTTTCTGTGCCTTTGGAGAAGGTGTGCTGGCTCCCAACCAGCTTTCCACACTCAGAGACCTAAATCCTCAGAAGACTCCTTCCGGGAAGATCTTGGCATGAGGATACAGTGGGTATGCCCGAGCCGGGCCTTCACAGAGGTTTGTTTAACTGAGACCCCTCACCCAAACATACCTCCTCACCAGCGTCAACGAGGGGGCTCCATGTAGAGCATAACTACTACTTTATAGAGGCTGTCGTCCCCCCCTCCTTTTTTTTCTCAAGAATACTGAGGAACTACTACAGATGCTCTAAGAGATGACAATTCCAGAGGCAACAGGCCTTCTTATTTGACCTATGGCATAGCAAACTTCATGGAAGGACCAGGAGCTTTCTACAACTCACCGAATGAATTTGTCACCGTAGTGGAACAGCGGAAGGCAGGAAGTGCTCGTTTCGTGAACTTGAAGAAACCGAATTGCCTTTGGATAAAAGTCATCTCCTTCTGGAGACAGTAGATGGGTCATTTCTAAAACATTGTTTTTTGGAAAAAAAGTGAGAGATGTTTTGATAGTTCAGCTGAAACGTATCATATGTTTTATATCAATGGTTCTGCTTTTGTTCTTTATTCGGGTTTCTGTTGTTTAAACCTTCATGGAAATAGCTGCTTCTTAGGCATGTGCTGTATTGCTTTCTTCCTGTTGTGATATATCAGGGTATTCCTGGGAGACTGCAACTCTTCCTGAGACCAGGAATTCAGTGTGTAGATTCCTTTCTCAAAGAGTTTCTTCGGGAAGGAAGCCAGGCTCGACCCTCTGAATTTGGAGTTGGCAGTTGTTAGCACTACTCTGTCACAGTGGACATTTGTCATTCTTTTTTGGTTGCCCAGAAAGTATCTGAACTCCTTACCCATATTTGCAAACTTCTCTGCCTTGGGATTCTTGGTGGAAGGCCAGGTTATTAAGCAGCAGAGAAGCTGAAAATGCTGTATATTCATTGTTTTCCAAATTTCTCTACAGTGAGGGCCCAAACATGTGACCCAGGCTCCCACAATCAGATGCATCCGTCACAGACTTAGAATCTGGAGTTTGCGATACAAGGAGCTTGGATGGTGAGGAAGACTCTGGCCGTGGTGGTAGCTACAGGGTAATCAAGGTCCTGGGCCAGCGGAGCTGGTAATGCCAGAGGCAGTGTCCAGTTCTCAGAGCTGGCAGCCCAAGACGCATCAGCTGCAGGGCCTCGGGGTCACTGTGACATCCTCCCCAGAGCAGTTCCACAGTTGGATTCTGGGTACTGTTCCTGGTAGTGGAGCTGAGAATCAGGCTAAGTTATCTGACAAATCCGTGAGCTACTCAAAAGCCTTTTAATAAATTCTCCTCCTAGAATGGCTTTCTGTCTGCTGCTTACAACTAAAACTCCTGACTTAAAACAGTAGAAATAAATTTAGAATAGCTAAAAGTTCCAATTTCTTAAAATAACAGAAAAATCATCTCAAAGCATAAAACTGTACACCAGTGCAGTTCAGAACCCATTGAACTCTATAAGGGGTGCGTTATGAATATAAATACACGTGTTTACATATCTGTACAGAGACATAAGCATGTATATGTGTGTATGCACGTGTGCGCGTGCGTGTGTGTGTGCGTCTGTGTGTATACATCCAAGACACACAGTTCAATAAGTCCCATTTAGGACTGGAAGCCAGTGGCATCCAATGCCAAACTTTAAATTCCCTTCTGAAGTTGTAAGACCACCCTCCTGCTCCCCAGTCGATTGCTTGCTTTCTGTTCACTTCCTCTATTGAAAGAATGTATTTTATTTTTATCAAGCAGAACAGCATTCTCCTCCTTTTCCAACCAATTTCAGCTGTGTTAATCACTAACACAAAATGAACTAAGACCAGCCAACACCAGCTGCAGGGTGGCATTCATTTTGAAGCAGAAACGCTGAGCTTAAGTGAAATGCAAAGTTGTTAAAAGGGGAGTGTGTACCGTATACCCTCGGGGACGTATGCTGTGCTTCTTAAGGAAGTCTGGGGCTCCGAAATCCTGGTTCACAAAGCACACACTTTTTTTTTTTTTTTTTTTTGCAACAAGAAATCCAATAATGCAGAGGAAACTGAAGCAAACTTCCCTGGAATCTCCACTGAACTAGCATTTTCCAAAGCTCCTAGCCAGAACATGGAAATGTTTACAAAGCTTGTTCCCCTCTGTAGGTTATATCATTGAATCCTTGCAGTGCCTGTGGGGACTAAACCAAGGCGGGTACATCTCTGTCTTACAGACATGAAACCAAGGGCCAGGGTCACCCAGATTGTTAATGGCGGAGCCAGTACTAGAATCATGAACTTCTGGCCCCTAGTTCATTTTTCTCTATCATGACATTTCTTAACATTTCAGGGTTGGTTTTCTGGTTTCCTGCTTTTGGATAGAGCTACACACATGCACACACACACATACACACGCATGCATGTGTGTATGCACATATATCTCTATTCATCTATATATTTGTATATACATTTATTTTAGTATGTATTTTTATATATTTGTTAAACTATTTAAATATACAAAATATATTAAATACTATATAATAAAATTACTTCCAGTCAAGGGAAAATATCAGGAAATTGCTTACGTGTTCCTCTTCCAAAAATAGTGAGTGACTAACCTTTTTATGAGCCAGCCATGAGCTGGGGGCTCATCTTTGACATCTGCTTTCCTCCATAATGACTGTTCTTGCTCCTTTTCCCCAAGGTAACTCCTATCCACCCTCCACTGTCCAGCATAAATAGCCCTTCTTCTGGGAAGCCTCATCGATTAGGTCGAGGTCCTTTTATTATGTGCGTTCCCAGTCTTGTATTCCTTTCTCACATCATTGTCATTCATTACATATGAGTTAATGTGTCTACTTCTTTAATACCTATTTTTGTGTACTATTCTATCCCCAGGACCTAGCCCAGTGCCTGGCACGGAGTGGACACTCAATCATCTTTCCAGAAGGATGACATGAGAGCAGAGCGCGAGGCATTAATCAACAGCAGGTGGGTCTCCTCATTCCGGACAGTGTGGTAGATAAGACGGGGTCTGCAGTCACAACACTTGTGTTTGAAGCCTGGCTCTGCAACCTCCCAGCTGTGTGACTAAACAAGTTGCTGGGACTCTGCCCTCGAGTGGCCTCACCAACATTTTGTTGACCATACAGTTGCCTATCTCACAGAGCTGCTTGGGAATTAATTGAGTTTATATCAGGAAAGTATTCAAGACACTGCCTGGTACATAATTGCTTAATAAATATTGGCAGTGCTTATTTTTTATAACAAGGTGAGAAGAATGAGTGTGAATAAAAACAGGTTTACAGGTTCAGTGGTGGGAAATTTAAGAAGATCCTGTATGAAGACTTCTATTTTCTGGGCAAGTGAGAAAATGAGAAAAAGAGGAAGTTTGAGTGTCAGAGATCAGAGGAAAGTGCTACAAACTAAACTGCACAGAAACCCTGCCTGCATCCGTCCCATCATGGAGCCTGCCTCTCCCCACTCTCCCAGGTCTTCTATGTGGGCAGGCAAAGCCAGCTTGCCTCCCCACAGGGCGAGCAATCAGAGTCATTTTGCTAATTCTACTTCAGGAATGGAAAACTCAAAAGTCCAACACATCAAGGACCCCAGAGCGCCCACCCAGTCAGCAATACCAAGGCCTGAGAGTTTCATGTGAATGTGGAATGCACCAAATATACAATTAGCAAATAGCTTTTGCGTTCTGGAAGAATCTGGCCCCTTTGCAGTAGTCCTTAATTGCTTGAAGTTCTGAGATTTTATTGTATCCTTAGGGTGATCAACTCTGTTTCCTTAATGTGTGCAATTGCAGACATCCGTTCATTGGGGCAGACGAGCTAACCTGTCACTGCGTGATGGATGTTTTCCTATTGCTCTGCTGAAGAGCATTAAGTTAAGCCTTCACTCCAGCTCCACAGATAGTTGAGACAACAGATGGCCTTTTTTTTGCAATTCTAAGGAACTGCTGCCACAGGAGGTTCAGAAGAGTGGCTTCTATATGTTGATGGCTTAAAATAGACTTGGCAAATAAAGAACTGTTATCAATACGTATGCCAGTGAGTACAGTGGCCGATGAAGGTGGGGTTGGCGGTAAGGAGGGAAAACTTGGTCTAATTGTCTTCCTGACCTTGCAGGATGCAGTAAATTTAGGCTACAGGGTGGATGGAGGGAGCCAGAGGAGTTTTGAAGAAGTCAAGTTCTACCTGTAATACTTGCAGATGTTGAATATCTTTTCTGAGGACACAAATGTCATCTTAAGCACAACTAGAAGACCGACAATGCAAATCCATTTTCAAGAATGATTGGTAATGCTTCAATGAATATTAATTCCATTCATTAAAAATACTTATAATCAAACCCTGGAACTGGTGAATTTTTTTTAAATGACAGTTTGGAGGCATATGAACAAGCTTGATATCATTTCTCCTGTTTTCTGGGATTTCTATGACAAAGGGAGGCATTTAAACTCTCTTGAAGCAAACAAAATTAGTGCCCCTTCAATATATGTGTACTGCATTTCTGACCATTTATGGGACTCCAGCAATTTATCACAGTAAGAAGTATTCTGCTTCACATAAGACTAGACTATTTGATGAGCTCATGGGATTATTAGCAGTGTACTGACTACCTGAAAATCATCATTGTTCAGAGCTATCAACTTCACCAAAAAGGAATCAAAAGCCTGGTTGGCAGGCTGCTATTTATATTCATGGTAGAAAGCTTGTTGCCATCTGAACACTGCACTTTAGGGGCTTCTTGGATGGAATGCCACATTTGGCCTGAAGCAAAATGCACCTACTGATTGAATGGGATTTCATATTTGTAATGGTCTCACAAAAGACAGTGAAACTACATTGTTACATGTATTAGACATTAAAGAGACCACTTCTACTAGAAATGCTCTCTTTCACATACAGGTAGAGCATTTGCTAATTCTAAGGGCAAGAAATGCAGATTCTATAATACCTGCAGAGCGTCCAGACACACCGCCCCTACTCAGGTGGCAGAGGATTATTCTACAGTCTGCTCGCAGATCAAGGATGCAAAGTGTAAATGCTTTCAGCAGATGCTTTGAATCTTGAAGGCATATGTTGTTCATGCTTCTTTAAAAGAAATTGCCAAAACTGCTGTACTAGTTCAAATCATCTGGCATTTGGGAACCTCGGTTATTATTTTCATATGAAAGTAAAACCAAGAGTTGGGTCATAAAACGACAGTCCAGTGCAAGGTCGTTGGCAGTCCATGCAATAGAACTTTAATTTACTTAACAAGAATGCAAGGTAAGGATAATGATTTGTGGGTGATATGGAGGAACAAAACCTCCCTGTAATTGGCAAAATAACTTCCGAGTATTTTCCAATGAAGAATTTAGCCTTCAAATTGTGGCACCCTCACAGCAGTGATGCTGCTGGAAGGATATGGTGAGTGTGCTCTTTGACTTTATGCCTAGAATGTGGTAGGCACACTGATAGGCACTGGGGATACACAAAACCTCATAGTCAGAACCCCCTCCCCCCAAATTATTCCCATTAATACAGCCTGGGTGTACGGAATTGCAGTATATCTCCCCCCCCACCACCTGTTTCCTCTTGAGTTTCATAAGAGGAAACCATGGTCATTTTATCTAGATTTAGTTATTGTATTCATTCAACTGAAATCTAAAGATACACCTTTTGCTCTAACCAGGGAAATGGAAAGATTTGAATATCTAATTTAACAAGACATTATCAGTTAAGGGTTTTTGGTTGCAATCAACAGAAAGAGATTCTGAGCAGAGAAAGGAACTTAATGGAAAGATTTGGGGATGTTCAATGGATTGAAGAAACATGTAAACCAGGACTCAGAAAGGACATGAACCAGGGCAGCTTCAGGGACCCAAACAGCAGGAAGGAATGGAGCACATGGGCAGGACACCTTCCATAGGATGGATTTTTTTTGTCCAACACTTTAATACTTACTTGTAAAGCTAAGTAAACAGCACAAGTCTTTAATGTTGAAGGTTTTGCTGAATCATCACTACCTTTTTTTTCTTTTATAGATCATGTATGTAATGTATCTACCTAAAATATCTTTGTCTATGTTTTTTTTGTTTTTTGTTTTTTGGTGTTTTTTTTTGCGGTATGCGGGCCTCTCACCGTTGTGGCCTCTCCCGCTGCCGAGCACAGCCTCCAGACACGCAGGCCCAGCGGCCATGGCTCACAGGCCCAGCCGCTCCGCGGCACGCAGGATCCTCCCAGACCGGGGCACGAACCCGTGTCCCCTGCATCGGCAGGTGGACTCCAAACCACTGCGCCACCAGGGAAGCCCTGTCTATGTTTTTATACTTTTATAGTTTTAGGTTTACATTTAAATCTATGATCTATTTTGAGTTAATGAATTTAAGTCATGTTTTAATATGGCTTTAGGTGTGGATCCAAGTTTTGTTTTCGTGGGTTTATTTTAATGTTTTCCAGCATCATTTGTTGAAAAGACTATTTTTCCTCCACTGAATTGCCTTTGCACCTATGTTGAATATTACTTGTCCACATGTGTTTTGTCCATAATCCATCAGTTGTTATATGTGGATCTATTTCTGCATTCTCTGATCTGTTTCACTGACCTATTTGTCTATATGTGAACCAATGCCACAGTGCCCTCATTACTTTAACTTTATAGTAAGTCTATATAGACTTTACAGTAAGTCTTTATAATAAGGTCGTATAAGACATCTAACATTCTTTTTCTTTTTCAAAGATGTTTTGGGTTTTCTATGTTCTTTGCATTTCTATATGAATTTTAGCATCATTTTCCCAATTTCTATCAAAAGAAAAGAGCTTGCTAAGATTTTTATTGGTGTTGCATTGAATCTACGATTTAGGGAGAATTATCATCTTAATAATATTGAACCTTAAGTCCCATTAATAAGGTATATCTCTCCAATTATTTAAGTCATAGTTCATTTCCCTTAGACATATTTTATAGGTTTTAGTGTACAAGGCTTACCATATTTTTCAGATTTATCCCTAGGTATTTTATATTTTTAATGCTATTCCAAATAGTATTTTTTAATTTTAGTTTCCAGTTGTTAATATAGAAATTCAGAAATACAAATGATTTTGGTACTGGTCTTTTATCCTTCAAACTTGCTAAACTTACTTGTTAGTTCTAAGAGTGTTTTTGTAGATTTTTATCAGATTTTCTACATGGACAATCATGCATTCTGAATTAAAAACAATTTTCCTTTTTCCCTTCCAAAATAAATGCATTTTTTCTTGCCTTATTGCTCTGACCAGACCTCTAGTACAGTGTTGAATTGGAGTATGAGAAGGCACATCTTTTTATTCTTCCTGAATGTAGTGGGAAAGCATTCAGTCTTTCATCATTAAGTATTGTGCTGGCTGTAGGTTTTCTTTGATGTCTTTTATCAGAGTAAGCAGAAATTCTCTCTATTACTGGTTTGCTTAGAGTTTTCATCAGGAATGGATGCTGGATTTTGTCAAATGCTATTTCTGCATATATTCAGATGATGATATGGTTTTTCTTTTTTTGTGTTAATATGATGAATTACACTGATTGATTTTTAACGTTAAGCCAAATTTGCATTCTTGGAATAAACCTCCCTTGGTCATGATGTACTACGCCTTTCATATATGCTTGGATTTGATTTTCTAAAATTTAGTTCCAAATTTTTTATCTATGTTCATGAGGAATCTTGATCTGTAGTTTTCTTATTCTGTAATGTCTTTGGTTGGTTTTGGTAGTGGGCTCACAGAATAAGATAGGAAGTATTTCCTTCTCTTCAGTTTTCTGGAAGAGTTTATGTAGAATTAGTATTATTTATTCCCTAAATATTTGGTAGTGATGCCACTTAAACTTGGAATTTCTTTATGAGAAGGTTTTTAACTACAAATTCAATTTTTAAAATACATATAATGCTAAGGAGGTTATATATTTCTTCTTTTGTGAACTTTGGTAGTTTGTGTCTTTCAAGGAATTTATCTATTTCATCTACATTGTTGAAGTTATTGACATAGAATTGTTCAACATATTCCCATATTATCCATTTATATAGTATGCTTCCATTTCTCCCTTCCTAGCCTTTATGATATTGCTTTTATCCATTTTACTTATACATATGCCCCATAGCACATAGCTGTAATTTTTGTTTAAATAATCAAATATTTTAAAGGAGTTTAAATAATAATAAAATAATCTATTTCCCCAGAGTTTCCATGTACGGTTCTCCTCATTCTTTTGAGTAAATCCAAATTTTCATCTGGTAACATTTTCCTTCTGCTTGAAGGACTTCCTTTAACATTTCTTATACTGAGATGCTGCTGGTGATAAATTCTTTCAGCTCTTAGGTGACTGAAAAAGTCTTTTTTCCTCTCCTCCTCCCCCACCACCCCCCTTGGCAATTACAAATCTGTTCTCTATATTTGTGAGTCTGTTTTTGTTTTGTAGATACACTCATTTGTGTCATATTTTAGATTCCACATATAAGTGGTATCATATGGTATTTGTCTTTCTCTTCTGACTTACTTTGCTCAGTATGATAATCTCTAGGTCCATCCATGTTCCTGCAAATGGCATTGTTTCATTCTTCTTCATGACTGAGTAGTATTCCACTGTATATATATACCACATCTTCTTTATCCATTCATCTGTTGATGGACATTTAGGTTGTTTCCATGTCTTGACTATTGTAAATAGTGCTGGTATGAACATAGAGGTGCATGTATCTTTTTGAATGATAGCTTTGTCTGGATATATGCCTAGGAGTGGGATTGCTGTATCATATGGCAACTCTATTTTTAGTTTTTTGAGGAACCACCCTACTGTTTTCCATAATGGTTGCACCAATTTACATTCCCATCAACAGTGTAAGAGGGTTCCCTTTGAAAAAGTCTTTATTTCACTGGGTATAAACTTCTAGGTTGATAGTTATTTTTCCTTCAGTATTTTAAAGGTGTTTCTCCACTGTCATCTTGCTGGTATTGTGTCAGATGAGGAGTTTGTGATGTTCCCTATCTTTGTTCTTCTGTATGTGATGTAGTTTTTCTAGAGCTGTTTTTTAAGATTTTCTATTTATCACTACTTTTGAGAAATTTGATTGCCATATGTCTTGGTGTAGTTTTCTTTATGTTTCTTGTGCTGAAGTTCATTAGGAGTCTCAGATATGTAGTTTTTAGATGCCATCAAATTTGGAACTTTCCAGTCATTTCTTCAACTATTTTTTTTTTCTCTCTCACCAACCTCTCATTTGGGGACTCTGATTAGAGGTATTCGGATGTTAAAAGTTGTCTCAAAGCTACTGAAGCTCATCATCTTCATTTTGCATTTCATCTTGGATTGCTTCTATTGCTATGTTTTCAAATTCACTAATTTTTTCTTCTGTAATGTCTAATTTGCTATTAATTCCATCCAGTGTATTTTTTTTAAATCTCAGACATTGTAGTTTTTAGCTCTAGTTGTTCAATTTTTTGTATTTGTTTTTCATATGTTCTGTATCTCTATTTGGGGGGCTTTCAGAATATAGTTATAATAACTTAATGTCTGTGCCTGCTAATTCTAACATCTGTGTCAGTTCTGTGTAGGTTTTAATTGATTGATTATTCTCCTCATTATAGGTCACATTTTTCTGCTTCTTAGAATGCCTATTACTCTTTTGTTGGATACCAGACATTGTGAATTTTACCTTGTTGGCTCCTAAATATTTTTGTATACCCATAAATAGTCTTAAGCTTTGTTGTGGTATGCAGTTAAGTTTCTTGGAAACATTTTGATCATTTTGTGTCTTGCTTTTTAAGACTTGTTAGCCTGGACCAGAGCAGCATTTAATCTTGGTAATGTGTCCCTTAGTACTGAGGCAAGACCCTTCTAACTACTCTACCCAATATCCCATGAATTATGAGGTTTTTCAGTCTGGCTGGTGGGAACAGACACTGTAACTGGTCCTTTATGAGCGTTGAATACATTTTTGTTAATGTTTTCTCCAATCTTGGACAGTTTTCTCATATACATAAGCTGATCAGTACCCTGCTAAATGCTCAAAGTTAGGGTTAGGGTTAGGGTTAGGGTCTCTGCAGATCTCCAGAGTTCGCTATGCAGCTCTCTCCTCTGACCCAGGTACTCTATCTTACAAATTCAAGTTGCCTTGGCAGTTGTTTGAGGCAAGAAGGTAAATTTGATCCCTGTCATTCTATCTCAGCCACAAGAGGAAGCCAATAATTTATTCTGAAATTATTTCAAAAATACAGAAAAATTTTAAGACATGTGCAGAGAACTCCCATATTCTCTTTACCCAGATTTCTCAATTATTAACATTTTACCATATTTGTTCTACCTCTCTCTCTCCATGTATATATATAGATAGATAGATAGATACACATATATATTATCATTATTCTTTTTTAAACCATTTAAGCAGTAACTGCAGGCCCAATGATTCATCACTCTCACTTCCTCCAGTGTCTATCTTTCCAAAACAAAGACAGTCTCCTACACAACCACAGTACAACCAAAATCAGAAAACAATATCAATACAACTCTACCATCCAGTTCACAGAACACTCTCAAGTTTTTCCAACTATCCCAACAATGTCTCTTTTTTTCTGGTCCAGTAGCCAATCCAAGATCATGCATTGCATTTAATTGTAATGGATTTCCAATATCACTCAATCTGGAATCATTTTTTAGTCTTTCCACCTTTTCAGTCTGTAGATATTCCTTTACCTGAGTTTGTCTCATGTCCAGAATCAGGCCATATTTTCTTTGCAGCGAAAGGCTATGATATGCTTTTCTTGGGATATCACATCAAGAGACACACAAGGTTAATCTGTCCCACAACAAGTGAGGTTATTGTTCACTGGCTCAAGTTGATATCCACCAAGTTTCTCCACTATAAAGTCACCATTTTCCCTCTTGTGACTGATAAGCATTTTGTGGGAAGATATTTTGAGACAGCACCAATGTTTAGCTCCTAATCGAACCTCCACCCACCAGCCTGACATCTATGGATGACTCACGCTGAATCCATAGAACGCGGTCTTAACATGTAGTTCATTTTGTTTTCCAAAGGCATCAGCTACCCTGACAGAAGATCAGCTGTTCCAGCAGCAACAGTTCTAACCTCTGTTGAAGACCAATATCAAAAGAGAAACCATACCTTAGAGAAGCAGTTCTTTTCATTTAACAATCCATCTATCAATCCATCTATCATCCATTCACTGAGTAAGTATTGAAAGTACTTTTACATGGTGCCAGGCTGTGGAGATTAAAAAAAAAAAAAAAAAGACATAAGACAGTGCTTATATCTAATACGCTCCTGCTTTTTATAGGGAAAATAATGTCAACAAGTAATTACAATTCAAGGTGATTATAATACAACAATGTATTATAATGCAGGTAAGTATTAAATATGTGGAGTATCAAAGGAACATAAACTTTATTTGCATATAAGAGAAGGTTTCCTAGAGAGGTAATATTGGAGCTGGGTCCTTTAAGGTGAATGGAAGCTTGGGAGATATTTGATGAGAGGATAAGTAGAATGTTCCAGTTAGAAGAAACAGCATGTGATAATGTAGGTATAAAAGCATAAAGTACAAAGGACACAGAAGTAGTTCACTGTCCGCAAGAAGGGAGGGTGCAGGAGGGAAGGGGGATTGGTGGCAAGGCAGGAAAAATTGAGGCGGGACCAGCGTGGTACGGGACCAAACATGCTAAGGAGTCTGGATTTTTTATTCACTAGGGGTTCCTACTAATAGTGCAGTTTCCCGGACCCCATCACAATGTTATTTAAATTAGAATCTCTGAGGAAAATCTGGGAGTCTGTATTTTAACAAACACCTCAAGTTTGGAGATCACTGCTATAAGTCAGAGGGTGCTACTGAATACTTTGAAACAGAGTGAAATAATCAGATTTGTGTTTCAGAAAGATCACTTTGGGATTCGCAGAGGATGTCTTGAAAAGGGGGGCAGGTAGACACAAACACCTGTGGCAGTAGTCATAGCACTCTCCCAGTTCTTTCCAACACACAGATTGCCAAGATCATCTCTTTTCTGGAGATGATCTTAGCTGAAGTTAAGGAATCTGTGGAGGGGACTTGATCCAAGCTGCCAGCATTGCCTCATGCCTCTGAATTGGTCAGGCTAAAAGGGTAATCCAGACACAAAGATGCTCCAGAGTGGATTGTTAGATTACACTGGCCAGCAAGACTTGCCAAGTGTCTCATTATTGAACACATTTATTACATCCATGTTCAACAGTTAGGAGTGTGGTGGTTATGGTTGATTGGCACTTAGCATCTATTCCACTCCCCTTCCAGTGTAGCGGCTTTCAAACTTTTTTTTAAAGAAAAACATATTACATTGCAGTGCAGTACATGCGTATGTGTGTGTTGCACAAAACATAACTTACCCTTACTACGCTGATGCCCTCTGAAATTTTTATTCTATTTTATTTCTTTCAGTGCTTTCATGATTCACTAATGATGACTCCTGATCCCCAGAGTGAAAGCCATTGCCGTAATGTGCTTTCCTGTATAACAGAGGCTAGAAAGCTAAAGACTGCATTTTCCACCCACTTCAGCTAACGTTCCAGGTGTTTTTGGCTCTGCACACCCAATGCCCTTGTATTGCTTTTGCTATTTCTGCTGGCAAGTGTGTCATGGAAGTGTTTGGTCTTTCTTGGCAATGACAACAGAGGTTTAGTCATTAGCATAGGTGCTTTTCACAGGTATCAAGAAGAAAAGTAAGGGGTGTCCATTTTTGCTGGTGAAGTTTGTATCACAGAAAGGTCTGGAATCTGCAGCATTCGTGGCTTTGTAAGCATGGTACCTTCTTACTCATGTAAGCTTCTGATTGCAGTGGCTTCAAGGTCAAGGCGGTGACCAAGTTCTGAGTGGCAGGAGATGTGTGGGTGCCCAGTACTGTGGTGGGACTGGGGAGAGGGGAGGAAGGTTACCAAAAGGTCCCCCTAGAGACTGTCTGCCCTTTCAACGATCTACATGCCACTTAAAAACCTGCAGTAAATCTCTACCTAGAGAGGATTCTGTTCTCTGCAACAGAACCCTGGACACAAGTAACCAGTCCCGCTGAAGTACTAAGTCACGGGGGCTCAGGACTTGCCTAAGCCTTCACCTGTCAAACTTAATCTGAATCCGGCCACAAAAATGAATGAAGGACAACTATATCTAACAGCATGGGCCAATCAGAAACAGAAAACTGAATAAAAATAGCAAAACACACAAGTATTTAGTTCTGCTTATATAAAGTTTAGAAAACAAACAAATTAAACCATATTGCTTAGAGATCCATATTTAAGGAATAGATCTATTAAAAGAAAGAGGGGTTTACCATAAAAGTCAGAATGGTGGGCATGTGATCACTAAGGGTCATGGAGAGACTTTTGAGGTGCTGGCTATGTTCTGTTTTTTACCTAAATGGTGATTTTGCAGGGGTTTGATTTATGTACTTTTCTGTATGTGCATTATATTTTACATTCTCTCCCATACACAAAGGATGAAAAATTGCAACAATAAACAAAAATTTTAATTGGAATTCATACAACTTACGATCATCCAGTCTATCTACTCATCTGATGCTTGAATCTCCCCACAACATTTTCTGTCCTCTGCTTGACCCCTTCTGAAGAGCTGGAGTTGCGTAGCTGTCGCTCATGAGAGCAGTAACACACCCAGGCAAATAACAGTTGAGTCTCCAAGCATTATTGTCATGTACCTGTGACTGTCCACCCTCTTCCCTCAATTCCCAACTGCCAGGTCACTGAAGACCATATTTAAAGCCCTCAAAAGGATCCTCAAACCTAACATCAAAACTTAGCATCCTCAGGACATAACTTCCTTCCCTCTGACCCTTGGGTAACATAGCTTCTTTTATTCAGCAGGGAGATATCTATTTGTTATTTGTTGTTATTATTATAAGAGCCAAGACAGCAGTGATCAGTACCAAAGCAGAAAAAGAGATACATAACATATGGGTTACCTTGGAGTATGAGTTGCTTTCTTTTTCAAATGGTCTGCTGAGTTTGGGAAGGGGAATTGGGAGAGCGGAAATGAGAGGTGAGACGGAAAGAAAACTCCACCTTCCCTGTAGCCTTATTTCATATTTTCTGACTTTACAGGATGACCTGGTGAGTTGAGTAGGTCAGAGACAAGTGTCCTGGATCTAAATGATCATCCAGTGAAGGAAAAGTCACAATATAAAGGTTTCCACTTCTCCAGTCTTCAAGGAGAGACCGTGTATCTGGGGTGTGGGGACTAAAGTCAGGATTAAATGTTAATACCTGAAATCTTTTCAAGCAAAAGGTGCCAAGTCAGCTTCAAAGTATACATGCGCCTTATGAGGTGAATTTTTTGTTTTTAAAAAAACATAGCCTCTGCAGGAAAACTTTTCCAAAATTTTTTCACCTTTTCCTGGTGCTTCATAATCCTTAAGAGATTTTTCAGCTGGTAGGAGATTTCTGAAACAATGGGCATGATACGTAAGGATAGTATGTCTTTTGTTTGTCCAGTAAATATTTGCTGAATGAATCACAATGAACAAATAAAAAAAATTATAAAAGCATAAATCACTATTATAAATTAGGTGGCTCTTTTTGATATATACAAAAGTTACCCATTTTCATGAGAATGACTTCTGAGAATTACAGGTAATAATTCTATTACAACAAAAGACAAAAAAGTAGCGTTGCCTTTCTACTCCATGCAGGCAAAAGAAAGCTGAAAAGTAAAGCCATTATCTGGATAATTCAGACAAAAAACCAACTATTGAGGGAAAGGAGGCCCTTTTTTTCCTGGCCCAAATTCATTTGAGCCATCCAATAACTTGACCCACTAGCGTGGAATTTGGCATTCAAGAGGCTTGTCTTGGCTCATTTCCAGTGGGTTTTAGTTACTGAATTCTTTAAAGGACATTGTTCAAACATGGTCTCCCATGTAACTGGGTTCTAAGGCATGAGCTGCAAGAACCTTGACATCACCACGTGACGCCAGAGTATTCTTCCATTGGATCAAATTAAGCAGAAAATCACTCTCATTCCAGTTTACGTTTCTGGGTTAGACAAAAGCAAAGTGGATTGCCCAAGATTTGCTCCGCAATAATTACATGCGAATACTTGAAAGCTCTGCCTGAAAAGTGTGTTAATAAATACGATCCCCGTTCCTAGATGGTGTAGATAGAAGCAAATGGGCCAAAGGTGACAGTTATTTGGCAGTTCCTCACTCAATACCCCTGCCTGCCACATTCTTGGTTCCTCTGAACGCACCTTTGATTACTGAAAGAATTGTGTTGATTTCATGAATGGTAGAAATCACGACACTTGAACTGCCCGCCATTCCAACCTTCTTTCATGACTCTAATGTGCTCCCTGAACGTTTATTTAACAACTGGGGAAAAAAAAAAAAAAAAAAACCACCACCACAAGGATGTCTTGCAGAGAGTAACCATGTTGCAGAAATAGCAACGGTGGCCTTTTGCTTGCTTTCCTTTGCTGGCCATGCCTGAGCAAGGTTTTTTGTAAGATGACCTGGAGTTGGGCATTCTGCCCACGTGCACACCTGGCAGCTCGAATCTTCCTATCCTTGGGAACTCGGATACATGCTGAGTTCCCATTTTCTTTGACTGCAAAAGAGACAAGGACCAGCTGGTTAGTGCTGACACGGCTCGCACTACTGGCGGGAACACTACTTAAGTGTTCTGCGTTTGCTCATTATTTATCAATGGGGAGATATTTCTCCGGAGAAAAGCATGTCCTTTGTCTCCTGATGGAAAGTCCGTTCTTCCAATGGGGGATTGTCCTAGAAAGCAAAAAAATTGGTAATTCATTTCCCATGTGTGAGTCCCAAGTGTAATTCTCCATGTGTAAGTTTTCATTTTAAAGGTTCGAATTCAAATATAGGAAATGAATTGTGGCCCTAGAAATATCAGATACTTAACTTTTTCCCATAGCAATATGATTTTTAATAGCTGAATATGCCATCTCTCCTTGAACAGGCTGCTTTTATCACCAGTTTGAAGCATAGATTATTGTTGTAAGTACTATTAATTATTTGAAGATAACTTCACACTGGAAATAATTTTTAACATCCCCTGCCTCAAGGCATCAAATAATGCAATGCTGGGTTTAGTGTGTTCATGTAGGCAAAGCGCTTTCCTATGTGGCTATGTGGACCTCACATGAACCTGCAGGCTCTGGGAGATAGAAAAGTGGAAAATCAGACACTAATGAAGTGTAGCAAAGGCTCTTCTGATTTTCCAACCTTATGTGGGATAACATAAAAAATGTAATAAAGGAATTTTTTATCCCTTTACCTGAAGTTAAAAGCTCCCAAGCTCTCCTTCTTTTCCTCCTCTTCTTTTTCTTCTCTCCCTTCCCTTCTCTGTCTCCTTCTCTTTTCTTATTCTTTTTGGTCTTGTTAGATCGAATATCAGGGTCTCTTTGCTCTTTGAATTATTCATGCTACTCCGATTAACGCTGGATTCATATTCATCCAAAGAAACTTATTTTTCCTTAAGTTTTCCAACCATGAAACTAATAGAGCATGATGGAAATGTAACTGATACTTAGCTATTGTCCTGGAAATAGATCCCATTACAATTATATGTAAGAGATATTTTAAAATAACTGTAAAACAGGAGGGATATTTATGCTCTTCTGAAGATGAATAGACTTATTTATAGGTAGAGAGACATTCCAGAAGATAAGCTAAAATTAATCATATTGCTGAAGTTTTCAAAGAGGTCAGAGTCCAAATTAAATATAGAAGGGCAAACCAGTTTCTTCCTCTTGTGTATTTTAATGAAGACTAGAGAGGCTAGAGAAATATTTATATTCTTTTATTCATATTTTCAGGATTGCCTCATGTCTCGATTTTTTTCCCAAATCTCTCATTTAAGTGAGGGTACTTCAAAGTGAATATGGGTATTCTCAACTCCTCATATCTTAAAAAAGAAAAAAAGGAAGAATTAATAGGGACTGGAAATTTAAAAACAACAGATGTACTAAAAGTGTGATTACTGCCATGAGTAAGACATACGGGGGAGTGCCACCACTTTATGTAGCCTTGGTTGAGGGCTGATTGTATAGTAGGGAAACTGGAGCCCCAGAGCCATGCTAAGACCATCTCTAGGAAATGACTGCTGATTTGCCTTGGAGTGAAAGAGATAAGCCGTTTCTCTCTAAACATAGACCTCTGACTGCTTTGTGGTTAACAAGATGCCCTGCTAAGAACTCTGGGTAATTCATTTAAGGCTGAATATTGAACTGTGATGTGTGATGAGGGAGGAAACTGTGCTCCCAAACACTGGCTACATTACTCTGAAGGAACTGAAACGTAGAGAGGGACCAGCTCTTTGCATCCTCCACAAAGGGGTGGACACACGTGAGCTGAACTCCAGAATCCAAGGTCAGAAAGAGACTCCCAACAGTACCACATGGGCTGAAGTGACATCGCTTCCATTCTGGACCCAGAATTTTTTTTTTTTTCCTTCACAGAGCTACACACTTCAATTGTGATGCCTTACGCAAGAAAGCAATGTCTTCAGACAGTGGCTGAGATAAGAAAGACTAGGTGAAGCTGAGTCCCAGGCACAATGGTGTGCATGTTGATATCACTGAGTTATGAACTATTTCCTTTTAATCCAGTTTCAAAAGATGACTTCCTCCATATGCAGTTAATTCCACATATAACTACAAGGAACTGCATATTTTCGAACGGTTGTGTCATCAGTATGAATGTTTAAACAATCTCTGTGGTCTTTTTCCCACAAACTGATTTAACATGTATATAAAAAGGCTTTTGGAATGAGCACTTTACATTTGCTTCTCAAACTTCAGCGTCTGTTTTTAGTAAATATTGAAGATGAAACTTCCCCCATTCATGCCTGGAGCACTGGCCAATTGCAACTGAGGAATGCAGCTCTTGGGCTTTTCATGAATAAAATTCTCTGGTTGTGAACCTAGTCTTTCTCAGGCCATGTCAACAGGACCACAACTGAATGGATGTGAGATAAAGCACTCACGGCAGTTGGTTGAACTGGCTACAGATTATTCTAATTAATATCAAATTAGAATATTATTCTAATTAATATCAAATAACTGTGGACAGTGGGCTCCACACAGACTTGTTCAAATCCTGACTCTGTACAGGGGGCACAATGTATCCCTGTGTGTCCACAGTGGCCCCAGTTCACTCTTAATGCTCCTGTGTAACCATTAATAGTGTCCCTTTGAAAAATGTCCCAGTTTAAGCTAGAATGTATATGATCGCTCTACTAATAGCGAAACCCATTTTAGACCTCTGTGCCCTTGCTTTTTATGGGTGCAGCAATATGTGTTGGGGCTCTGGTCCTAGAGACCCATTTTATAGGCCAAAATCATCAAAATTGATCATGAAAATAACTTAGGGTTAACTAAAACACAACTATACATGTGACATAATAAGTTATTGACAAATTAAAGTATTGTTTTTCTCCCCACATACTTGTTTTGTCTTCTTTTCTCATTTCAAGTAGGAACCAGTCCTTTGTGTGCTTCCTTGCCTCAGGGATTTTTGCAGGACGGAAGGCAGACGCCCCTGAAAAGTCTGTAGTTCTTCTTGTGTTGTTGCAAAGGCCTATGGCCACTGAAGAAATAACAAGTACTCCAGACTCTAAGGAAGAGGGATGAGGCTTTGGAGGACAGAGAGTTAGAGAGAGAAGCTCTTCATCTTAAGGAGGTAGAGGAACAAGACTGCAGGCTCTGCAGAGAAGGTGAGCAGAGGAGGCGGTGACTTAAACCTGGAGCTGGATCAGCTATGCAATTTGGGGGACTCGGTGCAAAATGAAACCATGGTGGCCCTTGTTCAAATTTCAAGATGGCCACAGCAGAGCACTAGAACAAGTTCAGGGCTCTGCTGAGCATGGAGCCCTGTGAAACTACACAGTCGCATGGCCATGCAGCTACCCCTGCCCAGAGGAGATGGCTTCTTGATGCGCCTAGAGGGGGGCACCCTCTGCAACCCCAAATGGCGCCGCCAAAATCCAGGGCCCCACTGTGGGCTCCACAGAGCAACAACAATGGTACCTTAAAAGACTGGAGAGTAGAGGCCCTTCCTCAATTGTCTTCATTCCAAGTAAACCTTCTGGGTTCTGGTGTGAGTCTCGGAAGGAGAGGGGTTCCCAACAAGGAGGACATAGCAATTCTTGCCATCTCAGAGGAAGGATGGTGCCTGAGAGTCAGAAAACTAAGCTGATTTAAAGAAAGAAAGAAATTGATATGTTTTGCACACTTCAGTTTGTGGACTAAAATTTATTCCACATATGCTTTTACAAATATTTAAGTTTATAAAACCAAATGTTTAATATAAGATCCACATTGTAAATATTCCTCTGAGAGTATTTTTCTGCATGGACTGGAATGGCTGAGCTTCTTAAAATGTAAGTCCATAAAGTGGAGGGGAAGATGCCTGCTTTCTTGGTAAACCTCCCTGAAATACCCACAGGCTTTCTTCACCACTGCAAGGATTTTTGGTCTGCATTTAAAATTCAGATTGTTTGTCTCAAACATTTTCCTTATCCATTTCATGTGCAAAAATGCTCTGAGAGTCACTGAACGGTAGGTTCTGTGGGATGAGAAGTTCCATGGTTTGGGTTCACTGATAGTATATGTGAACATCTTATTTATGACAGTAAATGTTTTTAAAAAAAGTTGTTATTCTCTGTAATAGTGTGTGATATTTGAGCAAGTTACTTAACCTGCTCTTCTTATCTGTAAAATGAGTATCATACCTACCTCTTGGGGTGCTATCAGGACTCAATCAGATGACAGAGAGAGTACCCAGCATATATGAAATGCTAAATGGTTGCTGAGTCTTGGACATGACTCTGCCATGTTAATCACACAATGGTGACCCAGTTTTTAGTTCATGGGTTACCTCAAGCTTTTTTTCCCCTGGTTGTAAATGGGGGAACTTCTACCCATCATGAAGTTCCGGGAATTTTTTTGTTTTAACAGTAAGATAATTGTCTTCTCCCCCAAAACACAAGTTAGCACCAAACTCCTCAGATGCCCGTGGACCACAGAACAGATTATTTCATGCTGCTGCCAGCTACTTCTGGCCTTGGGCAGATATTGGATCATTGAGGATTAGAATCAAAAAGGACCAGAGATCATAGTCTTCAGTAGTGACTTAGAAACTCCTGGGGGCGCCCAAGGGGCTCCCCATAACATGTGGTCCCAGACACCACCTCCCCACTTGCCAGAGCAAACTCCAACTGTATCTGTTTTACACATTGTCCATCTAAGTAAAAGGGCACAGCTAAAAAAATAAATAAATAAAAAGACCCTTTGAAAATCATGGATCTGCTCCAACCCCTGCATTTTTAGAGTTGATGAAATTTAGAACTAGAAGATTGTTTTAACCAATATCAGCCAGCTAGTTTGTGGCAGAGCTAGGACTACACTGAGGTCAGCTCCCAGTCCCATGCAGTTTTCATTCTAGCAGGCTGCTTCCTGAAGAACGATGGAGATGACACCGCAAATGTTGTAGGGTCAAGATTTACATCTTACAGATCAGATGTACCAAAACAGTAGCTTATGTATTTGTTTTCTATAACTGATTTAATCTCACTCTGAAGCTCTCATTCCTACAGACGGCAGAAATAAATTTGCTAAACAGCCTCTTTCAGGGTGAAAAAGGCGGGGGGGCCGTATTCATGCAGTGCAACCATTGAAGTTCCCTATCAGAGACAATTCTCTACCTTCTGAGGCTCTCCCTTCTCCCTTCTTCTCAGGGTGGCATCTGGATGATGGAGAAGTTTATGGATCCTCATGGAGCAGGGGGAGGAACGTGTAACTCGCAGGTTGTCTTCCTCTGCAGGCTCCTGCTGTTCTGCAGCTGAGGTATGAGTCCTCTCAGTCTCTGGGCATCAGATTCTCTGGGCATCAGATTCTCTGGGCATGTATCCTCCCTACATGTGCTATGTAAGTGTTTGCAGCTGGTGTAATTTGTGGTCTGCTCTCTCCGCATGGGCAATCTATGGTGATAGCTCTCAGGGAGCTAGGCCATCTCTCCCTGGGAAAATTCTAACCAGGGTACCAGTGCCATGGGAAGGCCATCTTCAGAAAGGAACTGACTGCAGTTCAGGGAAGCTCCTCTTTATCAGCCGCCTAAACAACTGAAAATTAACTGGAGTTTTGAATACCTTCTTCTCGTAACGTTTTTTTGAAGTAAAAAAATTAAAAGCAGACACATAATTACTTTAAAACCTTGGTCTTCTTATTAAAGACAGCAGAGTAAAAACACTTATGCCATTCCTCTTCCTAAAAGTCCAATGAAAACAATACATGGAACAAAAATAGAAGGAAAAAATCTCCGTATCACGAATGAAGCAAGGAAACAGCTACAATCCCAAACCACAAACTATGAAGAACACCTGCTAAATATTGGGGGCATAGGTGGAGGTAAGGGAGGCCCTTAATGCTGACAAATGCCTCCTTGGATCTCAAACAGGATCTATATTTCTCTAAAATTAAGTGAGGCAGCCCTAAAAAGTCAAGCCAATGATCCTTTGCTTAGAGAGGGGAGGTTGAAAGCTATGAATGAGACATGGGAGAAATGGGGACTGTCCTTAAGAGATACTGAGTTTTAGAGGCTACAAATTTTTCACTTATTTGTACTTTTCAGAGTTTTTGGACAAATTTTTATGAGTACTATTTACCAAAACAATAGCCATTCTAACAATAAGTAAAAGCTAAAATCAAAACAACAACAACCCTTTTAACTGGGTTAAAGGATAATTAACAGCTACCTCAGAATTCTTCTTAGGGAGGAATAGTCTTTATTATAATTTCTTAATAGCTTATTGAGTGTAAAAAGATAAATCAGACCCAGAGTCTGGAAGAAGAGGGGAGAATAGAGTGAAGGCTGAATTGTTCTGCGTTCAAATATGGGCACAATTAGTAGGGTGAGATGATTACTCTTGAGAGGTAGGCAGGAAGAGAAGGATCGAGGGACCGAAGAAACAATAGGAGGGGAGGGGGGAAGGTAGTGTTAGAACCTGAGTTAGCAGAAATGGCCAAGTCTCTCTAGCCTTGAGAATTCTGAGGTTTTTAAGTTATTTGCATTACTTTGAAAAAGACCTTGGCTTCCCTCTGCCTTCTGCTACACCCACAAAGATCTTGGTTTTGACTGATTGATCGATTGATTTGATTGATTTGGTTGGTTGGTTGGATGAGTAGGTATTAAGGGAACCAAAGGGATGAGACAGCACTTCTGGGTTGGAGATGATCGGCAGAAGTATGAGCTCTGAATCGGAGCTCATTAGGGAAGCCACAAGCTCCTCTCACCTCCACCTCCAGCCCATCCACTGCCTAATCCAAACTCCTTCCCCACACCTGCAAAGGGGTTTGAGCCACTTTCATTTGCACCTTAACTGTCCTCTGGATTAACTATGCCGTAGATTTGGGTTGAGAAGAAGGATGGGGCCACTTTGATAGAGTCAAAGTAGGAGGGCATGATAAGGAGCAGTGAAGAGGGGCAAACAGAACAGAGAGATCAACATGGTTTCTGTTCACAGGTGACCATTCGCCATCTTGAATGGCCACCTGTATCCTATCTACACACCCACCCTAATTCTCTCTAGACCACTTCCCTTCTCCCAGTTCATCAACCACATGTTCAAAAAGAAAAACATCCAACAGATGAGAAAGAGGATAACACAATGATTCTTACTAGTATCTGGAGCCCCTTTAAGACCTCAGTCCTTGCTAATATAGCTGAATAATATTTTGAGTCCAGAACACGTTTCTTCTCATTCTAGGGTCTTCCTTCTTCAGAATAATCTTCTGTTTTAAATAGTAAGGACTTTAAAAAACACTTAGTTTTTAAACTGTTATTTACTGAAAGCCCAAACCTCAAAGATGAGTCATTTCCGAACACACTCATTATACAGCAGTGGAGAAGAGACAGGATAACCAAGATTTATAAACTTTCAGGTTAAAAAGTAGAAGACTAAGAAACACTCAGCAGTCATTAAGCAATAGCAAATAACAAATCCAGCTGAATAGAGACAGCAATGACTCCCAGTCCACTTACTTGGTTGGTGATTCTAGAAACTGCCCTCTGGGGTAATCTCCTTGTAAATTATCCCATATGAATTCATCCTGGGTAAGTAATAAAGAACGTAGCTTTAGCGGGGGATATACAGATTTCATAGACTTCTTCCTGCTGGTGTGGACCTAGAGGCCTGAGACTTGTTTTCAGGATAAAATCATAGGTGTTTACCAGGCAGACTTGAGGTATCTTTGACAATGTGGTTTCCTAAAAATCTCAGTTGGCTTCTCTTCTCCTTGCTACCTGTCAACGGCAAGTACATGTAGACAATGGCCAAAGATCCTGTGTGAACAGCCTTTAAACCCGAAGATTTCCTCCTGTTCCTTCTGACATTAGTCATCTGTCCTTTCCTAGTCCTTCCTCAATGCCCACTTCGAAACAATTTGAAGTCATAGCTTCTTATAGTGAGACATCCACTGAACTTGAAGTTTTCCAGTGGGTCTGAACAAGATGTCTTACAGAGAGCTGTTAATTAATGGGAGAAAAGCATGGGGTCTCACTAGCTAAGGTGACTACTTTGAAGTCATGGTTTCTAACTACTTCTTTGGGGGACAAAGAAGCAGTTGTCTTTGTCAGCCTTTCAAAGCTCCACACCATGGGGCTTCCCTCTAGCTTAGGTTGTGGCCACAGTTAGAGGGTCCCTACAGAATTGGCTACTTTTAGTACTTGGTGCATAACAAAAGACACCTTGCCTCCTTTGCTGAACTGTGCCCCCCATCCCCAAGCCCAATTCCACATTTTCGAGTCTGATAGATCCTAGATTTACCCTGCTTTCATGGACCAATTTTTAAAATTAGTTTCTTTTCTCTTCCTTTCTTTATTTCCTTCTTTTTTCAGTTGCAAACTAGAGAATCCATCCACACTGGTTTAGGCGGCATTTATTAAGAGTTATTCATAGCTCCGTGACTCAGCGGGAGGTCTGGAGAAAAAGCAGCACAAGGCTAGGCTCCTAGGCACACAGAAATGACCCGATGTGGACGCTGCTGCCACCACTGCTCTTTGCCGCCGCTTTCGCCTGCAACGTGGATGCGCAGTGGTCAGAACCCAGTCTGTTTCCTCGGGTCGCCGACATCCAAACCAGAGTTTCACGTGGATGTGCTTGATTGGTGGACCTTAGGTCACATGCCTGCTCCCTAGCTGCGTGAGATGCTGGGAATTTCCTCCCTGGGAAAGTAAGACTAACAATGTGGGAAACTATGAACATGTAGAGCAGGGGGTTAATAGAATGACAGGTACCTGCTAAAGAAGATTTTTTTCTAATGAGCAATTTGCTCCTAAGAGCCCCTGAAAGATTCAGGCCTTAGAGACACGACATACTATAGAAAGTGAGGGTGGAGCAGGGAGCTGAAACATGATTTGGTTGAAGACCTGTGGAAGGCAGACCTTTAGGTTCCCTCATCCACACCCATGCAGCCAGGCATTTATACTTCCGCTTGTCCCTTCCTCCCTCCTCTCCCCTTAGAGGACTAGAAGTTTCTTCTCTGTTGAAGTTCCAGACTGGGGATACCAGGCCTAGAGGAGCTCAGGGCCAAGGTGCTGGCCTGAAAACAAGAGATTAAGTTAAATTCTCTTTGCTAAGTGTGGGAATAACCTACTTTCAAAACCCCAAGTGATGCTTTCAACCATCTCCAACTATACCCCAGCAGCAGGCATTCTAGGAAACTCCACTCTGGTCCCAGGCATCTTTGTTGGGCTGGGAAAGGAGAATGGAGGGGGTTGTGATGCACATCTGCTTCCAGGCTCAGAACATGTTTGGGAAGGTGTTCTCGTTCTCTTCTTTTCTCTTTTCTTCTCCCCAGAATCTATTGTTTGCTACTCCTGCTATTTCATTCCTCAGCATCTTATCAGGCTCCCAAGAATGTCCTGGACAAGTCAAGGAACAGGGCGAGCCTTATTCATTTCTAGCTTAAGAAATGACTGAGATGGTGTCTGAGTTATATCTGGTTCTGTTTCTACCACGGGTGAACTGGACATCATAGAAAGACACAGCTAGATGATCAAGCACAGTATCTTTTTTTAAATTAATTTTTATTGGAGTATGGTTGCTTTACAATGTTGTGTTAGTTTCTACTGTACAGCAAAATGAATCAGCCATATATGTACACATATCTCCTCCCCTTTGGACTTCCCATTCAGGTCACTGCAGTGCATTGAGTAGAGTTCTCATTCGTTATCTATTTTATACACAGTATCAGTAATGTATATGCAAGCACAATATCTAATAGCTAAAACAATCATATTTTTATTCATAACTAAAATTTAGAATCTTACGGTGGAGAAAAGATGGCTTTCCCAGGTTCAAGTGCCCAGGAGCCTGACGCCACATGCCATCTGCTGGTGTTAAGCTGTATCGCTCGGCAGTGACTCCAGAGGGAACAAAGGGAACTCTGCTCTCCTTGGGAGGGGGAGGCTCCCACAGGCCCTCTGCTACAGGTTGTAGACCTGAACAAGTCCAGACCACGACCTTGAGAGGAATGAGGAAAATAAGGACTATTTTATTTTGGCATGTATCTCAAAATTGTCATCATTCACATAAAGTTCATAACCACAAAGACATTCCTACTTATTTTCTCAGGTGTTATGAAGCTTTGACATGGGAAGAAAATATCACTTCTAGAGGCATAAATTAGGCTGATTCAGAGTGCCCTGATGTATCCAACAATCCTCCTCTCAAAGAATATGGCATCTTCTTAAGGAACCCTGTCTCAGACTCTGTACCAGCCCAAGTGTACGCAATCTTGTGTCCTACCCGATGATTTTCCCTAGGCTCCAATCCTTGTTCACTGCCGGGGCGGGGGAGTTCAACAGCTGCCAGATAGCAGATAACACAACTCACACCCTTTTCCATAGAAAATATCACTAAATAGCCTTAATTAATGGGTGCCAATTTTACTTTCTTCCCTCTTCCTTGTATTAAATTGCCTTTGTTCAAAGTTAGTTTATTTGAGCAACAAGGACTTGGCCATCTCACGGTGTGCATGGTACGGAGGCCCCTGGAATGACCTTGTATGGTGACAGGTTTACTCTCAGGGTTTACTCCCCACCTTTTATGAACCAAAACACACACACACACACACACACACACACACACACACACGTTTCCCTCACAGGGCACACATTCTTTTTTTTTTTTTTTTTCTTTTTTTTTTTTTCGGTACGCGGGCCTCTCGCTGTTGTGGGCTCTCCCGTTGCGGAGCACAGGGTCCGCGGCCACGGCTCACGGGCCCAGCCTCTCCGCGGCATGTGGGATCTTCCCGGACCGGGGCACGAACCTGTGTCCCCTGCATCGGCAGGCGGACTCTCAACCACTGCGCCACCAGGGAAGCCCACACATTCATATCTGAGGCAATAATCCAGTCAAATGAGTGGCAGAAAAATAACACCATTATCCTTATATATTAAAAATATTCTTAAGTCCAACCATGGTTTGCAAGTTGTAGCACCAAATACTCTACAGATGCAAAAAAAAAAAAAAAGTAAATATAGTATTGTCATAGACCCTGTGATTCCAGATGCCAAGCCCATCAGCCTAGAAGTGGAAGAGATTTCTGAGTCGTGCTCAGCCAGGGCACTTTGACAGCACACATTCACCGGCAGGTATCAAACTAAAATATCCAATGGATCCTTTCCCTTACATTTTGCACAGTGAATACAATGAGCTGTTAGTTGGCTTGGCACCTGCCCTGTTTCCTGCAAGGACAGACAGGTCTAGAAAACACGACCAGGAGGATTGGGAGTTAGCGGAGAGGGCGGTGGGGGGCAGGTGGTAGTATAGGGGTCTTTTCTAATCCCCCACAAGTCATTGGGGGAAACTTCGACTGGCCAGCGTCTTTGTTCCGCTCTGAATCTATGGCCACCCTAATGGCCAAGGTGCAGATTCCAAATTCTTGGGTCAGGTTTTACAGTTTGGCCTCCAGGTATAGACAGAAATTGGTAGGTGGGGTGGAGAGGTATTGGAACAAGTCTGGATATCCTGAAAGCTGAGTTCTAGACCCGGGGTTGCCTGCAGTTAGCTGAGACCTTCACAAGTCGATTTATCTTCCCAAGCTTCCATTTTCTCATCTTCCAATTCCGACTCTTACTTTCTTGTCGCTCCCCCCTGCCCACCCGTTTCCCCTTTACGAACTGGGGAAGGGGATGGAGAGCAGTAGCAGTTCTGCAAGCCCCCTCCTCAGGGTGCTAGAGGAGTGAGCTCAAGTTCCATGCGGCAACTTTGAAATACACAAGCCTGGTCCTCCCCACCCCTGCATTCTGGCCAGCCCTTCATTTGTCCTCTCCTTTCTCACTCTTTTCCTTTTTCCCTCCCTTGTTTTCTTGCCTGTCCCTCTCTGTCCTCATTGGTAACCTCCTTTTCCTGGTATCTAATCAATGCTCCAATTCTGTTTCACTTCACTGGCCTAAGAGGCTATGTTCCCCTGGCTATGTGTTATTTCTTTTCTTTTTTTTTGGCTATGCCACACAGCTTGTGGGATCTTAGTTCCCCGACCAGGGATTGAACCTGGGCTCTCGGCAATGAAAGCACAGAGTCTTAACCACTGGACCGCCAAGGAATTCCATATGTGTTATTTCTTTTAAAAAATATTGTATGTATGGGTAGCTGGACTCACTGCAGAAATTTTATAAGATGTAGAAAAGCACGTAATCATAATAACGATGATGATGAGGAGAAGGACAGCTAAGGTTCATGAGAGCTTGCTGATTGCCGGGCACTGTTGAAAGCACTTCACGGGTATTCATTCATTCAACACCCCAAGAACCCTATGAGATAGGTACCGTTATTGTCCCCTTTTGGCAGGAAAGGAAATCGAGGCACAGAGAAGTTAATTAACATAAAAGAGAATGCTAAAAATTACCCATAAGATCGTGCTGAGAATAACTATGGATAACCAATACGGAATCCTTATATCTGAATGAATGGAAGGCCACTTGCCTCATGCATGCATTTATTCTTTCAAAAACCATTTTGCCACAACCGTCCTGGAGCCAGTTGTGGATTGAAGGACCTCTTCTGATAACTGATTTTGAGGCGTGGCCTTTTGTCATGGAGTGCAGAGGGAACTTCTGGCCAGTGGAAAAAGTAGGCTGAAATCCACTGCCATCCTATATCCCTATTCCCAGATCCAGTCGTACCAGAGACAAAAATCCAAGCAAGAACCCAGGGTCTTGCCAAGAGCCAGCTTTGGAATTGAGGGTATTAAAAATTATAACCCCAAAGCAGCCACTACTGCTTGGAAGCAGTCATTTCAATGACTGACATATGTACTAGAGGAACAAGTGTCATCTTACTAACAGGCTCTCATTAGTGATGGCAGCAACTATAAAACACATACACACCATGCACTTTTAATGACATGGGAAAGTGCTCATGATGTGTCAGAGGAGAAAAGAAAACCACAAAACAGAATGTGTGTGTGGTATGATGGCAAACATTCTTCAAAAAAAAGGGGGGGGCCATATGCATTGAAAAAATACTGGAAATTTTTTTGAAAAACAAACAACTTAGTTATCCCGCCTAAAGAAAGGTTATATGGGATTTTCTTTTCTTTTAGTTCCCCAAATTTCCACAAAGAGTGTGTATTATTTATATACTCAGGAAAAAAGTGAAAAATATATTTTTAAGGCTGTACAAGTTGATTAACAGTTGAAAGTCAACATATTATATTCAGAAGAAATTCAGAGTTCCTAATTATCTTTTAAAAGGGAAAAAAACTAATATTTACTTGCTAATCATTTTGTCCTACATTGCCTGACGCAAGCTTCATAAGGCTTTGTAAGGTCAGTAGTCTATTGCTGCAGAGGCATTAAGTGATGTGAGCAATATCACTTGATTGTTATAGGGCGGAACGCCCCATTCCAGCTGACTCCCAAACTCACATTGTTCTCCTGGCCAATGGAGTTCCACCATTTTATTTTCTAACACAAGCCTAATAACCTACTTTCGTCTGTAGCTCTTTGAAGCAATGATGGAGAGTAAGAATGGGAAGGGAGGCAGGGGGTACATCTCAGAATCTGCTGAAGGCTGCCAGGTGATCCAGATCTGCTCTTACTCTATCCTCTGTCCCCCAAGGGTGCAAGGGTGTGGTATTATGGGGGGGGACACTGAGTCAGCAGCATGATTTCCAGGACAGTGAGAAGGCCCATCACATCAGCAGACTACCTCTCTAGAGACATCCTTTGGCTTAAGATTCTTTGTGCCTTTAGCTAAAATGCAAACGTCTCTGAGCGTAAGATTGCCTTAAACGGTATCACTCCTGAGTATAAATAAGTTTGTCAGCTTGACTCCCAAGTCGTCGAGAGGCTGATTATGAACACCCAGAGAAAGACAGATACACAGAAGACAAGAAGGGCATCGAAAAACCACTAGAATCTCCGTGCCCTTCTGCATAGCCCTGCCTGCCAATGGCTGGCCTTGATTATAATATTTAGGTTTCTGTGTTTATATCCTGTCAAGGGAAAGCAGAATATCACATTCTATCAAGTCACTTGAAAAGAACCACTGATTTACAACTCCAAGGCACTAACAGAGTGTTTGATTTAAAGGAGTGTATCTTTGTAACTGTAATAAACACACCACACTCCAGGAAGTCTGCAGATAGCTTCTCTGTGAGTAAATGGCGAAGAAGAACTAGGACTTGTTTATATTTCTTCCCTTTCCTAAGGGTTATCAGGGCCATTTTCATCACCTTGGAGGGAAAACAAATGATCAAAAGATGGATGACCCCTCGTCCCTTCCATATCTCCTTCTTGGTATGTCAAAAAGCTTTCCAGCAAGTCAGGGCAGGCTAATTATTTTCTTCTAATCAATCAGCTATTTTAATGATGTATGACACTCCCGATCTATCAGTACCATTAAGATAACGTCTGCTGTGTTGGTCTGCAGCTAGTTTACAGACACTTCACTAGCCAACGTGGACCCTCCAAAAATCCAAACTCATGTTTGTCTGGGCCTCAAGAAGGAAAAAAACTCAGACCTGGAATCAGTGCCTAGGTGGAACTGATTTGAGGAATTATTGAAATGCAAGGCTGCCCGCCAAAGCCTACCACAGAACCTGAAATTTCCTCTTGTTCCTCTGAGTTTTTTCTTGGTCTTCAGAAGTCACTGTTAAAATTAAAAAACAAAAAAACCTTCCCTGAACATAGCTAGGTGCTGCCATCAGAAATCTTTGTCAGAACAGCTGCCTTTAGCAGAGAGCAAAGACGCAGAAAGAAAGATCCAGAATAGAGTCTAAGTGTCCCAGCTCTACCATCGAAGGGAGGCATGAATAGAAGGGAGAACGTGAGGGTCCTTGGGAAAGGCATGGAAGAGACAGCATTCGGAGTTAGGAAATCCTGACGGGGCATGGACCTGAGTTAATGAGAACAAAATCAGTTTTGCTGCCTAGGTGGCGTCTAGCCGGCCCTTCAGCCCCTCGGGTCCTAAGCAGAGGCTCTCATCCTTCTCAAGGGCCTGAGTTCACAGCTGTGGGCCAAGCAGAAGACTCCTGGTGGCCAGCAGGGAAAGCAAGCGTGGGAAGAAGGAGGTTGGCCTCCGCCTTCCTAACGGCCTCACCCCAGGACTGGCCTCTCCTTCTCCTCACTTGCTCTGCGGTTCAGAGGCACCTCCAACAATCTCAAGAAATCAGATTGGGAAGTCGCTGGGCTCGGTCTCCCCAGCTGACAGCGGCCCTGGCCAGATGTTGCACCGGAAGCCTTCACACACCTCTCCCATTAGGCGGTAATGGCACCCAGGCTGCAGGGGGAGGGGCACCAGGCTGCTGGGCCCCAGCTGGCAAGCAGCTTTTGTTCTGGATGACTTCAGCTTGAAAATCTGCCTTAAGAATGGTCTCCTCTCAAAGGAAGGGAAAACCCTAGTGAGGCATGGACACAGGCTGCTTTCACTCCTGAATGGGGCCTGCAGGGAGGGGAGGGGGCCATCCCATCCTCTCTGTTCATAGACAGCTCTTTGTTCAACAGGAGAAACAGATTTTGGACACCACCACCAGCCCTGCCACTTGGCAGGAGCCACCGGGACTGGCCGGCTTTCCCCGCACTCTGTCTTTTTCTGTGGAATGTATAAAAATCTGTAGGCTCCTCGCAAATGTGTATCATGTGACTATGGCATTCCAGACGCTGGCGCTGGAGATGCAAAGAGGAATAAGTCGTGCTTCCTGTCCTTAGACAGTTCACTATGGGGGGAGAGGGGTCCAGAAATATAAACATGCAATCACAATATGGTGTCGTAAACACTAATAAAGATCTATATGGGTAGTGAGAAGACACAAAAGAGAGACAAGAAACAGCTTCACAGAAGAAGAAAGGGTGGTGTTGGGTCTTGAAGCAGAATGCGCAGTGAGTTTAAAGATCAGGCAAAGGGGAAAAATACAGTCCTGATAGAAGGACCTGCATGTGCAAAGGCAAGGAGGCACTGGGAAATTGTGCCCCATATCATTGCCTGTGTTCTCGGTAAGAATTAAGAGGAAAGACGGGACTTCCCTGGTGGTCCAGTGGTTAAGAATCTGCCTTCCAATGCAAGGGACACGGGTTCGATCCCTGGTCAGGGAACTAAGATCCCACACGCTGCAGGGCAACTAAACCCAGGTGCCGCAACTTCTGAGCCTGTGTGCTCTGGAGCCCGTGGGCCACAACTAGAGAGTCCACGTGCTGCAACTACTGAACCCGTGCACTCTGTTGCCCATGCACTGCAACTAGAGAGCCCATGTGCCACAACTAGAGAGAAGCCCACACACCACAACGAAAGATCCGGCTTGCCGCAATGAAGATCCTGCATGCCGCAACTAAAACCTGATGCAGCCAAATAAATAAATATTTTTTTAAAAAAAGAATTAAGGGGAAAGAAATTCAAACATTTATTTATCCCTTCGATAGATATTTGTCGGATGCCATCATATGTTTCAAGCACTAGGGTATGGTGAGTAAACATAAGTGGATTTGGCTCTCCTGGAGCTTATAGTTTAGTCATGGAGATAGCAAATAAGCACGCACGTAAATTACAAACGAGAGCAGCTCTTTGAAGGAAGCAACCAGAGTTCTATAGTAGAGAAAAAGAAAGGTGGGTAGGTTTGCTTTAAATGGGGTGCCAGGGAGGAGTCTTGGAGTTGTGAGGGAGAATCATCTAGAGAAGAGCCTTCGAGGTTGAGGACACAGCCTATGCAAAGGTCCTGAGGCAGGAAGAAGCTTGAAAATTTGGGGACGTCAACAAGGCCAGTGTGAATGGAAGGTAGGGACAGAAGGGAAGGGTAGGAGATAACTGTTAAGATCTGAGGGGCCAGATCATGCAGGGTCTTTTAGGTCAAAGCAAAGGGTTTGAGGTTTCTTCCAGGTACAAGAAGACACAGAATAGTTTTAAACAGGAAAGAGAGACATAATCTGAATTTAGCTGGAAAAAAAAAACAAAGTCAAAAGTAAAATTTAGGGGGTCAATAAGGGAGCCTTTGTCCATGGCCCCATAAGATGGCAGCTCTGTCAGTGGCGGTAGCAGTGCATATGGAAGGAATGGTGGATTTATGATATTAATTTGTCATTCCAGTTCCCTTTCCTGTCTCACAATACTTTCTCTTTTTTTGGAAGTCATAGTTTAAGCCCTCTGAGAATAGTATACCACTTGCCTTTACCCTTCCACTGTAACAAGTACTTGACACATGTCATCCTTGATCTAGAAAAGAAGCAAGACTCCAGTCCAATGGTCTTTCATCCCACGAGGCTCTGGGAGCTTCTCTGGCCTTCTTTGTTTATCTTCTCTGTCCAACCCTGTCCAGAGCACCCACCTCAGGCTGGTTTTAGAGAACTGGGCATAGAGAAGAGAAGCTGAGGCCAATCTCCCTCCTCCCAAACACAAAGTATCCATTAAAACCTGTTCTTCCATAGTGTTTTCTTGCTTCCTAGGGTCTGGGGAGAAGATGCTCACAAGACCAGCCTGCGGCAAGTATTTCTGCAGGTGGCACCCTTGGCACCTTTCTGACCTGTGTTACATTGCCTTGTCTCCATCCGTGACTTTGAGGTCTGTCAGTTCATCCACCTACTGCCGCTCCAGGAGTCGAAGAGCATGCACACGGAAGAAGATAAAAAATGCTCAGATTGGCTTGTAATTTATAACCTGCCTCCTTCCAAAAACTCTTGAGAGAAGCCTCAGTCATACTCAGGGTCCTAATCAGCTTTAAGAAAGTCTCCGCACAGCCTCCCCTTTTTAGAAATATGAAGATTTATGTCATAATCTCTTTTACCAAACTTCATCGGGCCTTCACTATGCTTTGCAGGGACTGGAAGATGATTGTGCCGTGAGTGTGTGTGTGTGTGTGTGTGTGTGTGTGTGTGTGTGTGTGTAATCTCCAATGTGAAACAGTAGAATTTATAAAGCACTTTCCCATATATTTCTCCTTTAGTACTTACTACAACCCCATTTTACAGGTGAAAAAAATGAGTCTCGGAGAGGTAAAGTTATTTGGTGATGGGCATCCAACTTATAAGCTCCAAGAAAGTAGAGTCTATGTCTGCATTATTCTCCATTAAATCTCCAGAGCCTAGCACAGTGCCTGACACAGACTAGATTTCTGATAAGTATTTTTTGAATTAATTAATAAGTGAGTTAATTGTAACTTAATGAAATTGAGATTAAAATTCTGAATTCCAACCTTTCTATCCACTATGAATTGATTCCCTCTGATAGCACAGTGCATTTATCTACAGAAATCTGAACAAATGAAAGCACTTACTCAACTCAGTCTTGTAGCTTAGAAACATTTTTGTGTAACACATATCAAAGTCGTGCCCCATATGAATGAGTCTATCCATTTGGTGTATTGTGGGCAGAATAAGGCTGTGCAGCAAGGAATTCTCAGATTAGGGTTTCTCACTGTGCTTTGACTCTACGACCCTTTGTGGTGCTACACACCCCTCCCCCACCCCAGCCCCCAAAATATACATAAACATTTTGCACACCATTTCATGGAGTGCACAAACTCCCTACTCAAGTTCAAGACTATCTTCGGGGGCTTCTTTGCCAAAATGGATGTTTAATGTATAGTAAGTTCCTCTGATAAGCTGTATGCCCCCACAGGGTACATGGCTACTGCTGGGCTTCCAAGGGTAAGAAAGGAAGGAAGGAGAAACAGAAGGTCACGAAAAGTGGTGCTCTTTATTGCATCTGCAGCAGAACAGCAAGCAGCTCACTAGAATTTCTAACTGGCTTGGAATGCGAAAGGATAGGAATAGGAAAGGTTGGTCAAATAATTCTTTCAGATGCTTCTACTCAAGAAATCTCAGAGCAGTCTGCTGGTTAGCTGACTAGTTTTTCATTTATTTCTGAGGAATGAGAGAAGGTTGATTGTACATCTGAATCCTTGCTGACCTGTGGCTGGGAGCTGTCTGACACATTGCATCAAGTCTTGGCTATTTGTATATATATGACTGAATAAATGACTGATTTATCCTCAGAGAATTCTGAGTCCCAGGCCATCTTTTTGCTCCTTTCCCCCACTAATATTCTTGGTAAATACAAATAGAGTGGTTTTATAAACACTCTTTTAATAAACCCCAGAAATTGAGCCAAGACTAGCAGCTACAATTCCGCTTTCAGGAACAGGTTCCCTTGCCTCAGATCATTATTCTTTGTGAAAATACCACATTCAGTTAAACAGACTTGCTGGTGTGGTCAAATAAAAAGGTAAAATGCAAGATAAAAGACCTTTTGTAGGGGCTTCCCTGGTGGTACAGTGGTTGAGAGCTCACCTGCCGAGGCAGGGGACATGGGTTCGTGCCCTGGTCCGGGAAGATCCCACATGCTGCTGAGCGGCTGGGCCCATGAGCCATGGCCACTGAGCCTGCGCGTCTGGAGCCTGTGCTCCGCAACGGGAGAGGCTACAACAGTGAGAGGCGCGCGTACCGCAAAAAAACAAAAAACCTTTTGTAGGGAGGAATAAATGAAGTAAAAGAATTCTTCTGCCAGCTCAAATACATCTAAATATCTCTAGAGTTCCATGACCTTCAAAATAAAGATGAATTTGTGAAGATTAGCAGTGACAGCCATGGGAAGTAGAGAAAGATAGCAGAGCCCAGCCGAGCTTTCAATGAGGAAAAAAGAATTCAACCATTGAGAATTCAGGGGCCCCAAATCCTGTATATAGCAACTGAGCATAATGTAAGCTTCCCATATTCTGCTTGCTACCACTGTGCCCTCACTTTAGAAAGGCAAGTTTCTCCAACAGAATGAAAATCATATGCTATCTATGTACAATATATTTTTTTAATTATGAAAGAAAATGTATAAAACAAATACACATGTAACAAACCAAAATATACTTAACAATATATAATAAAAATGTGTTAATATATACCTATATGTATAATGCATTAATAGTTAAGCAAGCTTGAAAGCAAGAAATAATGATGGTAAATGTACATTTAATGCTTACCATGTGCCAGGCACTGTTCTCAGGATTTCATATATATTAACTCATTTGACCTTCACGGCAACTCCATGAGGATACAATTATAATCCCCATTTCACAGTTGAGGAAACTGAGGCACAAAGAAGTTAAGTAACTTGCCCAAAGTTACTTACAAAGTAAATGGCAGAGCTATTTTAATTCTAAGTTGTCAGAATCTAGACTATTCTAAAAAAAAAGAACTCAGTGTAGAAGCTGAAGATGGAATTTCCCATGGGCGTGTTGGAGCTGAAATACACTGGGGCCGGGGTAGTATCAGCTCTGAAGGGCAAGTGTTGAAATCACATACCCCTGTGTGCTGTAAAACTGAACCCCAAATCATGCCTAAAGCCAAACACTGGGACATTCTGTCTTGATGTAGCACTAGGAAAACTCTGCCTGCTGGTTGGGGATGTGGCTCTGAAGAGGGGGAAAGTCACTTGAAAGAAACAGAGATCCCAGGACCACTCTGTCCAGGAGTGGGTTCTGAATTCACACTCCCTTCATGAAATGGGAATGAGAAGTTAACATAAAAACTGGTCTGCAAGCAAACTTTGGGCCTCCCCCAAAAGATGTCTCCCATGAGAAACAACTCTCCCTGAACATGAACTCAGAAGCACATAGGAAACAAACTCCCATGAAAGACTGTGAGCAGATATACAAGAACAGAGACAACTGAGCAATCTGAAAGAGGTTTTCAACTAGAATTTTTTTCTAAAAAATTCAAGAGAACAAGAAAGAAACATGCAAAAAGAAATATTTTGGATAAATAATAAGAGAATTTCTAAAAAGAGGCAAATTTATACTCTAGTTATGAAAAACAAAGTGCTTTAAAAACCTTAATACCCGAGTAAAACAGCAAAGTAAAGCTGAGGAGAAAATTAATAAATTACAGATAGATGTGAGGAAATCACTCAGAACACAGTTCAAAGAGATAAAGAGATGGGGCTCATAAAAGAGAAAATAAAAGATATGGAGATAGAATGAGAAGCCCAACATGTGGAAGAGAGGTATTACTTGAGGAGATGATGGCAATATGTTTTTATACATAAAGAAAATTATGAATCCTCATATTGAAAAAGAACATGGAATCCAAAGATGATAATTAAATAAAAATCCATACTTAAACATATTACTGAAATGACTTCACATAAAAATAGTCTCCTGAGGAAAAGGCATATTACCTTAAAAGAAATGATCATCAGTTTAACTGCTGACTTCTCGTCATCAATGATGGATTCCAGAAGACAATGGATTAATATCTTCTAAGTACTGATGGGACACAACCGTTAGCTTTTTACAACCAGTTAAGGTAACACTCTTAAATGACAGCAAAATAAATACCTTTTTAGACTTCCACGAACTAAGGGTTTACTACTAAGACTTCACTGAAAGAATTACCAAAGGACATACCTCAGTAGGAACAAAATGTAAGAGTAAGATTCAAGAAGCATTGGTGAACAAAGAAACAAACAAAACATATAAGGAAATTTAAATAAGTATTGTCAGTGGGAATACATTTCTCTGGTCAGCAATAATACAGAGAAAGAGGGTCACTTTGGAATTAGGGAGTTCTGAGGTCTAATTCAGGAGAAAAATTGACATTGATAACCTTCACACTTTGAAAAGTACATCATAAATGTAGCAGTATAAAGTATGCTAATTGAGTAAGATGGTATTTTCTAGTCTGTTAACTAGTCATTATTAAAGCCCTTGAGATGTTTTCTAAAAGTACAGATTCTCAAGCCCCGTTGTTTATTTTTGCACAGCACATCTGGAGGGGACCTTTGCTTCTGTATTTTTTCAAAGTCCCAGCTAATTTTGCTGGGAAATCATAGTTGGTACTAACTAGCTCAGTAGGACACATCCTCTAGGTTCTTGCCCCTTGGATCTCCGAGATGGAGTGACAAGCTATGAGCCAGATCCCACTGGAAAAACTGATGCACCATAAGAAGAAGCACTTGAAAAGTGTCCTGGAATTATAATGGGAAAAGTCTCTTTATCCTCCCTGGCATGTAATGTTTTTCCAGGTGATTGGTTTAAGGAGGTAATTTAGTAGATCCTGATAATTGGAAACAAATTATTTTGAAGTGATTTAAATTGTTATATTGGCAGGAATTGACTATTTAGGCATAATGAGTTTAATTGAGTGTCAGGAAGTGTTTTTTACAATGATGTAATAACTGTTCACATTCTGTTTGAAATAGCAGGGAGCTTTAAATGTTTGAAGTGACTGAACAGTGCTGCTTGTGAGAAAGTGCTTTTTAAAAATATGTAAACATTATTAGCACCTTCTTTAGCCTGGTGACTTCTTACCATGACTAAAATAGGATATCACTTACCAAAATCCTTGATTTGAGGTCCCATGATCTATTTCTGAAGAATATTTATCAGTGGGGCCCAATTCCCCAAACTTAGCAATAGATGCTCTACATATGAAAAGCCAAAGTCTAGGGAAGTATAAATTTACTTCTTTTTCTAACACTTGCTACACTGAATTTGGGGGATTAAAAAAAAGTGTGTAGTGTGTTATATTAAAGCCCTCTCCCTTTGTCTGAAGTCCTTGGGGTATGGGAATGGTGGAATTTAGAAATCATGACCTTCACCTATAGAGTTAAGCATATCCAAGGTTGAGTTACGGGAGAATTATCCCTCAGTTTTTCCCATTTACAGCAACCCCAAAAGAGCACGATTCTGTCCCCTCAGTCACAGTGGATTGCTACTACTCCTCCGAGCCTCTTCCCTCTGTTAGCCTGTGAATGCCTCAAGAGCAGGGTCTTGTTAATCAGGCAGTCTCCAGGTCTAGACTTGTGCTTGGCACAAAATGGGTACCCAGTATATTTTTGTTTCTGATTGACTGAGTGAATAAATGAAGTCCCTGAGGTCAATGCACTTATCATCATCTCAGAAAAACATTTCATCCCCTTTACATGAACCTCTGCCCCATGTAACCTGGGCTAGTTCAGGATTTGGTTCACACAGGTCTGTACTTTCCAATATGGTAGCCACATGTGGCTATTTACATTTACACTGATTTAAATTAGATTAGATTTCAGTTCCTCAGTCACACTAGCCACAGATTAAGTGTTCAATAGCTTCATATGGCTAAAGGCTACTGTCTTGGACAGCACAGCTATAGGGCTGTCTGTCACTGTAGAAAGTTCAGTTGGATAGGGTTGCTATAGATAGACCCTTAGCTGGGACTCCTGGAGCTCTATACCCATCTCAGATTTAACCAGTTAACAGTGTGACTGGGCAAATCACTCACGTTCACACGAGCATGCTATTCCCTTTGCCCGAAGCATTTTTCCGTCATGGGGTAGTCTAGTTAATTGCTTCTCATCTTCCAGGTCTAATAGCCCCAGCTAGGTCAAGGCCTCTCATGCAACCTTGTGCAATTTCTTACCAAGGTTAATGTTTTACATATATTTTTTTTCTAATTTTTAATTCTTTTTTTACCATTTTTAAAGTTGAAGACACTTTCTACATTTTTATGATTACTCGATTAATATCTCTCACAACAAACTGTCAGCTCTAGGACAGGAACAAGTCTGGATGTGTTCAGCATTGTACCCCCAGCGACCAGCAAAGTGAGAGACACACAGTAAGCACACAGTGCTCTTTGAACAAATCAATGAATGAACCATCGGTTTCAGTGTCTCTGCCACTGCAAGTGGTCGGTGCTCTGCTGGGCTGATATTCGGCTAAGAAACACAGACATGGCCATATCTGTTGTTCACAGCCATCATCCCTTTGGTCGCTAAGGATGTGCATTCTGCTTCTTTGTTGTCTGGGGTAAATATTTTCAACATCACCCCTGGTGATTGACCAGCACAATTTAGACCTGTGAGGTAAATAGCCTGCCTGTGCCAGTTGAACATCCGCAAGCAGGAGAAGAACATAACATCCATCTAGGATTTGAGGCCGGCACTGTTAACCTTCCTTATAGAGCAGCCGCGCATCCCAACTCTCCATCAAGTCAAAAACCTGACCCTGAACCCCTGGACTGTTCTCTGGACAGTAGCTCTTCTCTAAAACCCACCACCTCCGGGGTTTAACATCCAGCCCAACTCTCAAGATTACATATAGGAAGTTAGAAGACATACAGGTCAATGCTCCAAAATTCTAGCCACATTTCTCCCAAGTGCCCCTGAGGTTTGCAACTGTCCAGGCTCTCCTGAGCATCATCCCAGAACTCTTGTTTCCGTGGAAACTTGAGGCAGTGGGGGCAGTTCCAGCCGAGTCTCCTGAAGTGGTTCAGATCTGCACATATCACAACCATCGAGTACAGGCAGACCAAAACAGCAACAAAAAGAGCTGCCCACTCGGGCTCCTGCGAGCCTTCAAGGCTGAGTTCATGCGGCTCTCACTCAGAAACGGAAGTGGAAAACCAAATAAAGTCAACTCCATGGAGGTCCTGGGGACTTAACACTGAGCAGCCACACAAATACCAGAGTGATGCATCATGATTCATGTTCTTACAATAAATGCCTAAGAAAGTCATAAGGATTTGGCACTTAGTATAAAGAATTGGCAAGACGGCTCAGAGTTTTCTGCCAGTTGTAAAGTGTGGCCTGGGACATTTTCTCCCATTGAGCAATATGCATTAGCAATGTTATCTATAGTAGCAAAGGAGTTACTCATAAAACTTTATTAAGTGACATCAAGACTTTTTTTTTTTTCATGTTCTTTTCTGTTCTGGGAGAGGCTTTAGAAAAGACACTAAGTTGTTGTTTTTCCCAGTAAGTCCATACAAGCCCAATATTAGAAGATGAAACACATACCTAGAGGATTAGCAATCCAGGAATCATTGACTTAATACTGTTTATACTTATAGAATAGACTCTGCAGAAGAAGCAAGTTAAAGCAAAGAGCATTCCTATAGAGAAAATTCCTCTATTATCATTTAGGGAATCATGAAAAGGAAGGAAGGAAGAAAGGAAGAAAAAAAAAAGACCAAATGGTTCTCTGGGCCCTCACAAGTATGGGAAAGGGTATGATGCCTCACCAGGAGAGGGGCTTTTCCATTTAGAAAAACAAAATTAACAAAATTGCATCCCCATGGTGGCTCAGAAGGCTAGTGGCCCAGCCAACACATCCATTCTGGCCAACTTTAAAGTGGACACATCCTTGCTGGCAAACCAATTAAGTGATGATCTGTGTGGCTCCCTGAGGCAGCTAAAATAGATAGGGAAGGTGCAGGCCACTTATCTTGTACACTGAATGGATACCTCGCTGGCCAATGGCCTGATAGTGTGAATTCTTGGTTTAGGATAGAAGAGTTGGAAGAGACCTTGGGAAGAATTACTCTTCTCTGCCCTCCTGTTTGATATGAGGGGTGCCTGGACAGCATCTCCAATAATTTTCTATATCGACAGTCTCAAGCAACATGAGTCAGAGAGGAGATCCAGGGGATGAGGGGCACATTTGCAGGGCATCATCTGTCCACGGCCGTGGAAGGCCTTGCAGCATCTCTCCTCAGGCCCCCCTACTTCCTTGTGGTCTCTCTTGCATCTAGGTCTTTGCACATGTGGTTCCTTCTGCTTGGGACCCTTTCCACTCCCCACTCGTCATCAACCTGCCTGGCTAACTCTCCCTTATCCTTGCAGGCCTTCCTTCTGACAAGAAGCCTTCCCTGACTTGGGAAGTTTAGGTTTGGTGCTGCTTCTCTGGCTTGTCCCACTAGGGTGAACAACCATCCTGGTTTTCCTGGGACTGAGGGACTTCCTGGGATGTGAGGATTTTAGCGCTGAAATCAGGACAGTCACCCTGTCTCCCAGGCTCCTTGTGCTTACCTTCCCCAGACTTGGGGTCTTCTACTGTAACTGCCTGCTTACTTGTAGCCCTAGAACAGCCAGTTCTCTGAAAGCAGGGATAGGGTCATTCATCTCTGGAATCCTGCTGCATGCCTAGCACAGCTGTGGCACACGGCAAATAAGCAAAAACCAAAACTGGAATAGGTACTTAGTGCTGAATGAATGAATGAATGAATGTAAAATTGACATTCTTTTTCATATGGGTCTCTCATTCCTGTCTCCTGCAGCCTCTCCCGCCATTCCTTGAATCCGGGTGTGGATCCTGAGACTTGCTCCCAGCACCCAGAGCAACTAACACATGCCCGGCAGAGGCTCCTGCATACAGATCACTGCACTCTTCCTTCCCACTCTGGGCCACCATTTACCGGCATAAAGAACCTAAGGCCTGGGAAATATATTTTTGTTATTGTTGATTTCTTTGGCTACCATTCATTGAGAGTTTACATGTCAAGCACTACGCTACGCCCTTTCATTCATTTTCAGATTTAATACTCAAAATAGCCCTACAAGTTTGTAGCCCTACAAGCCCTACAGTTGCCACCACTTCCCAAATGAGGACCCTGAGGCTCAGAGGAGTTAAGTAAATTGCCTGAAGTCCCACAGTTGGTTACAGGTGACTTGAAGCTAGAACCCAAGTCAGAAGTTTTTTGCTTTTAACCACTACCCTCTAGTGCCAGAAGCCGTCTGTGGTGTTGGACGGAGGCAAGCTGAGGGACTTTGCTGTCAAGTTCATAGCACAGTAAACTGGGGCCAGAGACACACAGGGCTGTTTTGTCCCTTACCCATCACCCATCCTGAGCCTGGCCACCTCTTGGGGGAAGGAAGCATGGTTCAGAAGCACGTGTCCCTGAATTTCAGGGAAGACTGACCCAGTGGTTTTATGAGAGAGCTGAAAATAGCTGATAAAACAGGAAGGCTCTCAAACCCTTTATGTAATAAATGAGAAGCCAAGATCAAGAGGGGTAGAACTTTTATTCAAGGTAACACGGCCAGACAGTGGCAACACCAGGCCCGAAACTCTAATTTCTGACTTCCTGTCCATGTCAGCTCCCCACTTTCTTCCCCCATTCTATGACTATTAAAAACACACAAAGCTCTCTTTACCACATTCCTTGGGTTTTAAAGCCACTGCTCCTGCTGTCGTCCCTGCCCAATCCTAATATTTTTTTCTTTCTTTTTAACATTTGAGGAAGAAAGTGTTATTTTTTTGAATTCCACAATGTCACTGTAACATGTAATAAATACTTTTTATTATTTATTACCAAATGCTTAGGGGCCATGAAAGACTGAAAGCTCTTCTATTCCTTCTGATGCAGCTCTAACAAGTTTGCTCCAGTCACTGGTTGGGGTGGGGGTGGTGTGGCTAGACTTGGTGATTTAATCTTCTCAATGCCATTTGCTGTATCTGTAAGATTATGCTAGAATTGTAGGTGACTGGAAGATTTATTTGAGCTCAATCATTGTGGCCCTGAGAATGGTACGTTCTCAGAAACATCTATCCAGCCACCCAAGAACACCTGAATGAGCTAATGGGGAAACCAGTCCAAGAGGCTGGGTCACACCAGAGTCCACAGTAGTCAGAAAGTTCTGTCCCAGGGTAAGGGCGGAAGAAAGCACTGCACATTCAAAGCCAGTTGGGCAAACTAACTTTGGGGATATTTTTGGTACTTTTAAAAACAGTGTCCAAAAAACCAAGATGGTGGAGGAGTGGGAGGATGCAGAGTTCATCTCTCTCCACAAATGCCTCAAGAATACATCTACAGGGGCTTCCCTGGTGGCGCAGTGGTTGAGAGTCCGCCTGCTGATGCAGGGAACGCGGGTTCGTGCCCTGGTCTGGGAAGATCCCACATGCCGCGGAGCGGCTGGGCCCGTGAGCCATGTCCGCTGAGCCTGCACGTCCAGAGCCTGTGCTCCACAACGGGAGAGGCCACAACAGTAAGAGGCCCGCGTACCTCAAAAAAAAAAAAAAAAAAAAAAGAATACATCTACTGACGGAACAATTCTCACAGAACACCAGCTGAACACTAGCAGAAGACCTTGGACACCGGAAAGGACAAGAAAGATCCCCACATAACTAGGTAGGACGAAAGAAGGAAGGGAAAAAGAAGCTCCCTGGTGGGGAGCTGAAGGAGAGGAGAGGTTCCTGCATCCGGGGAAGCCCCATCACCAAAGGGGAAATCAGTTCGGACACAAAGGGAGCATCTGAGGCTGTCAGAGGACTGTGAAACGGCTGGTCTGTGGCAGACAGGACAGAGTGAGACCTACACAGATGGTCCGTGCCACAGCCCTGCATGCCCCAGACTGGACGTGTGTCCACCAGTCCACACAGGGGCTGAGAGCTGGAACGTGGGGATTGGAGAGTAAAACCGGGGGGGAGGACTGCTGTGGGCTGTGAGGAGACAGCCTGAGGGGACGAGAGGGAGGAAATCCACAACCAGGAATGCTTGTGGAGGAAACCCAGACTGCCATAGAAGCAAAGTGCCACAGTTGAGTGGCACGCAGGGGGTGGAGCTGCCATTGCAGCCTCTCTCTCCCCACACACTGGCTCCCTGCCCTGCCAGGCACTAGGAAAAGCCCCCTCCAGGGCTGACCTTCTCATACCAGCCACCAGGTGCTAGGAAAGGCTCCCACTGGGGCTGGATCTCTCCGTGCCTGTGGCTGCCAGCTTTCCCGGACACCTGTGGCCATCAGGGCCCCTTCGACCCAGGCAGTCATGCCACCTCCACGCCCTGTCCTCACCGGGGCAGACGCGAGTGCTCCAGGGCATCCTTGGAAGCAGACTCCTGTGGGTGGCTGAATGACAGAGGGGGGGCTAAAACCACAGCTGAGCCCTAGGGGCAGAGAGACTAAGGAAGAGGAACAAAAATCTTTCCATGCAGCTGCACAAACCACAGATTAAATCCGTGCAATCGGCTTGGTAAACCCTGCATCTATGGAATATCTGAATGGACAGCGAGTGTTCCCAACACTGAAAACGGTCTAGCTCTAGCAGCTGTGGACTTTGGGGACTATTATATGTGGGAGTTGGGCTAGGTCAGACTCTGAACTGCCCGCACAGTGCCCACAGAGGGACCAGAGAGCTTCCTAGAGGTTTTACAGGGCCTGCTGGGGAGGCAGGGGTTGGCTATGACTCACTGTGGGGGCAAGGACACTGACAGCTGAGACCCCAGGAAAACATACTTATTACTATTTTTTTAATGTTTTACTTTGTTCTGTTTTTATTATTATTTGTTTTTATTTTTATTTATTTTTTAAATATATTTTTTTATATTTCTATTTCTGTGTTACTGTTTTGTTTTTTCCTTTTTTTCTTTCCTTTGTTCTATTTGTTTTTATCTTTTTTCTTCTTTTTCAATTGTTTTTGTGGGTTTGGTTTGTTTTCTTTGCTTTTTCCTTCAGTTTGCATTCTGCTTTTGTTTTCTTTTTTCCTTTTTGTTTTGTTTTTAATTGTTTGATTTCATTTTCGGATTCTTTTGTTTGGTTGTTCTCTTGCTTTTTGTTTTCTCTGTTTTTGTTTCTTATTTTGCATGTGTGTGGTTTCTTTGGGTTTCTTTTTTTTTGGTTTGTTTTTGTTTCGTTGGTTTTGCTTTTATCATTTCTCTGGGGTTTTGTTTGTTTTTAATTATTGCTGTTGTTGTTTGCTTGTTTTTATCTTTGCTATTTGTCTTGGGTGTTGTATGTCTGTTTGTTTTCATTTGTTTTCTTCCTGCCCTTCTTTTTTCTTTTCTTTTTTTTCCCTTTTTTGCTGAGCCGTGGGGGCGGGGGTTGGTCTTTGTTCCCAGGCCGGGGGTTGGGCCTGAGCCTCTGAGGTGGTAGCATCGAATCCAGGAATGCCAGAGAATTCCCAGCCTCAGGGAATACTAATCAGCAAGAGCTCTCCCAGAGGTCTCCATCTCAACTCCAAGACCCGGCTCCACCCAGCTGCCTGAAGGCTCCAGTGCTGAATGCCACATGCCAAACAACAGGAAAGACAGGAACACAAATCTACCTATAAGCAGACAGGCTGCCTAAAGTCATACTAAGCCCAGAGACACCCCAAAACACACCACCTGACACGGCCCTGTCCATCAGAGGGAAAAGATCCAGATCCACCCACCAGAACGCAGGCACCAGTCCCTCCCACCAAGAAGCCTACACAAGCCACTGGACAAACCTCACCCACTGGGGGCAGATACCAGAAGCAAGAGGAACTACAACCCTGCAGCCTGTGGAAAGGAGACTTCAAACACAGTAGACATTTTACAAAATGAGAGGACAGAGAAATATGTTGCAGATGAAGGAGCAAGGTAAAAACCCACAAGAACAAATAAATGAGGAGGAAATAGGCAATCTACCTGAAAAAGAATTTAGAGTAATGATAGTAAAGATGATCCAAAATCACAGAAATAGAATGGAGAAAATACGAAAAATGTTTAACAAGAACCTAGAAGAACTAAAGAACAAACAAACATTTATTGTGATGAACAACACATAAATGAAATTTTAAATACATTAGAAGTGAATCAATAGCAGAATAACTGAGGCAGAAGATGGATAAGTGAGCTGGAAGATAGAATGGTGGAAATAACTGCCGTTGAGCAGAACACAGAAAAAAGTATGAAAAGAATTGAGGACAGTCTCAGAGACCTCTGGGACAGCATTAAACTCACCAACATTCGAATTATAGGGGTCCCAGAAGAAGAAGAGAAAGAGAAATGGTCTGAGAAAACATCTGAAGAGATTATAGTCGAAAACTTCCCTAACATGGGAAAGGAAATAGTCAAGCCCAGGAAGCACAGAGAGTCCCATACAGGATAAACCCAAGGAGAAACACACCAAAACACATACTAATCCAACTATCAAAAATTAAATACAAAGAAAAAATATTAAAAGCAGCAAGGGAAAAGCAACAAATAACATACAAGGGAATCCCCATAAGGTTATCAGCTGATCTCTCAAGCAGAAACTCTACAAGCCAGAAGGGAGTGGTAGGATATATTTAAAGTGATGAAAGGGAAAAACTGACAACCAAGATTACTCTACCCAGCAAGACTCTCATTCAGAATTGATGGAGAAATCAAAAGCTTTACAGACAAACAAAAGCTAAGAGAATTCAGCACTACCAGACCAGCTTTGCAACAAATGCTAAAAGAACTTCTCCAGGCAGGAAACACAAGAGAATAAAAAGATCTGCAAAAACAAACCCAAAACAATTAAGAAAATGATAATAGGAACATACATATCAATAATTACCTTGAATGTAAATGGATTAAATGCTCCAACCAAAAGACACAGACTGGCTGAATGGATATAAAAACAAGACCCATAATATACTGCCTACAAGAGACCCACTTCAGACCTAGGGACACATACAGACTGAAAGTGAGGGTATAGAAAAAGATATTCCATGCAAGTGGAAATCAAAAGAAAGCTGGAGTAGCAGTACTCATATCAGAAAAAATAGACTTTAAAATAAAGACTGTCCCAATAGACAAGGAAGGACACTATATAATGATCAAGGGATCAATCCAAGAAGAAGATATAACAATTGTAAATATTTATGCACCCAACATAGGAGCACCTCAATATTTAAGGCAAATGGTAACAACCAAAAAAGGGGAAATCGACAGTAACACAATAATAGTGGAGAACTTTTAACGCTTCACTTATACCAATGGATAGATCATCCAGACAGAAAATTAATAAGGAAACACAAGCCTTAAATTACACATTAGACCAGCTAGACTTAATTGATGTTTATAGGACATTCCATCTGAAAGCAGCAGAATACATTTTCTTCTCAAGTGTACACAGAACATTCTCCAGGATACATCACATCTTGGATCACAAATCAAGCCTCAGTAAATTTAAGAAAATTGAAGTCGTATCAAGCACCTTTTCCGACCACAATGCTATAAGATTAGAAGTCAATTACAGGAAAAAAACTGTAAGAAACACAAACACATGGAGGCTAAACAATATGCTACTAAATAACCAAGAGATCACTGAAGAAATCCAAGAAGAAATTTAAAAAAATACATAGAAACAAATGACAACGAAAACACCATGACCCAAAATCTATGGGATGCAGCAAAAGCAGGTCTAAGAAGGAAGTTTATAGCAATACAAGCCTACCTCAAGAAACAAGAAAAACCTCAAATAAACAACTTAAACTTACAGCCAAAGCAATGACAGAAAGAAGAACAAAGAAAACTTAAAGTTAATAGAGGAAAGAAATCATAAATATCAGAGCAGAAGTAAATGAAATAGAAACAAAGAAAACAATAGCAAAGATCAATAAAACTAAAAGCTGGTTCTTTGAGAAGATAAACAAAATTGATAAACCTTTAGCCAAACTCATCAAGAAAAAAGGGAGAGGACTCAAATCAATAAAATTAGAAATGAAAAAGGAGAAGTTATAACTGACACCACAGAAATACAAAGGATCATAAGAGACTGCTACAAGCAACTATATGCCAATAAAATGGACCACCTGGAAGAAATGGACAAATTCTTAGAAAGGTACAAACTTCCAAGAATGAACAAGGAAGAAATAGAAAATATGAACAGACCAATCACAAGTAATGAAATTGAAACCATAACTAAAAATCTTCCAACAAACAAACGTCCAGGACCAGATGGATTCACAGGCGAATTCTATCAAATATTTAGAGAACAGCTAACACCTATCCGTCTCAAACTCTTCTAAAAATTTGCATAGGGAGGAACACCCCCAAACTCATTCTACGAGGCCACCAACACCATGATACCAAAACCAGACAAAAATATCACAAAAAAAGAAAATTACAGGCCAACAACACTGATGAACAGAGACACAAAAATCCTCAACAAAATACCTGCAAACAGAATTCAACAACACATTAAAAGGATCATACACCATGATCAAGTGGGACTTATTCCAGGGATGCAAGGGTTCTTCAATATACACAAATCAATCCATGTGACACACCATATTAACAAATTGAAGAATAAAAACTGTATGATCATCTCCATAGATGCAGAAAAAGCTTTCGACAAAATTCAACACCCATTTATGATAAAAACTCTCCACAGTGGGCATAGAGGGAACCTACCTCAACATAATAAAGGCTGTATATGACAAACCCAGAGCAAACATTATTATCAGTGATGAAAACCTGAAAGCATTTCCTCTAAAATCAGGAAGACAAGGGTGCACACTCTCACCACTATAATTCAACGTAGTTTTGGAAGTCCCAGCCATGGCAATCAGAGAAGAAAAAGAAATAAAAGGAATTCAAATTGGCAAAGAAGAAGTAAAACTGTCACTGTCTGCAGATGCCACCAGAAAACTACTAGAGCTAATCAATGAATTTAGTAAAGTCACAGGATACAAAATTAATACACAGGGCTTCCCTGGTGGCGCAGTGGTTGAGAGTCCGCCTGCTGATGCAAGGGACACGGGTTCATGCCCTGGTCCAGGAAGATCCCACATGCCACAGAGCGGCTGGGCCCGTGAGCCATGGCCGCTGAGCCTGCGTGTCCGGAGGCCACAACAGTGAGGGGCCCGCGTACTGCAAAAAAAAAAAAAAGATGAATACACAGAAATCTCTTGTGTTCCTATACACTAACAATAAAAGATCAGAAAGAGAAATTAAGGAAACAATCTCATTTACCATTGCAACAAAAAAGAATAAAATACCCTGGAATAAATCTACCTAAGGGGGCAAAATACCTGTATGCAGAAAACTATAAGATACTGATGAAAGAAATCAAAGATGACATAAACAGATGGAGAGATATACCATGTTCTTGGATTGGAAGAATCAATATTGTGAAAATGACAATACACCCAAAGCAATCTACAGATTCAGTGCAATCTCTATCAAATTACTAATGGCATTTTTCACAGAACTAGAACAAAAAATTTTACAATTTGTATCAAAACACAAAAGACCTCAAATAGCAAAAGCAATCTTGAGGAAAAAAACCCAGAGCTTCAGGAATCAGGCTCCCTGACTTCAGACTATACTACAGGGCTACAGGAATCAAGACAGTATAGTATTGGCAAAAAACAGAAATATAGATCAATGGAACAGGATAGAAAGCCCAGAGATACACCCACGCACCTATGGTCACCGAATCTATGACAAAGGAGGCCAGAATATACAATGGAGCAAAGACAGCCTATTCAGTAAGTGGTGTGGGGAAAACTGGACAGCTACATGTAAAAGAATGAAATTAAAACACTCCCTCACACCATTAAAAAAAAAAACTCAAAATGAATTAAAGACCTAAATGTAAGGCCAGACACTATAAAACTCTTGGAGGGAAGCATAGGCAGAACACTTGCAGCAAGATCTTTACTGACCCACCTTCTAGAGTAATGAAAATAAAAACAAAAATAAACAAATGGGACCTAATGAAACTTAAAAGCTTTTGCACAGCAAGGGAAACCATAAACAAGACGAAAAGACAACCCTCAGAATGGAAGAAAATATTCGCAAATGAAGCAACTGACAAAGGATTAATCTCCAAAATACACAAACAGCTCATGCAGCTCAGTATCAATAAAACAAACAACCCAATCAAAAAATGGGAGGAAGACCTAAATAGATATTTCTCCAAAGAAGACATACAGATGGCCAATGAACACATGAAAAAATGCTCAACATCACTAATTATTAAAGAAATGCAAATCAAAACTACAATGAGATATCACCTCACACCGGTCAGAATGGCCATCATTACAAAATCTACATACAGGAAATGTTGGAGAGGGTGTGGAGAAAAGGGAACCCTCTTACACTGTTGGTGGGAATGTAAATTGATACAGCCACTATGGAGAACAGTACAGAGGTTCCTTAAAAAACTAAAAATAAAACTACCATGTGACCCAACAATCCCACTACTGGGCATATACCCAGAGAAAACCATAATTCAAAAAGACACATGCACCCCAATGCTCATTGCAGCACTATTTACAATAGCCAGGGCATGGAAACAACCTAAATGTCCATCAACAGAGGAATGGATGGAGAAGATGTGGTACACATATACAATGGAATATTACTGAGCCATAAAAAGGAATGAAATTGGGTCATTTGTGGAGACATGGATGGACCCAGAGACTGTCATACAGGGTGAAGTAAGTTGGAAAGAGGGAAACAAATATTGTATACTAACTCATATATGGGGAATCTGAAAAAATGGATATAGACGATCTTATTTACAAAGCAGAAATACAGACACAGACATAGAGAACAAACGTATGGATACCAAGGGGGAAAGGAGGTGGGGGTGGGATGAACTGGGAGATTGGGATTGACACATATACTCTATTGATACTATGTATAAAATAGATAACTAATGAGAACCTACTGTATAGCACAGGGAACTCTACTCAGTGCTCTGTGGTGACCTAAATGGGAAGGAAATCCAAAAAAGAGAGGATACATGTATACATATAGCTGATTCACTTTGCTGTACAGTAGAAACTAACACAAAATTGTAAAGCAACTATACTCCAATAAAAATTAAAATAAAATAAAATAAACTCATTTCCAATAAATAAATAAATAAAAACCATGTCCAGAGTTTTTAAAAAAAACAGAGACTGTAAGCCCTTCACACACCACCCCCACTGTCTAACATACACGCAACCCAGGAATTTTGCTTGCACTAAAAATGCATCTTCCAAGAGGACCTATGAACTTTAAACAAATGCTGTCTAATTTGCTATTCATTAGAGGTGTATCTGGATTGATTTATTGTGCCCTTCTGACCCCACGTCTTTGGAACAGCATTCCTTCACGATTAAACAGGGAAAGGATTCAGGCAGGACTTTCAGGGATCAGTGTAGAAGGCTACAAGGATACTTCAAATAGCTCCGTATCAGGTAACCCAAAGGAAACACTTTTGATCCAATTCAGCATTGAATGCACATGAGCCAGACAAGAGTTTGCAAGCTTTTTGACCCAGGTTTCCCGAGCCTTTCCTAAGGGATGTGGCCAGCACAGACCACTATTATCCAGATTATGGGCTTTTGAGTACTTCCACATTCAGGATATTCTGAGAATGCCTAACCACATACAATTGATCACAGAAGTAGCAATCCTTTTTGATCCCAAGGAAGTCAGCTCTTCCTGGTAACTACCCAGCAGAAGCAAAAGAAAAAAAAAAAAGAGAGAGAGAGAGAGAGAAAGAAAAGAGAGAAAAAGAAAGAGAGAAAGAAAAAGAAAACATAAAGGGGGGTAAAGGAGGGAGGGTGTCGTGCATCAGGAGAATAAATTTCTACTGGCAGCTCAATAGGCCAGTGGTAATCAGAAAATGAGAAAAACCTTGTAAAGTGCTAAGAAGAGTGAGGCGACAGCAATTGCCCTTTAGAAATGAGATCAACAGCCTCTCTTGTGGGTGGCACAAGTATAATTACAGTAATTAAGAGGAAAGACTACAGTCATTTTTTGCTCTTAATGTGTAAACGAACAATTTAGGAACTTGTAAGCTGGAGAGAGTTGGTACATAGCTTAATTTTACCTACTACTGTGGCTCTCCTTTCTTTCATTGGCTTCCAGGGAAATTTCAAGGGCCGAGGCCTTTGTGGTTGTGGTTTTGGTTAAATGCACTCATTTACCTGGAGCTGGGGTGGAGGAGGGGGAGAGGAGGGCTTTCACTGGCTACTTAACCCCGACCAGCCCGTGAGCCCCCAGGCTACCCAGAGTGTCCAGAATGCATGAGGCCCTGGAGAGAAAGGGATCCAGGCTGAGGGCACCCTGTGCTCAGGACTTCTTGTGAGGCCTTGAATACTGTGTGCTCCTCCTGGAGCCACAGTGGCATGTGTTGGGGCGTCTAGCAAGCATCCTGATTCTGTTTTGTTTTCCTGTTGAAGCCCAATGGCCATAGAAGAAATAAAGAGTCTGGAGCAGGGGGTTGGGCTGGGAAGTTGCTCATTATCTGTGGTTTGGGGGCAACCAAGATGCCTCAGAACCAGCCTCCTCAAGCAGGGGCTGACATCCTACCATCTGCGAGTGGCTGGCTTCCCTAAGGATGGCTTAGGATGGATTAATGCAGCTAAATAAATGAATCCCTGGCTATTGACCGTGGAACTCAGCTACATGGAATCACTGCTGTGAAAAGCAACTTGATTGCAAATCAAGTCCCGACAATTCTCTGGATGATGACTGCCACCTCTCGCTAAAGAATCTGGTGCATGCTTCACAGGCTAGCTGTAAGTCAGACAATCCTAAACAGCCTCTGAACACAGTGACAATCCATCCAGCTATTTTCTCATGATGTAATGACAGGCCAGCAGGCAGAGAGTTAATTTTATTGATAGAGATTTATTTCTTTGGTTTAAGAATTGCTCTTTTGAAATACAAATGGTTTTTCTCCAATATTTAGTATACATGCAAAATGAGAGGATTTTTATCAAGATAAGGCTGATAGGGGAAATGTTGGGAATTAGGAGACCTGAGCCTCTCTGCCAACTCTTATGGCTATGTGGCTGGAGAACCAAGAAGCTGCCGGCCTAGGCTCTCTCACTCTCTTTTACACCTAGCTCAGAGTTCTCTTGCTGTTCCAGGCTGCCTTCCATACTAAATCTCTGCAGGAAGCTCTCACCACTGCTTCATAACCTGACAAAGCCCACCTGAAGCTACTTTTTTTTTTTTTTTTTTTTTTTTTGCAGTACGCAGGCCTCTCACTGCTGTAGCCTCTCCTGTTGCGGAGCACAGGCTCCGGACGCGCAGGTTCAGCGGCCATGGCTCACGGGCCCAGCCGCTCCGCGGCACGTGGTATCTTCCCGGACCGGGGCACGGACCCGCGTCCCCTGCATCGGCAGGCGGACTCTCAACCACTGCGCCACCAGGGAAGCCCCTGAAGCTCCTCTTGATGATTTGAAGGGGGCTAGAGCCAACCAGGAGAGCTGGAAGACAGCTTTCTGGATTGAATTTAGGGCCAAGTCAATACAGCCTACCAGAAGGTTCAGCAGGGTGGGTGTTTGTGAAAGCCTTTGTCTCCACCCTGGGACCATTTTTCAATGATTCTGAAAGTTTGGGCCCAGGGTGAGGGCCAGAAGCTCAGAGGAAAAAGAAACCAGACACCCTACAGGAATTAGGAGTCACCCATAACAAGAGAATTATGTCTGTGGTGGTTTTTCGCTCCATACCATTCATGAATGCTCAGGTGTCACTAGGGCCCATCAGCTCATTATCACACACAGTGGTCCCTCTCCTCCAACAATGACTCAATATGGTTGTGGATGGGGTGGGGGAAGTTGGAGGGTATGGGCTCTGCATGCCCCATCCTAAGTCCCCATCAGTATTCCTTCCTTCTTTCCTGGCTGGCATTACCCTCAAACTCTTCTGCCATTTAAGCCTTCTTGTCTTTATATGTTTTGCCTTATTTGTTCTACATCAATCAACTGAGAAATCTTAACATCTTTGGATGCTCAGTGTCCTATCTCCATCGAAGCTGCCTAGCTCTATGACCTTGGAAATGTCCTTAACTTCTCTCCACATTTGTAAATGGTGCTAATTTACACCATGAGGATGCTAACAACCCTTGTTGGGTTATTGAGAGTTAAACTGAGGGTGTTAAATGAAATAATGTATACAAAACACAAGTAAATACAAGCTTAACACAAGTAAACACTCAATACACGTTAGCTACTAGAACTAATATTAATTCATACACTACTATGCCTTTTTGTTTATTTCCTCTGAAAATAACACATTTGTGGGAAGATGCTGGGATTATGATTGTTCTAAAAAGACACCATCCTTTTCCTTAAAAGTTATTGAGCAGATCTGCCTTTATTTCTGTCAGGCACTTCCTCCAACTGTCCTCTACATTTCTAACTGACTAATGACATTCACCTTGCACAAAGTGTAACAAAGAAACAGAGCAGGCAGAGGGGAGCATATTTGTGAAAGTTCTCCACCAAATGTTAGGAAGAAAAAGAGGTGGAAATAATAGAAGAAAAGCGGCAGAAAATTGCAGACGAGGCTTAGAATATGTGTGGAGCCAAAGGGATCTTGAGTGTAGAGCATGTTTAGGGGTTGGGGATCTTGAAAACTATCTACACAACTATTCTGTAGGATTGACCCTAAAGGTCCCTGTCCAAGGCGTGCTCCTTGCCCAGGAACGGAGAGACCTGTGGAAGGACTCTGTCTGGTGCAAAGCCGAGTTCAGTGACCTCTGGAGCACATGATAAGCTTTTGGCTTTAACTCGACCTGCATTTCATCAAGCAGAGGAATACTTAATACAAAGTGAAGGGACAAAGCTATTTAGTGTCACACTTTTGCCAGATCTTTCCATTCTGAAGCATGGGTTTGAGCCAGGGCCAGAAAGAAAGAAGAGTTGTTGGGCAGGGATCATGGGATGAGGGAGTAGGAGCTGGGGCTGCAATTCTTAGTTCTACCACCAACTCTTTGTGGGATAGTGAACCTCTCAGAGTCTCTATTTCTGGTAGCAAAGCTAGAGCGAAAACTTTTTAGCGCCCATTAAAAGCCTGACCATTCCAAATGTTTTATGATGATTTTTCTGGGAAAATAATGTACAATCGAAATAACACGAGAGAATCAATGGGAAAATGCATAAGTACACAAGACTCTTCACATCCCCAACACTGTATAATGTCACATCACATCACATCACATCACAGAGGAGAAAATAGAAAGAAAAATATGTCTCTAGAGAGTTTAACCACATCTCAAGCCTTTTTGTCCCATGAATACAAATGTTTATATTGTATAGCTGAAGTGCCATATTAGGAAACTGCTTTTCTGCAAGGTTTTCTCAACTGGGTAATTGGCAGATGGGTCCAAAATGACAAGAAAAAAATTATTTTCTTGGTTCTTTGAAGTTTCCTTATGTCTCTGGGTTCCCATCTCCTCAATGTTCAGGCAGAATAGGGTGTCTGAATAATGCTTGTCCTTTATGGGAAAACAGAGGCAGGAATAGCCATGGGACTCTAGCAACATCTATGGCAGGTCTGGGCATCACAGCTTCCAACCCTCTGATGGAATGATCAAGCCCCCCAACTGGGGAACACACAGAAAAAAGAGGCCTCTTGACACAGGCTTAAACAAGTCATCCAGCATTGAATTGGCCAATGCCCTGGGTCCCACTCAGGGAAGGCTCTATCTACACAGCATGCAGACTTTTCCAGTGAACACCTCAGTGACCAGAAATTAAAGAGATGGTTCAGAGTCAATTAAGGGAAACCCTCTGCTGGGTTTGAACTTTCTCCATCATACATCAGCTGCATTATCTCTGGCAAGTTACTAGGCCTTGGTTTCCCTGTATGTAAAATGGAGATAATGGTACCTACCTCATCAAGTCACTTTAAAGATTAAATGAGTTAATAAATGTAAAGCACTGATAACAGTGACTAGCACTTGTAATAGTGACTTGCCCATAATAAGCACTCCATAAATGGTAAGTATTGTTACTATTATTATTTTTACTATTAAGATTAGTATTATTCTTACAAGAGTACACTGGCTTGTCTTCTAAAATGTCTAAAAGTATATGTTTAAGAACCTTGGATTGGGTGGAGTCCAGTGCAAAACTGTGAAATAGGGGAAGGGGTCCCTGGGTCCCCTTCCTTGGGGCCAAGTTCTATTAACCATCAGAGACCCTTGACCAGACTCTCAAATATCTTTAACCCTCTAAGAGCCCAGAGTTCTCCCTTCACCCTAACTGCACACACCACCACCAACCACTACCACACAAACACACACACACTTATTGACAAAGCCCCTGAGGCACTGGGTTTCTTCCCACCTGACCTGATCAACTTTGAGATACAATGAATCAGGGAACTGGTCTTTATGGGACAGCCTTCATCACTGTAACTGAAGGCTTCTGCATGTACAAACATCTCCCACCTTTCTGACCTCAAGGAGACAGAGGGGATGGATCAGCCTGCAGTCTATCTCATGGCTCAGTCTACAGCTGCTTTCCCTGGGACATGCCACGTTCTCCTCTGCTAACAGAGAATGCAACTGGAGGAGGGTCAGGGCCACACTCCTCAACATCACAAGATCCCTACTTAATCTTTCCAGTTCATGCCCCAGAAGTCCTCCCACTGACATGTCTTGCTCCTTCATACTCATGAGGCTTTGTACATGATACTTCTTATACTCAGAATTGCTCTTCCCGAACTCCTCTTTCTGGCAAACTCTACTCAAAAGCCACATTGATTCATGCACTTCCTTAGACTTCCTTGGGTAGAATTAGACATCTGCTTTGCTCCCATAGCACTTATTATTCATCTGTGTGTCTGTTTTCCCAACCAGACCACTTCTCGATGCTGTTTTCAAAACCCCATATACCTACCAAGAATATAGTAGATACTTGCCAGGGGTTAAACCCTTTTTTGTTTTGTTTTGTTTTAAAACAGTTGTTGGGAATTCAGAAGTCAGATCCTCATTTATTGGCAGGATTATGATGTGTTCTAACCAATCTCCCAGCTTCCAGTCCATTCTTGCCACCCAGTTGTGTTACCTCCATGTATAAAAACCAGCAATGGCTCCACATTGTCTATAGATTAAAGTCTGAACTTTGTAATTTAATGTTCAGAGCTTCACTCTGTCTATCCTCCCTCCCACCATTTCCCATGGGGCATCCTAAGCTCATGGCATCTGAAATACTCAGCAGTTCTTTCCCCTCTGTGGATGGGTTTGTTCTACTGACTATAATTCCCTTGTCTCTTTTCTCTAGGCCAGCTCCTATTCAGCCTTCAAAGCCCCAGTGAAATGTCATCTTCTATAAGAAACCTTCTCTGATCCTCCCTCAGCAGCATCAGCTGCTTCCTTCTCTGGGTTTTTATGACACTTTCTACACACCTCAATTATATGTGGTTGTGTCAGTTATTTATGTGCCCCAGCTTCTTCAGGCTGGAGACCATGGAGCCCCATTTGATTAGTTTTCAATTAATCCCTTTTAATTAGTTTTTCAATTTTTGAGAAGCTCCTGGTCTCTACAGATGGTGTGCACTGGAGCTGTGTGGTGCCCAGTCTGTGTGATCATTTGCAGAAGCTCCTGGTGGTGGGGGACCCAAACACATCATGCAGGAGGCATCTCTGCTTTCTGTAAGAGAGATCTTCTCTGCAGACAACATGCAACCTGCACATAATGTCATTCTGACATTCTGACTCTCACATTCAAGCGACATTACATTTTAGTGACTATAGACTGGAAATTAACTCAACCAGATTAAACTTCTTCTCTTCTCTGTTAAATATTTCATTTAAAAATTCTTCTACTAGGGACTTCCCTGGTGGTCCAGTGGTTAAGACTTTGCCTTCGGGCTTCCCTGGTGGCGCAGTGGTTGAGAGTCCGCCTGCCGATGCAGGGGACGTGGGTTCGTGCCCCGGTCCGGGAAGATCCCACATGCCGCGGAGCGGCTGGGCCCGTGAGCCATGGACGCTGAGCCTGCGTGTCCGGAGCCTGTGCTCCGCAATGGGAGAGGCCACAGCAGTGAGAGGCCCGCGTACCGCAAAAAAAAAAAAAAAGACTTTGCCTTCCAATGCAGGGGGCGCAGGTTCAATCCCTGGTGGGGGAGCTAAGATCCCACATGCCTCGGGACCAAAAAACCAAAACATAAAACAGAAGCAATATTGTAACAAATTCAATAAAGACTTTAAAAAATGGTCCATATAAAAAAATCTTAAAAAAATAAAATAAGGACTTCCCTGGTGGCACAGTGGTTAAGAATCTGACTGCCAATGAAGGGGACACAGGTTCGAGCCCTGGTCCGGGAAGATCCCACATGCCGTGGAGCAACTAAGCCCGTACGCCACAACTACTGAGCCTGCACTCTAAAGCCCATGTGCTGCAACTACTGAAGCCTGCGTGCCTAGGGCCCGTGCTCCACAACAAGAGAAGCCATCACAATAAGAAGCCGGCGCATCTCAACAAAGAGTAGCCCCCGCTCACCGCAAATAGAGAAAGCCCAAGCAGCAACGAAGACCCAATACAGACAAAAAAAATTAAACAAAACAAAACAAACACTCTCTGAAGGACAGGGAAACAGAGTGAAGAAGTTCAGGGGAAAAAAAATTTTTTTTAATAAAATAAAATTAAAGTTTTACATAAATAAATAATAAAAATTCTACTATTCACTCACTGTCTTACCCCTAACTCCAAATGACTTTGTTTCCTTCCATCCCACACTTCTTGGGCAGAGAGGATTTTTCCTTTATAAAAGGGTATGTGCATTGATGACTCATTCACAGGCCAGTGAAACCAGTCAGATCAGGTGAACTACTGCTACTTTGAGTTCATTCATTCATTCGGAAAACCCAAATCCATCTAGGCAGACACTGTGCTGGGGGCTGTGGCCAGAGATGCAGACATCTTCTCCCTGCCTTGAAGATGCTCACTGCTTGTGGCTTTCTTTCTGGCTGCCATAAGTCCTCCCATTCCTTCAGGGCAGCTGGCTTACTGGTTCCTAGATCTGGGAGGGAAGCCCTTTCAGCATGACCAAAAGGAGACATCTCATCAGGAGGAACCCTAAGGAGCATGGCGTTTTTACCCTAGACTGAGCTGATTCCCTATTTGCAGAAGCAGCATGGAGCTGGGCTCCAAAGCACACTATTTTCTGATGGAAAAGAAAAAGAAAACATATGAGTCAAAGGACCAGAGATGTTAGGGGCAGTCATGACTTCTGGTCTCAGAGAGTCAACCCAGAAGTTGCCAGCACAGTGCTGAGCATGAGGCCTCTCAGGAGAAACGCAGATGGAGCTCCCCCATGTGAGGTGCTCCACTAGCATCCTAGCCACTGTTGCTGCTCAACAAATCACCTCGAAACTTAGTAGTTTAGAAAGTGTTTTGTTATTATCTCCCAAGGTTCTGGACTCAGCCAGATGGTTCTCACGCAGCCTCTCTAGTGTGGTTGCAGTTCAGTGGCTGCCAGGGCTGGCGTTGTCTTTTCAAAGTCTTTCTCACTCAAGTCTGTGATTCATCCTGGCTGTGGGCTGAGGGCATCAGCTGAGCACTTACGCATGGCCTCTCCATGTGGCTTGGGCTTGTGCACAGCATGGTGGCTGGGTTCCAAGAGGGAGCATCCCATGAGAACCAGGTGGAAGTCGTATCACCTTTTAATATCTAGCCTCGGAAGTCACATAGAGTCACTTCACATAGAGTCACTTCTATCACACACCATGGTCAACCAGACTCAAGAGGAGGGCACATAAACCTCCTTGATGGGAACAAAGAATTTTGCAGACATTTTTTTGAATTTTATTCTATTTTTTTATACAGCAGGTTCTTATTAGTTATCCATTTTATACATATTAGTGTATATATGTCAATACCAATCTCCCAATTCATCACACCACCACCACCCCCGGCACTTTCCCCTCTTGGTGTCCATACGTTTGTTCTCTACATCTGTGTCTCAATTTCTGCCCTTGCAGACATTTTAAAACCACCACAGCTCAGCAGAGGAAATTGTCAAGCCATCATGGGATGACTATGACCAAATGAGGAATTGTTGTGTAATTGGTAAAACAAAACCAAAACACATGCCTGAAACAGGGGTTGCAGACTTTAAAGGGTTGTATCTGTTGCCATAAATTCTAGCAGGTTGGGACCATTAGACACACATTAGACTGGGAATCAGAATGTTTTCCTTTCAACTCCATTATTTACACTGACTATTAGTTGAACCTGGGCAAGTTAATTAACAGTTACAAACCTCAATTTCTTCATCTTTATGAAAAAGATAATGATACTACCTACCTTTCATGGTTCATGGATACTTACAAGAAAGTAATAAGAAAAAGAATGCAAAAGGCCCTTGAAAACTATAATCACTGATTAATATAAAGTACTGTAAATAGTGTAGAAATTTTATTTTTACCCTTCCTAGGCTTTGGTTTTCTTACCTGTAATAGAGAGGTGGTGGAATAGATTAGTTTCTCAAACTTGGTGACCTAAGGACAAATTTTAACGAAAAAAAATTTCTCATAGATTCCTGAAAATATATCTGTGGGCCCTCAAGTCTCCATGGATCCGAGTTTGACAAACATTGATTCGAGGAACTAAAGTTTTACTCCATGAAATTTTCTTCAATTATAAATCATTGTGAACCCAAAAGGACTTTTTCACTAGTAAAATACGTTTTAGATTATAATCAAAATGAAAACCACAAAATTAAAAAACAAATATATAGAGCTCTCTGACCCTGGAGAATACATCTGTGAACCTGGACCAGATGATCTTTAAGATGCTGTCCATTTCTCTGCATGAGTCTGTGGTTTTGTGGAGTGATTCACAGAGCCAGCTCCTCTACTGAGTTGTAAACTCCTGGAGAGAAGGGATGTGTCTCAGACCTCTTTGAAGCTGTCAAGGCATTTTGCATATAGGAGGTACTCAGTAATTTTTGATTGAATGGAAGTATAAATGGACAGTGATGGAGAAAACAATACACAGGATAATAAATTCACATTTGAATTTCATCTTTTTGCCAAGCTATTGCTTTAATATTGACCGTCCCACTCAACTCTTACAGTGGAGGATGCCAGCAACCTTGGCAGTGACAGGCTGACTCCTAATTGGCTATTTCAGGATCTAATTAGCTGAATGCCTGAGAGGTCCTTACTTCCAATCAAGCTGACACTGGTAGAAAGTGGTTTAAACAAAACTGATTGGAGGGTGAATTCAAAACACAAAATCCTGCTCTTGGCCTTCAGGTTCTGCATGACGTGGGCTGTCCCTGTCTCTCAAGCCCCGTCTGAGCCACTTTCCCTCATCCTTGCCATTCCCTCTGTCTGGAACGCTGTTCCCCCAGCTCTCTGCCTAGACATCTCCTCTCTATCCTCCAAGTCTCTGTTTCAGTGTCTCTTCATTGGCACTTACTTGAGCCCTTCATTCTAAGTCAAGCCCCCTGTTATGTCCCCTCTTAGCACCTGTATCTTTCATATACAGCACTTATTCATATTACTTTTTGAGTTTGTTCAATTTCTGTCTTTCCCACTAGACTATAATCTTCATGAGGGCAAGAACCACATTGATTTTGTACCAGATTATCTCTCTAACATCTAGTACAATACCTGGAATAAAGCAGGCCTCTAAATGAATATTTGGTGAACACATAAATGAAACAAGCAAACAGGGATTATTATTATTTTTTAAAGCATTTCATGTGTGTCCAGCATTGTGTTAGCCACAAGAGATTGGTAAGTTTCTCAGGCCATTGAAGGAAAAAAAAATCTTCCTCTGAAACTAGAATTTCTCTTTTAAAACCAGCAGCCAAGCCCCTACTGCCTGTCAAACATGGCTGCATAAGCCAGATTGACTAAAACCAGATGTACTCCAGGGCCCTGTTTCACACCGTTTCCAATAGGATATGAATCAGACAAGATACCATCAACCGAGCATTCAGTCAGGAAACAGGACGCTGGTAAACCTTTCAGGGTGACCCACATTATTCTGCCAGGATCCAGCCCTACTGACAGCATCTATTATAACACTGAGGAATGGAACTCACTAAACCCCACAAAATGTGCTTTGGAGCCAGGCGGCGGGCAGCCACGGGAAGTGTGCTAAGTGTGGAAATTCCCTTCAAGCTTTTCAAGCAGCTCGAAACCATGAGCTAAGGAGGGACTTCAAAATGCCAAAGAGAAATTCCACTTTCCTTTTCCTTGGCCCCGGGTCTTTCCATTCCAAACACAGTCCCGCTGGTTTGAGCCACTTCATGAATGTGGGATTGTTAGGCTCGGTCCAGAGCCTCACCACTATTTTTCTTAGGTTAAAACACACACACACACACACACACACACACACACACACAATTTGGCATACATATTCTCTTTCACTTGCCCTGAAGAAATCAATATCCTGGTCTGGGGTTACCAGCTGTGGTTCACATACACCCTTAGGCATAGCTGCTTTATGTTATAGCTACCCACATTCTTCTCTGGAGCCCCAAACCTCTCTCGTCCAAGCTCGAGGATGGGCTTATGTCTGATGCTTTGATGAGGTCCTTCCTTATCTGCAGTTACAAGGACTTATCATAGGAACCAAGGTTCCACCTCCACTCCCTTTTTCCTGTGTGTCTTGAAGCAATTTCTAAGTAGGCAGAATGCTATCTGTTTGTTTTATAAATTCAAGGAAATAGAATTTTTATTTGTTACTGGCTCCATGACTAGCTATGGGCTCAAGGGGAAGTTACTTCCCCTCAAAGCCTCAATTTCTTTCACTGTGAAATGGAAACAATAACTGTACGTACTGCATAGGACTGTCATAGGATTAAAAAGAAGCTACAAGTAAGGCACTAACACATTGCCTACCTCTAGTATGATAGATTAAAGATGGTCACAATTATTTTTGCTATTCCTTCCATTGAGAGCTGGAGTGTAATTCCTCTCTTTTCGGATATGGGCTGGTTTTAGAAACTTGCTTGATGAATAGAATGTGGTGGAATTGATTTTCTAAGACTTCCAAGGTTGGGTCATAAGAAACCTTCCAGCTTCTGTCTAGCCTCTTGGAAAACTCATTCTGGGGGAAACCATGTAAGAGATCCAACTACCCTAAGACCACCATGCTGTAAGGAAGCCCAAGCTAGCCTCATGAAGAGGCTATGGAGAGAGAAAGAGAAAGATGCCTGGCTTCTTCCCAGCTCTTCCAGCTAGTCCAGACCAAGCACCTGCCTTGTAACTGAAAAACATTTCAGGCCCAGAAGATATAACTTGGAGAAGAACCAAGGAACCCAGGCAACTTCCAGAACAAATTTCCAGACACATGGCCCTAAGCAAGCCAACCATTCTCCAGCCATTCAAGCCACCCAGCTGAGGCCCCAGTCTACATGGAGTAGAAACAAAAGCTGTGCAGCTGCCCCCACAGAGCTCTGCCCAAATTCCTAACTTGCAAAATTGTGGTGTTTCACACCACTAAGTTTTGGGGTGATTTATTATGCAACAGTAGAAAATCAAGAAGAATGTCCCCAAATTGCTCCATAAAATTCTGAATTTTGCAGGACACGTGCTTCTTGAGGGCATACGGTGCTGGAAGGATTACAAAGCAATAGAAGAGAGGATGCACCCCAGAGAGACAGAGACAGCCCCAAGTGCCCTGCAAGTACTTGGCATTTCAAAGGTGCTCAATCAATATCTCCTTCATGAATGAATTACAGACATCATACATCTTTTTAGAACATCTACTTCCCCCCAAGATTTTTTTTCTAACACATTTTGTTATGGAACAGAATACAAAAGTCTCTCAAAATTTTAAGATAATACATGAGACTCTACCCCCAAATTAAACCTTGGGTTGGCGATTCAAGTACTGAAGCCATTCCTGTGGTTATGAATTCCCTCTCCTCTTCCATTGGGGGTAACTAATTAAGTCATTCATTTAACTACTACATGAGTGCTTACTTTGTGCCAGACACAGTTGCAGATGCTGGAAATACCGTAGTGAGCAAACAAAAATTACCTGTCTCTTGGAGATAACATTGTATCTTTTTTTAATTTTTATTTTTATTGGAGTATAGTTGTTTTACAATGTTGTGGTGGTTTAGACTGTAAAGTCAATCAGCTATATGTATACATATATCCCCTCTTTTTTGGATTTCCTTCCCATTTAGGTCACCACAGAACACTGAGTAGAGCTCCCCGTGCTATACAGTAGGTTCTCATTAGTTACCTATTTTATACGTAGCAGTGTATATATGTCAATCCCAATCTGTATGGACACCAAGTGGGGGAATGGGCGTTTGGGGTGAATTGGGAACTAACATTCTAGTTGGGGGAGACAGTGAACAAAAAAGTCATGTGGGGTGTCCCTGGTGGCGCAGGGGTTGAGAATCTGCCTGCCAGTGCAGGGGACACGGGTTCGAGCCCTGGTCTGGGAGGATCCCACATGCCGTGGAGCAACTAGGCCCGTGAGCCACAACTACTGAGCCTGCGCGTCTGGAGCCTGTGCTCCACAACAAGAGAGACCGCGACAGTGAGAGGCCCGCACACCGCAATGAAGAGTGGCCCCCGCTCGCCGCAACTAGAGAAAGTCCACGCACAGAAACGAAGACCCAACACAGCCAAAAATAAATGAATAAATAAATAAATAATGAAAAAAAAAAAGTCATGTGTGTGCTTCTGAGTGCCAGGGAGAAAAATGGGGCAAAGTGAGGAGGATAGGAAGTGCTAAGAAGAGCTAAGAGCTGCTCTTGTTAAAAGAATGGAGATTGAAAACCTCACACAGATAAGGTGACATTTCAGCAGAGACTAAAGGCAGTGAGGGAGTGAGTCATGTGGCTACTTGAGGGGAGAGGGTACCAGGCAGAGGGAAGAGCACGTGTAAAGGCTTGTTTAAGAAATGGTCAGGGGCTTCCCTGGTGGCGCAGTGGTTGAGAGTCCGCCTGCCGATGCAGGGGACACGGGTTCGTGCCCCGGTCCGGGAAGATCCCACATGCCGCGGAGCGGCTAGGCCCGTGAGCCATGGCTGCTGGGCCTGCGCGTCCGGAGCCTGTGCTCCGCAATGGGAGAGGCCACAACAGTGAGAGGCCCAGGTACCACAAAAAAAAAAAAGAAAAAAGAAATGGTCAGGTGAGCAATGTGCCCAAAGTGCTGAGCATCTCAGGGAGAGGGCTAGGGGACGAGGTCAGAGAGGTGGCTGGGAATTGCGGCTGACCCTAAAGCACTTTATGGACCATTACAAAGGCTTGGGCTTTTATTCTGAGATATGGGGAACCACGAGAAGGTTCTGGGCAGAGAAACTTTAATATTTGAGTTTTCATTTTAAGGGAATCCCAATGGCTGCTGGGTGGAGAACAAGCTAGTGGGAGGTGGGCAAGTACAGAAGCAAGACGACCAGCTGGGAAACTACTGCTATGATCTAGGTGAGAGCTGATGGTGACTTGGCGGTGGGAGAATTGAGGGGCAGAGCTCTGGACAGTAAGCACTCTGACTCTGACTCAGCTGAGCTGAAACCAAGGGGAGAATCTCTGTCTCTGAAACATTCGCTTCCTTAGAGTCTTAAAGATGGAGATGGAGAAGAAACAACACTGTAGACACCTCTGCTTCCTTTGCTGAACTGGGCAAAACTACATAACACACTCATACATCTCCCATCTTTGAAGCAGTTACTGATGTGATTGATTTTTTTCTTTAACAGCTCCACAAGCACTGCTCACATGCCAGTGAGGACAGTCCCATTCAAAGTCACCCTAGGAGGCTACACTATTTCCAGTTATGTCACTGTTGCTCAAAACATGTTGGACATGCATACTATTTTGAAATCGCCTTCAGGATTGATATATGAGCCTCAAAAGAAGTCAGTCTCATTACTGTATAAATGACAACTTTATTTTAACTGAAAACAGAATTCCATAGTTTCATCACTCATCTCCCTTTTGAGTCTTAGCTCTTTTTTTTTTTTTCTGGTTTCCATATCTTGCAAAGCTTTCTTCCTCTCCTCTTTTCCCCACTCCAGCATACCCATATTATTTTTTTAAGTTTTGAAAAGTTTTGAAAAATTGAGCTTATTTTCTCCCTAATACCTAGTATAGTACCTGGAATGAAATAAGCATCTAAATGAATACTTTGTGAATGAATAAATGAAACAGCAAATGGATTTTTTTTTTTTTTAGCATTTCATGAATGTGCAGCACTGTGCTAGTTTTTAAAAATTAAGTTGAGGAGCTTCCCTGGTGGTGCAGTGGTTGAGAATCCACCTGCCAATGCAGGGGACATGGGTTCGATCCCTGGTCCGGGAAGATCCCACATGCCATGGAGCAACTAAGCCCGTGTGCCACAACTACTGAGCCCGCGTGCCGCAACTACTGAAGCCCACGCACCTAGAGCCTATGCTCCGCAATGGGAGAAGCCACCACAATGAGAAGCCCGCACACTGCAGTGAAGAGTAGCCCCAACTCGCTGCAACTAGAGAAAGCCCACGTGCAGCAACGAAGACCCAACACAGCCAAAAATAAATAAATAAAATAAATAAATTTATTTTTTAAAAAAGAAGTTAAGTTGAATCATCTGGACAAATTCTAGGGTAAGTGGCTAGCTAGAAGGTGAGGAGAGAAAATAGTGGGAAGTGGGGTATACATGGGTGAAAAAGTTGAGGACTTGAATTTTCTGTCCTCTTAGGCCCAGGGTCTGAAGCAAGGGAATTACCACCTAGATGGCCAAGGTTCTGGCAAAATATAGCCCCACCTCATACCAAAAACAAATTCTTTTACTTCCTCCCACTGGTTAGGTTTTAGCTATAGAATAAGGAAAGAATAGGGAAATGGTCGTTTCTGGCTGGTAGTTGAGATGGACACGCTATTCCAGGGACTCAGCTTCACATGCTCAGCTTCAATGCCTAATAGAGGTTACTTACCAAAGGTACTAATTGTGGGTGGGCTGCTTGGAGGAATGTCATGGACAGCAGTGCCAGTGAGTCAGCCACGTTGGCACAGGGCTGGTATAATAGGGTATGGGACATTCTGCTTCTCTATTGCTTCATAACAAACTATCTCAAAATTCAACTTGCTTAAAACAACAATAGATTATTTCTCATGGTTTTGTGTGCCTGCTAGCCTCATTTGGGCGGTTCTCACTTGGAGTATCTCATGCTGGAGTTATTTGAAGCCTCAATGGACTGGACGTCCAATAAGGTCCACTCACACCACTGCAGTCGACACAGGCTATTTGCTGGATGCTCAGCTGGGGACTGTCAACTAGAGTGCCTACATCTGACCTCCACATGGCTTACACTTTTTTTTTTTTTTTTTCCTGTACGTGGGCCTCTCACTGTTGGGGCCTCTCACTGTTGTGGCCTCTCCCGTTGTGGAGCACAGGCTCCAGACGCGCAGGCTCAGCGGCCATGGCTCACAGGCCCAGCCGCTCCGCGGCATGTGGGATCTTCCCGGACCGGGGCACGAACCCGTGTCCCCTGCATCGGCAGGCGGACTCTCAACCACTGCGCCACCAGGGAAGCCCCTGGCTTACACTTTTCATAGCGTGGTGGCGGGGTTCCTAGGAGAAACATCCCAAGAGCGAGTAATGCAAGATGCAGAAAGTAGAAGTTGCCAATCTTCTCAAAGTCTAGGCACAGAATTAGTACAATGTCACCTTTGCTATATTCTATTGGCCAAAGCAACCACAAGTCAGCCCAGATTTTAGCAGATGGAGGACAGACTTCATTTCTTAACGGTGGGTTGAAAGAGCATATGAGGAGAGAAGGAATTGATAGTATCGATCTTTGAACAAGCTACCACATGGGGTATCTCCAGAAAGTATCTTCTAGATTCAGTGGGACCCACTGGGCTCCCACTGAGTGGATTGGAATTGGTTGCCAGACAATTGATGAGTTATGGAGAAAAAGACAGATGAATAAATTAAAATAAGCCTATTTGTAAAAACTCATCCCCACCCCACCGCGGTGTTGGTCTTCACTTGCCACATGTACACCTAGAGGCAGAATGCAGTGGTTCAGAATTCTAGCAAACCAGCTGGTGGGGCTAGGCTATGGAGTAATGGGCTTATGTCACTGACTTATCATTAAGCTATTCCCCCAGGCTGGTATGGTCTGGAAAACTACCTGTTACACCTAAGTAAAAATTTAGACTCAAAGGACTGGGGTTTACCTGTCATCAGGGCAATTCAAAAGAATATGTTGTAGGTTTGAAGACAATTTCCAGAAAGACATACATTCTCAGAATGTTTTCAGTAATGGCAAAATCACTGGAATAAGCAGTTGACCTCCTCCCTGGGGGACCATGCTCATTAAGTTGTATGCGTCCAGGACTGTTAAAATTCCAACTCATTACCTAATAGTTGCACCTTATGCACTTGGATACCTCTGAAAATGCTTCCAGCCCTTCCACTTCAGTCATAATAACCAACTGACAGTCTCATACCTTTGAGAGGCTTTAAGAGAATGTTGCTGTAGTAAAGTTTAAAATGAAAGGAGAAAACTCAACAAGGAAGAACTATTGATAATCCTCTCTATTCATTTTCTTTGAATTAATCTAAGATGCATGAGGAATGAATTCTCCCCAGCTTTGAGGTCAGTGTTCAAGTCTTCATTCATTCTTTTCTCTGATTTCTACATTCGCCAGGGTAAACAACAATCCAACCTCAAGAACAACTCCAGAGCCCAAGCTAACAGTGCCTTGGAGGCAACGTCAACCAACATTCCTTGACTGCTAACACTTGTCCTTCAGAATCATATTCTAGCGTCCTTTCCATTGAAACCTTCCTCTAATCCTTCTTTCCCTGTGGTAGAGTCAAATCATTCCCACCATCAACCTCTCTTTACTCTTCCATTAGAGGCTTTGCCTCTTTCTTTCCCCTATATTTAACTCTTTGATTTTCCTCTTTTTCTCTTACTAAATTTTGAGCATCTTGATGTCAGGGAGCATCTTGATATTGCATTCATCTTTGATCTTTGGATACCTGGTACCTAGTGCAGTGCCTGACCTATTCAGCAAAGTCGGTCAATGTTTGCTGAATAAATAAATGTGGTGGGTGGTTCTACAATCAATTTGCCAAGGCTGTGCACTGAGAAGCACCTTAAACGGAAAGGTCAGTTTAATTATAACCAGAATAAAAGAGGCCTGACTTTAAGGAGTCAAGAATGAAAAGACAAGATTTGTATGCAAATAATTATCATCCTAGGCAGGATGGAATATGGTATAGAGAAAGCATACTGGCTTATGAGATTTGGGTTCCAGGGCCAGCTCAGGTTCTGAGGAACAATAGGATCTTTTGTTGTCTATTCAGCTCTTCATTGATTGCCTTCTGTAAACCATGTACACCCGTCCCTTCCCTCACTTAAGAACTTTAATTTGTTCCTGAAAACCCTTCCTTCCACTAAATGAAAAACTGTTAAATACCAAAATAGTTCCATTAATATTAAAGGGAAAAATTATGATGTCTTCCACTTCTAAGATACCAAATAATTTTCACAGATATAAAAACATGCATTTGAACAATGAAAAGAAGTATTTGTAAGTAATAAAGGAATAAATAGAGGACATGTGAATTTGAGGTGCCTGTAAGTTATCCAAGTGGAGAAGTCAAGTAAAATGTTGACTAGGCTCATATGGGGCACAGAGGGAATCACACAGAACCTGTTATGAAGAAAAGAAGCCTGGGAGGCATCTTCATGTACGCAAGCAAAGATAAATTTGGCTGTGTGATTTTGGAAGAGGAAGAGCCCATAGCTCACTGCGCATATTATGGCGAATTCATGGAGGAAATGGTGGCATTTGGGCTGCCAATTCAAAGGGACTTCCATCAGTGAGGATAATGGAGGAAGGACAGAGGTAGATTTTGAAGGAAGACAAAAAGATACCTTAGGAGAACGCTGCAGCGATGCATGTGAAGGATGATGATGACGGAAGGGACAGTGGTGCTGAAGGCTGGGTTGGGAAGGAAGGTGCATCTTCCATACGCTTTGTATAGGTAGTCGAAAATAACATGGTAGTTGACTGGACTGGGAGGAAGAGGAAGGAGTCAAAGGAAATTGAAGCTTTGATCCCACAAATGAAGAAGTGTGTTAAGAGCTGCTTTGGGCTTTTGTCTGTTCATGGAGGGGAGGGCAGAAGAGTTGGGGAAGTTGATGAGTATAAAATGCCAACAAGATACCCAAATAGAAATGCCCATTTCTGCCACTCTAGAAAGAGGACTGGAAATACAGAATAGGGCTTCTGCTGCCTAAGCATATTCCTAATGGTGATAGGAAAAGACATGGTTAGGAGAAGGGAGAGAAGAAAAAGAACAGGGCTTCCCCAGACTAGTGCTGGTGCGGCGGGGGGCAGGGGCAGTCAATCAGATCCACGGACCACAATGCACATCTCAAGGTGGACCCCTGTGGCTCTCCATTCCCTGGACCTCATTCTCCTAGTGCCTATTAGGGGCTCAGTAAATGAATGAATTCCCCTGAAAGGCGACTCTCTCTTATGCAGCTGCCGCTGTCACCCAGAGTCCTCTCTCCTCAGCTGTGGTTTCTGCTGTTGTCCCCCCTCTAGATCCCAGGGTTGCCCTCTGCCCTTCTAACGTCGCTGCCCCTCACAGTGGCTGTGGATTCTCTCTGAGCTGCTTCCCTCAGCATGGGTGGGGGTGAGGACACGTATAATTTAGACCCTAATTCTCTGCTGTCTTTCATTGTTGGCTATTTGTTCTACTCCTGTAGGCACTGGGCATACTGGAGTCAGGTGGAGGGGACTCCATAAATTATGTTGGAAGAGAGACAGGCCTAAAGTCATGTTAGGTGCACTGAGCACCTTGGTCTCACCTCCGGGACACTAAAAAGAGGCACATACGTTAAGTGTGTATGTTTGGGTGGGGAGACTTATGCTTAGTAACCCCACACATTTCTGTTGTTTACATAAAGATGAAAAAGAAAATGCTTTAGCAGGAAACTTCCCCCCAGTAGGTCAAAAAACGCCAGGGTGAACAAAGCAATTCCAAGAAATGTTTTACTCCAGGGAGATGGTTTGGGCAGTAAGATATCGCAGGCCCTGCAGTGGCCACTGGTTAGCTCCCAGCAGACATGGTTTGGTATAATGTAGTATCTGTCACAGTCCGACTTGATCTGTCCCCAGGAAAGTGACCGGATTGTCACATCACACCCTGCAAGTTAAAATTACTCATGTTTCTTGGTTCTGACTCAGGGCCAATGAAGCCTTCCTTTCCAGCAATGTCAAGATGTGAGTTTGAGGTATCACTCAGCCTTCTCACGAATTCCCATTTCAGGCTTCTCAGGGGGCAAAAGGAAGGCTTCATGCGAGTTGCTGTTTAGGTTGCAGTCCCTAAGCATGTCCCTCTTTTCACCTCATTTTTCTTCCTTTTTGGACTGCAGTGCAACTGATCTACCCTGATCCTTATCAGGCAGCCTATCTCCAATTTTAGTCCTGCAAAATAACTTGCCTCACTCTCCACTAGCATCTGTGCATTAAAATCAAAGGTGCAAAAGTGTATCTTCCCCAATTTTTGCCTTTGAGGCTCTGGGACCTGTGTTCTTTGGACAATTCTTCCTCATCTTACATGACCATGTTGCATTGTGGTAAGTCCAGCTTTCTGTTTTTCTTCAGGCTACACTTCCCCTGCTCTCTCTCCCGTGGTTAGAGATTAATTCCCAGTTCTGTGGGAAAGAAAAACACCATCTTTCCTGGCTCACCACTCTGTGCTAAGGTTGGGAGCAGAATGGGGCTTGATCCTCTCCCCAAATAAGGAGAAAAGGAGGAGTCATATTATTCTGCTCAGGCTGCCATACGAAGTACCACAGGTTGGGGGCCTCAAACAAGAGAAAGTTATTGTCTCACAGTTCTGAAGGCTAGATGTCCAAGATCAAGGTCAGGGGTGTTTCCTTCTGAGGGTCTTGAAGGAAGGATCTGTTCCAGGCCTCTCTCCTTAGTGTATAGATGGTCATCTTCTCCCCGGGACTCTTCACGTTGTCTTTTCTCTCCCTGTGTCTTTACACCCAATTTCTTCTTCTTATAAGGAAGCCAGTCAAATTGGGTTAGGGCCCACCCAGATGACCTCCCTTTAACCTCATTACTCCTATAAACACCCTCACTCCAAATATTGTCACATTCCGAGGTACTAGGGTTTAGGACTTCAACGTATGAAATTGGGCTGTTGGGGAACACCATTCAGCCCATCACAGATCCCCGTTTGACCATGGAGGCTGGATCTGGGGTCAGGCTGAGCTCTGGGTGTGCAACTGAAGTGTGGGCTGCTGGTCCCCGGTGGTCTCTCAGACTGGCTCACCTGTCTGACAGTTGCCTTCCAATGTGGACAAGCTCAGGACATTTGTGCCTCTTTCAACTTGACAAGGTGGAATATGTCTCAAATCTGTGGATAATTACTGCTACTTTACAGCCACTGTAAGAGGCACTGAAAGAGGAGGGAGAAAGCCCATCGAAGGATGTTTTGTTACACCTCTTATGGGCTCCTCTTCTTCCTTCTTGTTTGCTCCTTGGGTCACACTGCAGATGGGGTGACGGTGTGGAGTGTGCGTCTTTCACCTGAGTTCAAATATCCTTTAACGAAGGCTTCCTTGTTGATCCCTACCTACTTCCACAGCCCTGGCAAAATAAGGACTTCCTCCTGTGGATTCTTGCCTTTTTTTACTTGAATATTAACCATATTACTATGATTATTTGTGTATGTGCGCACTCCAGCTTGTCAGCCCATAGATGAGAGTCTCTTAGTCCATTCATGATTCTGTAACGAAAATTCCATAGACTGGATTGGATGACTACAGAGATTTATTTCTCACAGTTCTGTTCTGGAAATTGGCAAATTCGAGATCAAGGTGCCAGCAGATCCAGTGTCTCGTGAGGACCCGCTTCTTGGTTTGTAGATGGCCTTCTTGTCACTGTGTCCTCACGTGCAAAAGAGGCAAGGGAGCTCCCTGGGGTCTCTTTTACAAGGGCATTAATTCTAGTCATGAGGGCTCCACCTTCATGACCTAATCACCTTCCAAAGGCCCCTCCTCCAAATACCATCACACTGGAGATTAAGTTTCAACAGAGAAATTAGGGGAGATAGAAACATTCGGTCTACAGCACTCTTTGCATATTTATTCAATGCTTTTAAGGTTAAGTGACTAAGTAAAAGAGTGAACAAATATCCATATATCAGAGAAGTTGATTTACTAGCAATTTCTGTACTAGTACTGTGCTGTACTAGTAATGATAGTACTGAAATGATAGAGAGGCTGATTAGTATGTGTCAGTTCAGTCTCCCAAGAAGCAGACACCAAGACAGAGATTTAGACACATAACAGATTACTCTTGTTATTGGAGAAACTGTCTGTGGGAGAAAACAGGTTTGAGGGTGAGCAGAAAATGCAGGGAGAGCCTTCAAACCCAACGTTGGTCTGACCCCTGTGAGGGAGATGGGGTGGAAGCGTCTCAGGGAGCAGCCCAATTCCCAGATTGAGCCAGGCTCAACTTCTGGGGAGTCCTTGAGCTAAAGTTGCTGCCAGAGGAGTCCCAGGTCTCTCAAGAATGAGCCTGTACCGGTATCCCTGCCACGCCCCATCAATGGCTTGGAGCACCTGTGAGAAGTGTGGCCTTGGGGCAATCATGGTGCCAACATGATCTAGAGCTCACCAGCTAGGACCATCCATTGTATATACTTTTTATTTTCTATAGATGTTCTGACATCTTGAAAAACCTTTTCTGGCTGGAGTCTGCTCCTCCAGGGGCTAGCCAATTCTAAGAGACAGTAAAGAACTAGGTGTTCCCCTCCATCTTGTCTTTGGCCACTTGACTGGAAGCTAGCTCTTCCCCTGGGACCCTTCGTGGCATGCAGTGACTCCCTTTCTAGGACCTGTGAATATAATGAACTTTGTTTTCTTGTGCCTCTTCTGTGTCCTGTCTGGGAGCCACACCTGACTGCCCATCACATGAGAGAACACAGGACAGTCCATTAGTCAATCACTGTCGCTGCTGCAGGAGGTCTGAGAGGCACCATTTCATGGCAGCCACAATATAGAAGAATAATAATAAGTAGCATGTATGTGGCATTGTGTTCTGCCTTCTGTGCTCGATCCCGTTGCTGTTCACAACAACACTGTGAGGTAACCTCAGTTCAAAGAGGAGAAGGTAGAGGCATTAGAGTTTACATCTTCCCTCCAGCACTTTCTCCACAGAGCTGGCCAGAACCCAACGGGTATCCATGAGTCACTCAACTCGATGCCAGGAACAAATGGGGGACCCTAAATACCCTGCAGCCAGTTTCAGGGTCCCCCACAGCAGCAGCCCCGCGGTCCTGGTGGGCTCTCAACCTTCAGCGCGGCTCGGCCTAGGCCTGAGGGTGAGCGCATATACCCTTCCGTGTCTGGTGCCATTTGCACTTTCCTGGGGAACGTGCCTTCAGAGGTCCACCAATAGAGTGTGCGCCACTGCCAGGGCTAACAGGATTTAGCTTTATGTGACAGGAAGACTAATAACGGTCCTGTGCCTTGTGCTGCTGGCGACAGAGTGTGGATGCTCTTTGTTAAGCTCCTGGGTTCTGGAAGGAAGCAGCTATGCTCTTGTTTAATTCCATATGAGCAGCTTTTTTATTTTTACAAATAGTTCTCTTGCTGTTAGGGAGTGAGTGAGCGACATAAATCATCAACATATCTTTGGCAGCCAGGATTTCTTGGGCATGGTCCTCATTAAAGTCTTTAGTTGCAGGGTTCCTGGAGACCTTCCTTTGATACCTAAAAACATCAAACTGAAAAAGCCACGGTGAGGCAGAGGAGGAAACGGGGGTGAGGGGAGGATGGGGTGAAGCTCATGAGGACCCCAGAATTACTGGTGGGAAATGGCAAAGCCAAACTAGAATGATTATTATTCACAGCTACAAAAAAAAAAAGGCATGAGCACGAGCAGCAGAAGCAATAAAACTTCCCTGCTGAACAGGACCCAATATGCCCGTACAAAGAAGAGAGACAGCTACACAGGCGGGAAGGGTGGCTTCTCCAAGGTGATTCATGAAAAAAGGAAAGTTCTCTGAGTCTTTTCCTCCCCAGACCTCAGCCCAGCAGGCTGTGGCAATCAATGAACTAACCTTTTCCTAAGGCCTTGTCTCCCTGCTGGGCGAGAATCCAGTCCCTGGGCAAAGGTCACTGGGAATACCATCCTGCTGTTGGCAGTGGCTGCTCATTCACAAAATGAGCTCCTTTGTGGTAAAAGGAGGGAGAGCAGACCCGGGGTTTGTGTGCATTTAGAGCTGGTGGAGGAGAGCTGCCAACACGCCTGGTCAGTGGGAACCCAGCAGCACAAGCATCTCAGTTTACACGACTGATGTGGCCCTGCAGAACCATGTACGTGGAATTCCCATAAATCAAGTCGCATTTTAAATGCGCTAGGGGAGCTGGCCGTTAAAAGGAACCCTGCAGTGAGCCTTTGGGAAAGGTGAAAAATCACTGCTGAATGGATCGATTTTGCCATGAAGTAACAAATACTTACTGAGTGCTTATCATGTGCCAGGCCTAGTGCTAGGTGCTATAAGCATTTCTCAAAATGGGGGTGGGGGCATCCCCTGAGTCTGAGAAAAACCTTTGGGAGGGTGGTTATTGGTTTTGGTTAAACCAGGGTGAGTATAGAAGAAGGGAGACCAGAGATTGCAGCTGGAGCCATATCCTGTCACTGCCAAAGCACATCCACCAGGCAGTTTCCCTCTGAGTGACCAGGCAATATTTCTCATTCACGAAGACAAGCAATGCTCAGTGTCTTCTTAAAGCCTGAAACAGGAGGCTATGGCCAGGGGCTCAAGGAAAAGACCAGGGTCTCCTATCAGAAAATATAACCAGAGTCAAGTTTCCCAATCAATATCTACCCGTAGTAGAGGCAATAATCATCTCTTTCCAGGAAACTTAATGTCAGGCTTATTCATCCTAGGATTTTGTATATAGTTTGGTGTTATACAGGTTTACATACAACTTGAGTCAAATCATGTCTCCAAGACATATATGTAAGTTCTAGACTCTAACATTTGGGCAATTTACTGCACTTGCAAACAGAACCTAAAATAAATGAGGCTGTGGAGAAAAAACAAAAAACAAAACCACATTTGCACAAATGCAGATTTAACCTGGAGGTTAAAAGAGCACAAACTCAGGTGTTAGATAGCTTGCACTGGAATCCTAGTTTTACAATGCTGTTATATGATCTTGGGAAAGTAATTTATCAGCTCTATGTTTTGGTTTGCTTCTCTGTAAAATGGGGATAAACAATAGAATCTACCTCATAGGGACATCCCTGGTGGCGCAGTGGCTAAGAATCCGCCTGCCAATGCAGGGGACACAGGTTCGAGCCCTGGTCCAGGAAGATCCCACATGCCACGGAGCAACTACGCCCGTGAGCCACAACTACTGAGCCTACGCTCTAGAGCCTGCGAGCCACAACTACTGAGCCCACGTGCCACAACTACTGAGCCCACATGCCACAACTACTGAAGCCCGTGCGCCTAGAGCCCATGCCCCTTAACAAGAGAAGCCACCGCAATGAAAAGCCCATCGGCCGCAATGAAAAGCCCACCTGCCACAATGAAAAGCCCACCTGCCACAATGAAAAGCCCACCTGCCACAATGAAAAGCCCACCTGCCGCAATGAAAAGCCCGCCTGCTGCAACGAAGAGTAGCCCCCACTCGCTGCAACTAGAGAAAGCCCGCGCACAGCAATGAAGACCCAACGCAGCCAAAAATAATTAAATAAAATAAATAAATTAAAAAAAAAGAAATGAATCTACCTCATAGGATATCAAAAGTGACTTTACATGTAAAGGCTTGGAAGAATACCCTATATATAGTACATGCTCAATAAAGTTAGTTATTATGATGTCAGAGTTCATTTAAAAAAGAAAACCCTGGACATATATTGCATGGTTTAAAAGGTTCAACTGCCTGGTAGTAGCTGGTTATCAATTGGATGGGGCATCATAAAGAAAGGACAATACATGCTCTAAAGTCTTACCGCTATTAGAAGCACATTGCGTGCCTCCAAAGGGAAAGGGAAAGGGAAAGGAACTCTGAGCAAGCCAGGTATGACCTTTGCAGACATTATTCTGAGAAGCACCCTTGGCATTTAGAATGGAAAAGGGATCTTGTAAAGGGGGTCATCGGGTCTAATCTCTTAATTTCTAATGAGGAAACGTAAAAAACTCAGATGAAGCAAGAGGATATATACATCTTGTTGTTTTTTAAAAAATAAAGGACAAAAATTTGAGTCTCTGACCTTCCAATCTAGGATGCATACTTCCCAGTGTCAGTTTGAAACCTCTTAGAGAGCTTCCCAGGTATAATCTACCAGCTCCTAGACTCACAGAGGGCAGGTAGAAACCAAAGAAAGAGGCAGACCACTCCAGATTGGTATGTGGCAGGTTTAATAAGAAAAGGAACTTCCTTATGAGGCTTGTCTCATGTGGCTGCAAAATGAGTAGATTTCTGCATCCGCCCACCATAATCTTAAAAGTTTATATAGAGGCCTTAACTGGGTTCAGTCACGTATACCATCCAGATGGTCTCAACACCACATTTCTATGTCAAGGCTGTATCCTTGGGGCAGCTTCTGGGAACAGGGAAGGTAAAAAGTACATATATTCCAAGGACAGATGAGGGGGTGGGGAGCCTCCAGTTGCCCATGTCCAGCTCGTGGGTCAATCAATGGTCATGTCTTCTCAATATCCTCCACCAATACCCAGTAAGAAAGGAATATTCTCCACAGCTAGAATGAGATACAATGTGCTTCATTAAACAAAGAAGATGGTTATCCCCTTTCTTGTGGTACGTAGCATGGGGGAGGTGGGAAGAGAATCATAATATACCTTATCCAAGTAGAAAAAAAGGTAGATAGTCAACAAAGAGGATTAGTGATAGAGTTCTTGTTTTTAGGGGGTAAAAGGCTGTTTCAAAGTTCTGAGGAGACGACTGGCAGTTACCATGTCCTCATCTGACAACAGCTGTAAAGAGTACAGTGAGAAGTGTAGGTGCTGCTGACACGGTGTTGGAACCTCTCACGTCTGGAGGAAACCTGTCACTGGACAACTCTAGATGACACTCGTGGCACTGCCACACGGGGATGGCGATCAGCATGGATAAGAAATCCTCTGTGGGACATGCCTGCTACAACACACCAGTTCTGCCCGTGTGAACCATTACAGAAGTGGGATTGTTACAACTCAGCTTGAGCCTCTTACCATGAGCAGGGAAGATTTAGTGGCAATAAATCCACATTGGCCAAGCAGTTGTGGATTTACCACAAGCAAAAAGAATTCTTTTTACCTATAGTAGCTCTGTAGGCTACACATGCTCCCCAGATGCCATCTCCTTAAATGTTTTTTATTAAAACGGAATGTACTGAGATAATGTCTCTTGGAAACCTCTCAGGCAGAGCACAGATCCCAGGGAATTCCCGGAGACCTCCCCTTCCATCTGGGTAGAATCCACGCTGCCTTGAGGAATCTCCCTTCCCCTCAGGTCTTCTAAAACATGTCTTCCTCAGCTCTGAAGCAGGAACTTGAACTCATTCATAACCAATGACAAGGTCATCTCTGTCCCCCAGCATTTCTTCCGGAGCATGCCCTCCCTTAATGTCTTCCCCAACCAATGGTCTGGGAGAACCACTAGCAAAGGACCCCAGCTACATTTAGCCATGTTTGAAAGTGAAAGCCACAGCATTCAAGGTACACACTGACTTGAACAATAACCAAAAAGCTGTCTCAAATCAAAACAGAAAAAAATAAGGCTTGGGAAACCTGGGTAAAGAGTAAGTTGAAATCAGAGTCCAGATGACAACATCAAGCACTGGACAGACGAAAGGACAGTGCAATTCAAAATTATAAGGGAGGGCTTCCCTGGTGGCGCAGTGGTTGAGAGTCCGCCTGCCAATGCAGGGGACACGGGTTCGTGCCCCGGTCTGGGAAGATCCCACATGCCGTGGAGCGGCTGGGCCCGTGAGCCATGGCCGCTGAGCCTGCGCGTCCGGAGCCTGTGCTCCGCAACGGGAGAGGCCACGACAGTGAGAGGCCCGTGTACCGCAAAAAAAAAAAAAAAAAAAACTATAAGGGATAAAACTTCAAAGACAGCTAAAAATGTCACAGAAGGCAAGCAAGAAAGCAGTGAGCCTCCCCTCGGGGGGCTGCTAGGAGATGGCCAGCATGACAGTTGAGACAGAGAGATGGCAAACCACGTCGATTTCCCTCCCTCTGCAGAATGATCCATGCAGGGAAGCTTAAAAGGTGGAGAAGTACAGCTACATATCAGAAAGATGCACCGTGTCAGGGAAGGAGTTTGGCAGTGAAATGTGGCTTTGAAATTCTTCGGGTTGATATGCAAAGAATGAAAGTCAAAGGCCAAGCCGCAGGGGGATGTCAGTCCTGACCTCGGTGTTGGCCGGATACAGGAGGGCAAAACTTGCCAAAGTGCCCAGAGGGACCCTAACCTTCTGCAGAAGCATGGACATCCATGGATTGAATTCAAGGCTCTAAATTCCCAGAAAACCAGACCGAGTCCTGCACTGGAAGGTACACGGCCGTTCTCTGGATTCTTGCCTTTCTCTTCACTCTGCCTTCAGGAAAGGCAATGTGCCCACTGGCCAGGTGACCAGGGACTCAGTGCCTGCTTGGAGAAGAAATCCTAAGAAGGGGTTAGGGTGTCAAATGGGGTGGACTCAATGCAAGGAAGAAATACAAGTGAGGTCTGGAAATATCACTGGACTGCAAACTTTTGAAAAATAAGGGTGATGTCATTCTCATTTTTTATGCCCCTGCTGTGCTGGGCTTACAGTCCATAGTCTGTGGGGAGCTACTGAATTGAATGCAGCAGTAGGAAACATTGTGCATGGGTCTTAGAGGTAGTCCCTCTAAGGCTGGAATTTCTCTTGCATTTACTAGGTCCTGGCTTAGGCAAGCTTGTTTGTATCTCTGAGCCTCAACTTTCTCCTCTTCAGAGTAGTAGTAGTGCCCGCTGCACAGAGCTGCGATGAGGGTGATATAGAAAGACTTTTCTTTATAGGGCTGCTACTTTGCCTGGCACACAGAAAGCTCAGCAAAAGGCAGCCTTCATCATCTTTATCTTCATCATTGTCATCCCCTCCTAGATCCCACTCAAGTCTGTCATGGATACGTCTGTAGGCGGTGCCAGGTATTTTTCTCCACCTATCCCTCATGTAGTAACAGCAATCATCATCAAGCCCCCACCCCATCACCCCTGCTGAGTTCCAGAAAGGATTTCCTCCTCTCCCAGGTTGCTGATGTCTGAAATTTCCAAGCCTTGTCCCTGCTCTTGCCTTGCCTTCTCTCTCCACTGTGGACTGTGCAGCTGCCTGGGAGTCCTGCCCCTTCAGCCCACACCCACTAGGGGGCAGGACAGGCCGCAAAGGGGAAGGGAGAGAGGAAAAGTGCCGGGAAGGGTAACCCCTAACACCAGTCCAAGTCTCTCTTCCAGAGTCTCCCAAGCCTCTGTGCTGGCTTCTCTCCCCTTGGCTCCCACATGCCCATCCACTCCATTGAGGAAAGGCCCAGAAGACAAGCAGGTCTGGGTTTTCTCTTCCCCAGCTCTGCATGCCACTGCAAGACTTCACGTCTCCAGAACCCACTATTATTCCCCAGATAGTTGTTCTCCTTCCGGAGGGAATCTAAGTGAAAAAAAAAAAGTGAATGGGGTTGAGGAGGAAGGCTTCTTAAGCCTTGTCTGCTTCCTGTTTTTGTTAGAGGTACAAACCCTTACAACAGCTCATCAGTGAGTAGAATCGGCCTCGTCAGGGAGGAGAGAGTGAGAGAAAATATGACGCGGGCTTCTGTTTCTCTTCATGGCAGAGTGGGGTGAGCGATGTCAAGGACATCTGTCTGGAGCAACAGATGGGGACAAAACTAAGAGGAGCAGGAGGTTCATTCCTTGTGAATTTGAGGAGAAAGGAAAGCAGAAGACAAGGGCTGAGTAGAGTGTTCACTCCGGCAGAATCCTCACCCCTCCCTGCCACTGTCTTTGTCCCACTGGAGTTCCGCCAACTGAAGCCCTTAGATTCACCGCTTGTGGCCTCTGAACTGACAGTGCCCAGTCTCACTGTCCAGAGAGATGCATCAAGAAAGGAGAGAGAGGAAGCTGCCCACCTCACTGCCTGGGCCAAGGTTGGGAGGCCGTTAAGGGCAAAATATACGCTCCTATTGCCCAGTTTGAACTCAAGAACACATCTGCCAAGGAGATACTGGGAGTCATGGTAATTAGGCTCAATGGTCAGGATCCCAAGAGCCTAGAAACCCAAGCATGCTTGAAACAGTGTGTACTCTTGAAAACAAAGAAAGCCCAGAAATCTGTGAGATACCATATTTTCTATCTGTTGATTATAGTAACAATCACATGGAGAATAGGACCAATCTACCAAGTTTTGGGAAAACAAAGACTGGAAGGAGGAATGCCTTTTATGAAAGAACCTAGCACCGCCGCAATTATGCTTCTAGGAATCTGTACCAAGCAAATAATCAGAAATGCCCAAAGGTTGCTATAAAAGAAGACTTAACAGAGCATGATTTGCAGAGGAGAAAACCTGGATGCAAACTAAAAATTTATCAGTGAGGGCATGATCAAGCAAGTCTTGGTATATCCAAACAGTGGGATATTAATCAGTACGTGGAAAAATGTTTAATAGCACGAAGAAATGCTCAGAAAGTATTGATAAAGTATACAAAGCTACAAAATTAGCATGATCCCAATTATGTAAATATATACACATAAAGATTGGAAAGAAATACAGAAAAATGTTAATAGTGATTATCTCTAGGGTATGAGATCTATTTTTTCATCTTTATATTCTTTTGCATTTTAAAACTTTCCTATGATTAGCACATTTATTTTTTCCAATTATAAATGTGTTTTCATCTTTAATAAAATAAATGATTAGAAGATAAAGATTTCTCAAAAGAGAGAAAAAAGTCTCCTTATTGATGACCAAACAGGGCTTGATCGCTTGTTTCCCTCAACCACTAACCTAGCCAAGAAAATAGGGGCAAGTCATTTAGCCCCCTCTGTAAAAAATAAACAGCTTTGGCTTTACAATTTTTGTACCTTAATTATTTTTAAGGTCTGTATTTGAATTCTGCTACCATGAAGAAAACTCATGATTTCCTCCACAGAGGGAGGGTTAGCACCCAGGTCATTTCTAAACACCCTTCATCCCACCCATTCTTAGATGGAAAACCCCACAGCCATGCCACTGAGCAGATCGCTGTAGCATCTCTGCCCTTCTCCATGTGTTGCCCTTAGGGAAGATGAAAGGAACTCTCCATCTTCACCTGCCCTCTGTGGATCTGAATCCATTTGCAGATTCTGAACCTCACAAGGCTGAAATCCAGAGACTGGACCTTGACAAGTAATCAAGATCAGGCAACTCAGGAGAGCCCATGTAGACATCTCCTGGGACCCCTCCACATCTCCTCTGCTGAGGGTCTGCCTTTCTTCCATCCTCCCAACTCCCTTACATGGTCAGAACTATGGTTCCCATCTTACCAATGAGGAAACTGAGGCTCAAAGATTTTTAAGGTCACCCAGCTAGAAATTACAGAGCTCTCTTTAATCACAGGTCTGTCAGATGCCAAGGACTGGAGGTTTACCCAAGGCCTCAGCCCAGCTCTCTCTGACAGGAAGGCGAAACCTACTACCCTGTGGATTATGGGAAGATTTTGCCATGGGATAAAAAACAAGGAAGAAACCAAAGATCCAAAGATTCCCAGCTTGACTACTTTTTTTTTTTTTTGCAGTACGCAGGCCTCTCACTGTTGTGGCCTCTCCCGTTGCAGAGCACAGGCTCCGGGCGCAAAGGCTCAGCAGCCATGGCTCACGGGCCTAGCCGCTCCACAGCATGTGGTATCCTCCCAGACCAGGGCACAAACCCGTGTCCCCTGCATTGGCAGGCGGACTCTCAACCACTGCGCCACCAGGGAAGCCCTTTGACTACTTCTTTAATTTGCTCTCACACTCTATTTCTTTATCAGTTATCAAATTAGGCTGAATCAATTACAATAATTTTCAAATAGCCACACACTGAGCTAAACACTTATTTAATTTTCACAACCATCCTAGGTAGTAGGTATTATCATCGTGTCCATTTTGCAGATGAGGAAAATGTATACAGTAGTCTTTTGCAAAATGCATAGGGGTGCAATGATGGTAAAGAATGCGCTGGGAGGGTTTGTCCTCCAGGGTGGGAGGCGACGTGTGTACTGAGAATGTCAGAGAGAGAGAGAGAGCCCTATGTACGTGCAGGTGCTAAACAAGCCGGGGATAGACCTGAGACCTGGCCCAGCTCCAGGCTCTTCTCACCATGGACTCAGCAGGAGGGTTGCCAAAGGCCAAATCCAATTCAGTAAACACAGACTTCTGGTAAGCAAGTGCTCTTGCTTTCGTTCAGTGTCAGCCGGAGGTTGCATTTGCCTTGAGTACTAAAACGTTTTGCAGAGACGCCAAGTGCAGAAATCTGTGCCTGAGATTTTCTCCTTTTACAAGAAGAATGACCATGTGGAGCACTCAGCCAAGGTCAACCTGGAATTGGAAGGCTGAGCCCAGGCTCAGCAGACCCAGAGCCAAGGTGGAAAGCTCCAGGCGCTGGGAGGGCAGGGACGGGGCGGCTAGAGTAAAGGGCCAAGTGTGGGAATGTTTATTGAAAAGAACGTGCTGGGGAGAACCCAGCCCTCACACCTCGGGGATCTGGGAACTGGCCGTCTGCAGTGGAGAGCCCTGCCAGATGAGTTCAGCCATTTCCACTTCATAAAGTTCGTGGTACAAAAATGAATGGCAAACCCAGCCGCGAATGTGATTTCTGAAAGGAGATTATTGAAAAGATGGTTCCACTTTTTCAAATTTCTCTTCTGGTGGTCAGGAGCAGGGAAGCAGGGAGAAAAGTTCCAGGACACTTGCAAACATCCCCGTCCCATTCCAGAAACCACTATCCCCTCACTGCAGGACAAGGGGGCGCCACATCTTCCAAGGTTTCTCGAGAAGGAGAGGGCTAAAGCCTGGGCCAAAATGAACCCAAGAGTCTGGATCTGGCTGCCAGAAGACAGTGGGAGAATGGCAGGGGTGACCCTGAAATTACATGACCGCAGATTGCCCTCTGAGTGACGGAACTGCAAGGCATACATGAGACAGGCAGCTCAAGGAAGAGACACACTGATTACATATCTAATTTGCTGTCACTATCTTCATGACATCACATATGTCACTGTGGTTTTCTGGATTACTCTCGACTCTGAATACCCGAATCTATTTTCCCTGATGAGTTGGTCTGAATTCTTTTCTTGGCACTTGTTTCATTTTCTCACTTCTGTCGGCCTCACTTCTTAGACTGTTGCTGGTGTTTTTGTTGTCTCCCAAACTCCCAAATGTACAGGAGCTTTTTCTAGACTGCAGAGTCTCTGGCCTTTCTCTCTCCCGATCACTCAAATGATACCAAATTGTCTGGCATTGCTGCTTCTGGATATACATAGCCCAGCCTTTCCCCCCTTGATCTTTTTCACTGTGTTCAGGGCTAGGGCAACGTGAAGTCATCACAATTGTTCTTTCAAGCTTAAGGAATTTGATAAATGAAGTTGTGTGGGGTCCTGGCAGGCAATATGCTTAAACAAACTACAATGACCATCTGTGGACCAGTCTCCTTATCCCTTTATTATAGGCACATACTGAAGCTCAGATTGCTTTGTTAAACTTTTTTGGTGTCTCACTCTTTTTATATTTCAGCTTTATACAATTATTCCCAAATCTTCCAAACTGACAATGAGGGAGAGTAATTTGTAAGGACGGCTCAACTTAAGTCTTTTGAAGATCTGCACCATAGCTGCATTTTTCTAATTTCCTGACATCTACTCTATTCTCCTGGACTTTTCAGAAACAACTGTAAGAGGATGAATAAATATTATAACTGATTCCATCAATACTCTTGAACCATCCTTTGGATTTTCTATTTTTTAACATTTTAGATTTTAAAAATTCATATAGCATCTATCAATATTTCCAAAAGAAAGACACATAGTGCATGCTCTCAAAGATCTCATGATCTAATTAAGAACAAAGAACAGGTACAGATTCATATGTTGTTTCTAAATATACAGGCTAATGTCTGGAGGAAAAAAGGAATTTAGTAAATTAATTAATTATCCTTATGTTTATAATTACACGATTGATTTTTTCCACTTTATCAGCTTGGGAAACAAAATAAAGTCATATATTTAAATTTTTTTCAAATAAAATGTCCTGTCTTGCTATCTAGAGAGCACCTTCTTTTTTTTTCCTCCTCGAGATCCTTTTCCCTCTTGTGATAAATATAAGAACTGAGGGTTGGTCCTGACCCTAACTGCTCCAATGAAATTTGGTTTAATCAGCAGAGGAGATTTGGGCTCTAGAGCTGCTGAAGGTATCTTACTGCCTCGTGGCATAACTGGTTGCCAGCGGAGTTTGCTGCAGTGAATGACTAAGACATGCATTGTCATCCCTGTGGAACTACAGCTGAAGTGTGCTCCTTTGAAGTGGCAGTTCTGCCACTACCCACAAAAGCTTTGTGGGCTCAAGTGCTGCTTTTATAAGCCAAAGCGTTTTTCCCTCTGCCAGGGAAAGCCAGAACTGCTCTTTGTTTTGACTGGAATTTCACTGAATTAAAAAGTTAATCTGGGGAAAATTAACATCTTTTAATATTGAATCTTCCCATTGAAGAATATAATATGGCTCTCAAGTTATTTCAGGTTTCTAGTATGTCCTTTAGTAAAGTATTATAAGTTTCTTCACGTAGGTTTTACCCATTTATTGTTAGATTTGTTCCTATGTACTTTGCAATTTTTGTTGCTTTTGTGAATAGGGTCTTTCTTTCCTTCACATTTTCTAATCGAGCATCACTATACACCAGATCATTTATATTTGACTACCTTGCTGGACTACCTTGCTGTTACTCCTAATGGTTTTCACTTGAGCTTCTCAGATATTCTAGATAGTGTTCTCTTTATTTCCAATCTTTAGACATTTCTTTTTCTTATCTTATTGCAATTGCTAGGACCTTCACCCCTGTGTTGCATACTTGCAGTGATAGCTGGCATCACTGCCTTACCTTTGCATTTAGGGATCTGCTTTAGTATTTCACCAGCAAACATACTATTTGTTGTAGTTTTATAGTAGAAATTCTATACGGGGTTTTTAAAAAGAGGGAGAGAGATTTTCTATCCTAAGTTTGTTAAGATTTCTTACCAGGAAAGATGTTGAGTTTTAGTAAATACAAAATCTCATGAAACACACGGTTTTCATAATAATTGTTGATAATTCAGAATAAAGCTTATCTTACCACAGCTTTTATGCTTTTACAACCTTTCCAAATCAATCAGTATTGAAGCAAAATATAAATTAATGTCTTTCTTGGGGAAAGTGGTCCTTTTTATTTGTTATCCTGGTGGGATACCATTTTTAATAGAGCTGTTAGCAGAGCATAATGTATAATGTGAATCATTGTTCTATATGAAGTCCAATATAACAGAATACTATTTTTAAAATAGTTTAAATTGTGAGTACTAAAATCCAAATTATAGGTGTCATTTCATGTTCTGATGAAGAGAAAACAATCTCAAATCCTACATTTATAAATCTAACCAGTTTCTTCATTCTGAGTCTTAAAATACTTCCTCCTTTCACAATATATCTTGTCTCTCTCAAACTCCTAGCTCCCCAGTCCCAAAAAAGGACCAACCAGAAAGAAAATTATAGTTCTCCTTCATACCTAAGAATCATACTTCACTTAAAACAAACAACTGGTAAAAATCCAGACCCAACAGGGATGGAACATTCAACAGCTTTGCCTTTCATGTGGAGAAGAGGGAAATAGGCTGTTACAGAATAGGGACCAATATTAGCCAACGTCTGGAAATGTCAAAATTATTAATATGAAATACTAAACTCATGTGAAATCAGTGCTCTAATGGTGTAACTCCTGAATGCTCTCTGTACCATACTGCACACCAGGTTAAGAAAACAGTCCCTCAAGTGTTTCACAATAGTGCCCTCTTCACAGCTGACCCCACGTGCTTTCCAAAGTCCTTAATTCTGCCACTTTCAGTATCCTTGTCTCTGAGGATTTATGATGTGTTGCCAATATTATTACTTTCCCTGCTTCCGTCCCTTCCACCCTAAATATTTTAAGCATTGTGAGTAACACATTTCCACATAAGGGCGCTGAAAAGTCAAGAAGCAGAATTTTTCAGCAAGAGGAGCTATAGGTAAAGGGGCTCCCCCTTTGCATTCTAAGCTGGCAGGCAGGAGGCTCTGTAAACCATTGAGAAAGACGGAAGAGAGGAAACAAATATATCCCAAGGGAAGATAAGGATGCTTAAGGGAGGAAACTGGCTCTCGTTTCCCAATATGGTGAGCACCAGACCTGCTCTGGGAGCAAGAGAGCTCCTCTACCTTTGCAGGGCACACTTGATTCCCTTAGAAAGAACTGAATGCCCACACCTCTAGGCCTGTGGGATACTTGGTACCATGAAAGTTTTACTCACAGACATCATCACTGTGAGAACCTGTACATTGGAGACCAGCCAGTCCTAGTCTCCCATCATTTTGTAAGAAGTGAAACACTGACATTACGACATGGCTTTTCTTGACAAATTCCCTCTGACTCTACTGGAATAGAATTGCTATTGTCACTCTTGTTTCTCTCTGAATATATATATATATATATATATATATGTGCTTATATGTATATATATTTCTTTCTCTCTATACACACACACACACACACACGCACACACACACACACACACACACACACACACACATTGGGCCTTTTGTACCCTCTCTGTATTAAATAAATGCTTATTGGCTGACTGACTTGTTGATAATGCAAAGCAAAAGTAGATCAAATAATGACTTCTGGGTAATACTCTGCACTCACCTGTTAGATAATTTTAGCCAGAAACCATCCCAATCCCTGCATCAGACTGTGGCCTTTGTAGTGGATACTATGCTGCCCTACCCGGACTACCACCCATCCCCTTTAGGACCAAGTCTCTCAATCCCCCAGCTGCCAGGAGTGTTGGCTACTGAGAGCTCATAGCTGAGTCTCTCTCCAGGACTTGCATTCATCTAAAGGGAGCTGCCTCACCCAAGGTTACAGTGTATCTCTGAGGCCAGCACATATCTAATGCTTGGTCAATGGGGTGGATACAAAGGTCTGGCTCCCTTGCCTCCACGGGACAAGTCTGAGGGGCCAGCCCAGCTCCAGGCCTTCCCATGGAACCCGCTGAGGTCTTTGTTGCAAGATGCATTGCAATTCAACTTCTTCCTTTGCCCTATTCTGCTTCTCTTACTTCCTCACAGGTTTTGGTCCTACAAACACTCCTCTGCACATAAATCTCCATTCCAGAATCTGTGTCCCAAGGAACTAACTATAAGCCCCTCCTCCTCCTGTTGTTTGGTTTCTAATTTTTTATCTGCTTTTTGCTACTTTATATAAATAGATATCTCTATAATATGTGTATATATTGTGTGTATTTGTATTGTAAGGGCATATAGGTCCTCTTAACATTTAGTCTATACCTAGTCCAATCAGGACCCTATTCCAATGACAAAAGTCTGATCTGAGATGGCTTAAGCTAAATGGGTTCTATTGGCTCACAGAATGGGAAAGTTAAAGAAGTCATCTGAATCTAGGAACAGCTTGATCAGGGGTTCAAATGATGTCACCAGGACCCATTGTCTTTCTCTCACTCTATCTCTTAGCCCTGTCACTGCCATGTTGGCCTCTCTCTGAAAATGCTGTATTGGTTAGCTGTTATCACAGTGAAGCTGCTGAACCAGCAACAAAATATCAGAAGCGTTCAACAATGAGCACTTCCATCTCGCACATCTGTGGGTCACCCCTCTGCATGTCCATTGAATTAGATTCTGGTGGCTCTGCTTCACATGGGGTCCAGCTAAGCTTGGCTCCTCAATGCAGGCTGGGGTTCATCATGAGGCTGGGCTGAGGGGGCAGCAGCTACCCTGGGAGATTCTTCTCATGGTCACGGTAGACGTACAAAGAGCCAGCACAACTGCACAAGCACATTTCAAGCCTCTGCTTGTGTTACATCTACTAACATCTCATTGGCCAAAGCAAGCCACGTGGCTGAGCCCAAATTTAAGGGCTGCCCACCATAAGGCAAGTCATCTGGCCAAGCCTGACATCACTGCTCTGAAGGCATATACTCCTCTCATGGAAGCGGGTGGGGGAGGAGGGTAAATGTTAGAACCAGAATCAAACTTAAACAGTCTTTCCTCCACCACAGTCCTAATATAAATGCAAGCTATTCAGTATCTACTTCCTAACTTCAAATCCAATGAGAAGAATGCCTTCCTCAAGTTCCAACAAAAGTCTCACTTTCTCACTGGTCCTGGTGCATCCTCATCCATCCCTGCACAGTTACTGCGACAAACCTGCCTTGACTAGAGCTAGAAAGTGAATCACCTTGTTCAAACAGCATGGGGTAAATTCTACAGAAAGAAACCAGGACACAGTTACAAGAATGAGCATCAAAGGATCCTGGTCTGCAAGAAACCATATGTCCACTGTGGGGACCCCACTCCTCCCAACCCCCCAACCCCCCAATTCTCTCTTCTCCTGCTCTTACTCTTAATGCTGGAGCTATTTCTCATGAGCTTGTATCCATGACACTTCCTGTTCCTCTCTCAAGTTTGCTTTGTCTCTGGAGTGCTGAGCTCAGTCTCCCTCAAGCTTGCCTCTCGGGCTGCCCTCTATAAATGCATTCAAAATTACCCTTTCTCCTAGGCTTCCTCCCCCAGAGGATCAGTCTCAGAACACCTATTTCTCTATGGGTGCCCGCTCTGGCTGCTGGCCCCTGGGGTCAAAGACTTCACTAGCATCACCCTTCTCTTCCCTGGGTCATGTTGACAACCCCCCCACCCTCCCGCCTTGGCCAGGGGCTGCAACCTGCCAGGTCACACACTGACCACCCTGACCGCCAAGTCACTGGACCTGATGGATCTCATGTGCTGCCCTGGGGCCTCTCTCAGGTCTGTTCTACAGGGGAGAGATTTATTTCCATGAAGTTTCAGGGCAGGAAAATACTCACTTCCTGGAGGCATGCCAAGAAGGAGGCAATCCACCCAGGAAACCAACAAGACCCTTTTCTCTATAGTCTTTCCCGCTTCCCCATGTCAAACCCTCCCTGCTCCCCCTGAGTGAAAGGAGAGCTGTCAGGATCAAAGCCCTGTCTTTGTGATGAACTGCTGCTGGCTAGACCCGCACAGGAAGGACTGTCAGCGCTTTAACTCCTTCTTGCCCACTGTGTGCTGGCTGCAATCATAAGACTTCTGGAGTCACATTTCAGTCTATGAAACATCTTCTTATGAGCAGACAGCCATGCCAACGGAAAGTATGAAAGAATAATTAAGGACTCAAAAGGCAACAAAATCTGCCTTGGAGTATTTCTCCATCTCTTCAATTGCTTGGTGAGAGATGATCTAATGTATTTGCCCCAGGAGAGCGTAAAGACTAAGCACATGGGTTCTGGAGGCAGGCTAGTTGTGTTCATTCTCTCTTCCATCTCTCTCTAGCTGGAAGATCTTGAACAAGCTATTGAGCCTTTCTGCACCTCAGTGTCCTCATCTGTAAAATGGAGATAAGAATTACATGGATCTCACGAGGTGGCTGGAAGGAATAAATAAGGTAATGCATGTGATGCACTTAACCCAGTGTCTAGTATATAGACACAAGCATCATTAACTTTCATTGTGGTCATCAGTATTACTATTATTATTATTCCAAAGGAGGAGAGGGGGCCATACCCAGACTTGCAGAGAATCAAGTGTCTTAAGTTACAAGACATACTCTGCAAAATTAAAACTCACACAGCCTCAGAATCTCTGGGCCTCGGGTTCTGTTAAATAAGTATGTGACAGAATCTTTGCCACTCCTCCCAAGACAACAAAATGTGATCATTTTCCAAAGGAAAACGAGTTACAGACTACAATTACTAAGGGATCTTAAGGGCAGAACTGGGAGGAAGATTACATCGTGGGCCAGCCCCAGACCTTTTATTCTCTAAATATCTTCTAAGGACTCTGGCTTCATAATACAACAGTGAACAATAGAGATTTGCAAACCCATGAGAGAAACATTATCTATATGTCTAACTACATGTCTGTGGAAAGTGCTAAAAAATGTAACTAAAACACTCTGGAGGATTTTGCAACCCTGACCTTGCTAGACTCCACACTTCCTTAGGGGCACTTTAAAGTCTTCATTATGGAACCCATCATAGGTTACTTCTAATGCATGGTGGAGTTAAGTTGTTGAGAAAGCACCCAGTACTTTTGAAATTCTAGATTATTCCAATGAATTATAAATAAGAACGGGCCTGATGGATGTCATGCAGCTGCCCTGGGAACTCTGGTAGTTTGGTCCTGGCAATTTCTAAGACATTTCACTTCTGGTCAAATAAATTTTTATTATCCTCAACTGGGGTTATGGCCATGAAAACTTTCTGATACCTACCACTATCACACAACCTGGACCTGGAGCCATTGTAAACCCTAACACCCCAACTGAGGATGGTCACAGTGTCTAAGGAACCCACAATGAAAAATGTGTCACTTGTGGTTTATTTTTTCTAGAGCCATAATAAGGAGAAACAGGATGGCTTCAAGAAATAAACTGTTAAATTTATAGAGTGAAGAAAGATCTTAGTTTTAATTATAGTCTAGACTGCCTATCTTGGCAACCAACTTGCCCAACACAGAGTAATCTGTGGAACTGTGGGGTCAGTAAGACGGCAACAAATGAGAGGTAGCTTGTCTTAGTGCTGTGTAGGAAACCCAGTTCCTCTCCATCTGCTGTGCAAGCCAAGTACACAGAAAATTAATTAAGAGTAAAATACTGAGATAAGAGTCTTATCTAAAAATCCAGTAGAAATGGCAATAATAGTACTTCCATATTCTTTATTTATCCCTATGATATTTATATGAAAGGGAGAACTTCCATCGTTACTGGACTTAAAATGTTATCAACTGGAATAACAATCTTTGTTGGTTGTGAGGAACCACCAGACAACTATACTCTAAGTCCTTCTAATTCTCTTTTGTGCAAATGAGTTTTAAGATGTTAGAGAATGAAGGGGGTTGATCTGTTTAAAGAATTCTGGCAGAAAGTTGGATTCAAAAAAATTTGTGACACTTCAGGTTTGAGCAAAATCAGCATTGACGAAGAGGGAGGTGAGAAAAGTGAATGACACAGTATTACGGATACCAAGAGAAGTCTTTCCTCACTAAAATGAAGGAGGAGGGGGAGGGAAAGGGGGAGGGGAGGAAGAAATGGAGTACAAGAAGAAGAAAAAGAGAAGGGAGGGGGGCAGAGGAGATGAGTAGTTTTCTTTCTCTGTCTAACATCTCATTTGGCATAACTTCTTAAGGAACATCCATGTTGCCACAATGGCAGGATTTTCTTCTTTCTTGTGGCTGAATTATACATCTATATCTATCTATGTCTATCAATCTTTCCCTATCTCTTTCTATATATCAAAGCACTTCCAAGAGATCAAAGGGCATAGTTATTTGTGACATGTGAGGGATTTTCTAAATCCCAAAGCAGAACCGTCTCACCTGGGTATAAGAAAAGTTCAGTTCAAAAAGATACATGCACCCCAGTGTTCATAGCAGCATTATTCACAATAGCCAAGGCACGGAAGCAACCTAAATGTCCACTGACAGATGAATGGATAAAGAAGATGTGGTACATATATACAAGGTATACATAAACACAATACTCAGCCATAAAAAAGAATGAAATAATGCCATTTGCGGCAACATGGGCAGACCTGGAGATTATCATACTAAGTGAAGTAAGCCAGAGAGCGACAAATATCATATGACATCATTTATATGTGGAATCTAAAAAAAAAAATGATACAAGTGAACTTATATACAAAACGCAAATAGACCCACATAGAAAACAAACTTATTGTTACCAAAAGGGAAAGGGGGGAGGGATAAATTAGGAGTTTAGGATTAACATATATGCATTACTATATATAAAACAGACAACCAACAAGGACCTATTGTATAGCACAGGGATCTATACTCAATATTTTGTAATAACCTCTAAGGGAAAAGAATCTGAAAAAGAATATATATATATAAACTGAATCACTTTGCTGTACATCTGATACTAACACAACACTGTAAATCAACTATATTTAAATAAAAATTAAATTAAAATTTTAAAAAAGCTTAGTTGTGGTTCATCCTCAAGGCTAAACAGAAGAAATTTGGGTTAGATTGTAAAATTGTAATGAGTAGTACCAAAGCAACATGCTGGGTCTATTCTTCTGCAGTTCTTTAAACTTTGTTCTTACTTGTGTATTTTTTTCCTTAATGTTTCCTACAGTGAATAGTTAATATATGAAATGGTGGCCACCAGCATGGGACCTTGGACCAGTCATTTCCCCTCTGTTTTCTCATCTGTAAACAGAGGCAGATGGGCTATATAATTTCTCCCTTAATGTGATGTGTCAATAGTTCTCAAGTTGCTATCTTTTTGCTTAAGGAGAAAGAGGCTTTAGTATAGAGGAAAGAGCAAGGGGTCTGGAATCAGTGAGACCTGGTTAGCTCTGTGACTTGGGGCAAGCTACATAATCTCTCTGGACCTCAGTTTCTTCATCTGTGAAGTGGAGACAATTATGACAGCCTTATAGGATAGGGTTTAAGTCCCCAGCAGAGTGCCTTATGCACCAGAAATGTATATTACATAGACCTAAACTCACATTTGGAAGAGAAAGCAAAAGGGAAGGTGTGTCCATGCACATGTGCAAATGTATGTGCCTTTACGCTCACACTTGCCGGAAAAATCTAGGATGTATAGCACGGGATCTGGGGTGGGAATGATGAAGAGTGGATTGGAACTCATGGAGCCAGAAAAGAAATTGCTGATTTCTGAATTGCATTTGGTAACTGGAGAAAATTAATTTCTCTAGATTTTAAAAAAATGGGGGGAGGGGCACCTATATTTGAGAGTAAACTTTTTATTGACGTGTAACACACACATATAGAAAAGCTAACGATTCACAAGTGCCTGGTTCAAAGAATTTTCACAGACTGGGCACAACCATGCATGCAGCATGTAATCGAGAAACAGAACATTATCTGCACCCACACAAGCCCCCTTGTGACCCCTCCCATCTGCTCACTAACCATCGCCACGCCCCCCTGCCAAAGGGAACCTCTTATGTGATTTCTAGCACAGAGATTACTTGGCCCGTTTCTGAACTTTATATAAATGGAATTGTGTAGTATGAACGCTGGTGTCTGGTTTGTTACTCTGAATACTGTATTTGTAAGGTTCATGTGTGCGTCCGTGTGCAGTTACGGTTTCTTCACGATCAGTACTGTCTAATGTTTCAGTGGATGAATATGCTCCAGTTTCTCTTTTTTTTAATCATTCCACTCCTGCTGCTAGGAACATGCTAGGCTTTTGGTGAACACTTCTGCTGGGGGTACAACTAAGAGTACAATAGCTGGGCCACAGGGTATGCCTGTGTTCAGTTCTTGTAGATACTGCTAAACAGTTTCCCAAGGTGGCCGTACTGACTCACACTGCCACCCGCAACACAGGAAAGTTCTGGCATCTAATTTTTTCTTTCAACACCTTTATTGGAGTATAATTGCTCCACAACGGTGTGTTAGTTTCTGCTGTATAACAAAGTGAATCAGCAATACGTATACATATATCCCCATATCTCCTCCCTCTTGCGTCTCCCTCCCACCCTCCCTATCCCACGACTCTAGGTGGTCACAAAGCACCAAGCTGATCTCCCTGTGCTACTGGCATCTAATTTTTAAGATAGCGACTGAGAAAGGACCTGATACCTTGGCTTCTTGTGGTGGTGGGTTTTGGTGAGGAATTACAAACAACTTCTCTTCCCGTTCTCCACTTTGGCTCGTTATGCAATGTGACAACACACAAAGACCTTCACTACAGATCTCCCCACACCCTCTGGTGCACTGTCTGCCTTTGGGTGTTTTTGGTGAGTCCCTCTCCACTTTCCTAAAATTGAAAGCCCTTTTAGGCAACTGATGCAAGCTGATGGTCCACACTGACGATTAGGATTAAAACATGTTATACACACACAGAGTGGAAATGACCTTGCACCAAGGAAATATTTAAGAAATATTTGTGGAATAAAGGCTTTTAAAGGACAATTTCATACCAAGTACAATGGAGAGTGAAGTTCTGGCTCAAAGTATCCCCTCCCTCAGCCACAAATTCTCTGTTAACATACAGAATCAGGGACTTTACCATTACTGTAGCTCCCACTGGGCTCAAGCATGACCCCAAATCTGCTCCTTGTTGCTGTGTGGGAAATGCTGAAACAACCATCCATTCCTCCCCCATCAGGTTCTAGCTCCTGGAGAAATGGTGACGCCAAAGGGTGAAGCTGACACTGTCGAATTGTCTCTGAGCAGGAAAGTCTGAATGGCCCCATTTGACTCTTTCACTTTCATGTGGCAATGGGAAAAGCTGGCCGTTTGCACATGACGAATAGAGTGCAAGACTTGCTGTAAATGTTGTTTATACTGCCTGGGGCAGATCAAATGACTTGAAGGATTAACATATCAGAATAAAAAGACTCAGATGCATGAGGAAAAGCCAGAAAACCCCACTCTCCTCAACATTGAGTCATTTTTCGACAGATTCAACTTGGCAAAAAAATTATGTTGGGATATAGTCCCTGTTCTGTTATAGGAGACTTTGTTTGAAAGCAAAATGTAAAAAGGTCTGTTGCATGAAACCAGTAGACCCCAGATCCGATTCTCTTCCTATGTCCACTCTTTCAGGGATCTCCAAGCCAGAGAGACTTTGCAGACAGAGCTGTGCCCACAGGCATGACCTTCTCCCAGCCTGGTTCTTTTCTTCTTACGCTTTCAAGGAGGTAGACAGCCAGAGCTAATACTAAGTGCTTCTAATAATCAGCAGCACATGCAGTGATGAGTTCATTACTGAGCCACTTATACATTCCTGCCATTTAAACATCTACAGATAACTACTGGGAGAACTGGAGGATCACCTGGGTGGATCATTTCCGGAAAGCCAGGCTTGCTTTATATACTACACTTGTCTGCCACACCCCAGCGGTCAGACCCAAGCCTAGTATTTGTGTTCCCTTTCACATCCCTGTGTCATATTACAAGTAGCACTAAATTCCTATTGCTGCCTTTTGGGGTGGGAGTTATAGTATTTTTCCAGCACTGTTTATTTTAAGTTTCAAGTTATTATTGTTATTTCTTCTTGGTGGTTGAAAGTCCAGTTGTAAAGCTTTTCCACAAGCCTGAGAATTCCTGAGAAACCCTGACAATATTCAGCATTCATGATTACCTAGACAGACATATTTTATGAAAACTGCATTGCCTTCGAATGCCTTCCTATGAATGAGCTCGAACATTGGGATTCTGTTAGATTGGATTTCAGAACATATTTAACATATTTCCATCTGGCAACCCTGGGATGTCTCTCAATAACAGTGATTATGGAAGGATTGTTATTTGGTATAAAAACATTTGCTCAGGATGGACTAGGTTTCCTAAAAATGTTGTACATCTTTATGGCTGACATTTTTGTTGTTTTGAATTAGGTGGATTTTTTTTTCACCACCACTTTGAAGTATTTCACTATAAAACTCCTCCTAACCTACCTCAAATAAAGCTGGCAATTTCCCCTCAGAATTGTAAGAACTCAAATTAAGTCACATCTACAAAAATATTTTTATTAGTGGGAAGCCCAAGTTTCCCATACTTATATAAATATAACAATGCTTGTATAGTTTATCATTTCTTAGGCTGGTAATCTGAGGAGCCAAAACAGGGAATACTCCTTAAAATTTAATTTTTTAATGATGGACATCGTGTTTAAAGGAAATTAAGATTATTTTCTTTCAAGTTCCCGAAACATTTCTTAAATAACTGTTGAGAGTAGCAGCACTTAGGAATAGGCAAATGAAAAAACACTAAGGATCCAATCTTTTGGGCATGGGGAGAAGCATTAACATGAAGAAGCAAAGTCAAATTCAAGGACGAGACAAGGATAAATGGCACAAATCCTGGAAAGATAGGAACTTATAGAAGGCATCAATCTTCATTCAAGGCAAATGTGAAAAGTCTTTATCCACAGGTCTCTTTAGAGATTAAAACAAAAAACAAAACAAAACAAAAACCCCCAAAGGTTGAGATGACAGTAATTATAGAATAATTCCATGAAGGACAGATGTTTACTCTGGCTTCCTTTCTGAAGGTGCTGTCTCCATGGGTCATTTAGAGGTGTCTGGTTTTGACTGCCAATCCAAATGTCTAAAATCTCATCTATGAAACCCAAAGCGTCTCTTCTTATTTGACCAGCTATCCACCTCTTATTGGAAAGGATCCCAAAGTTGAAGATACTACTCTTTGGAAATATGAACTATGTGGAAGCTACAATAATTCTTCCAAGCTATGTGAGCAATCAATTTTGAGGGACTTCTAAGTTAAAGCAGAGTCTTGAAGATGGCAGAATAATGAACTTTCCATCTCTTATTCATCTTAAAAACTACCCTAAAAGGAAAAGGAGAACAAGAAACAGGAAAACAGAGATTCCATCTTTGATTAAACTAGAAGACATATGCAACCACAAACTACAATATATGAAGACTGAAAGTAGATGGAGAAAAGTTAAATGACAGAGCAGAGTGAAGGTAAATCAAACCTAAAGATCCTCAGAAGGAGATATTGATTAAAGTTGTCCTAAAAGAAAAGACACAGGAATTGAAAGCTCCAGGTACTCCAGATGGGATTATTCTTACTCACAGAGGAGAATGGAGTGACAGGGAAATTGGTTAAAAGGCTAAGTAGGAGGAGACTTCTGCTTCTAGCGGTATGGCAGATTTGATTATACAATAAAGTTCCCTCCTGCCAAAATGCAATTAGAGCCTGGATAAACTACAGCAAAGATCATTTTAATGCATTTTGGGATTACTAAAAAGTAAGACAAATCTCCAGCTTCCTTCACTACACCTTTCTCTGAGGGGGAAATATAAAAGCTAGCTGAAATCTGAGTACAGAACCATGATAGTAAGTAAATTCCAGTAAGTTCCTGAGTTGCCTGCCTGGGATCATGGGAGCAAAAGTGTCAACACCTGAGTTGGGGCTGGGAGACTCATCATGGTCCCATGTGAGGGAGATGAAGGTGAAGCTCTCAGCTGATCCAGGACTGGGGAAAGTACATACATGGCTCCAACTGAGTACATGTAAATTCTCTCTGGAGGAAAGCATCCTACAACTCCCAAAGGTTAAGTTCTATAAAGTATGAATGCACAATCCAAAATTAACCAAACAAAAATGGAAAGAAGCCACTTATAAGAGATTACTGAAGCGATAAACTCAGACCCTAAAAATCTCAGATTTTGGAATTATCAGATATAGAATATGAAATAACCAAGTAGACAAAATTTAAAAGACTGAATTTTTTTGAAAGAAGCTAAGAACAGGAGACTACCAAATACTGCTAACCATGTTTGAAGAGTGAGCAAAAGAACTCCTAGAATTGAAATATATAATCATTGACATTTTAAGCTAAGTGAATGAGTTTACCAACAGATGAGACTCAACTAAGGAAAGAATTAGAGAAAGATAAAGCTGAAGATATTACCTATAATGCAGCATAAAGTGGCAAGGAATTAGAAAATATAAAAAGGTAATTAAGAAATATAGAGAGTCAGAAATACTTATATAGGTACAATTGGAATCTGAGGTTAAAAAGGAACAGAGAAAATGAGAAGAGAGGGAACATCTGAAGAGATAAAGGCTGAGAATGTTCCAGAATTGATGGAAGAGATAAATCCACAAATATAAGAAAAATAGTGTATAAGCAGGATTTGAAAACAAAATGTAGTGGAATTGAAGAATTCTGAGGAAAAAAGAGACAATATTAAAAGCACCCATAAGACTTAGAGATCATCATACTAAGTGAAGTAAGTCAGCAAGAGAAAGACAAATACCATAGGATATCACTTATATGTGGAATCTAAAATATGACACAAATGAACATATGTAGAAAACAGAAATAGACTCACAGACATAGAGAACAGACTTGTGGTTGCCAAGGGGGAGGGGGTGGGGGAGGGATGGATTGGGAGTTTGGGGTTAGCAGATGCAAACTATTACATGTAGAATGGATAAACAACAAAATCCTACTGTATAGCACAGGGAACTATATTCAATATCCTGTGATAAAATGGAAAAGAATATATACATATGTATAACTGAATCACTTTGCTGTATAACAGAAACTAACACAACACTATAAATCAACTATACTTCAATTTAAAATAAAAGAAAAAGGAAAAAAAAAGCACTCAGAGAGAAGAGAGTCCATCTACAAGAGATTAAGAATTAGGACTAGAAAAGGGTAAATAATATGTTCAAAGTGCTGAGAGAAAATAACTGTTAAATTTAAAAATTGTGTATCAAGAGAAAAAACTTTTGAGAATGAGAACAAAAGTTTTTGTCCAGATAAACAAAAAAAAAGATATAGGATTTACCTTCAAAAGAGGCTGACCAAAGACACTTCTAAAGGATGAACTTCAGGAATAAGAAAAATAACCTTGGAAGAAGGGTTGAGGAAGCAAGAGAGAGCTGTGAACAAAGAAATCAGTAAACATGTAGGCAAGCCATCATTATCTCCAGGTACAATCAGTGAGTCAGTATAAATAATAATAATATTTACTTTGTGAGATGAACGAAGTGACAGAACTAAAATTATGTATCAATAATATCTAACTTGGGAGGTGAATGATCAATGTCAAAGTTAACTAAATTTGAGTTATTCAGATACTGAAAAACTTAGATGCTGTTAAGTTAACCATGCATGGTAAATGTCAAGGGTAACGTTTTAAAAAGAGAGGCTATGACTTCCAAACGAATAGAAAAAGGAGGTGAAAAAAACAAAAATCAATTTAAAGAGAAAAATAAAAGCATAGAATAAGCAGGAAAAATAGAAAGCATAAAGAAAGATGGCATATCATCAAAAAATCCACAAACAATAAATGCTGGAGAGGGTGTGGAGAAAAGGGAACCCTCTTGCACTGTTGGTGGGAATGTAAATTGATACAGCCACTATGGAGAACAGTATGGAGGTTCCTTAAAAAACTAAAAATAGAACTACCATACAACCCAGCAATCCCACTACTGGGCATATATCCTGAGAAAACCATAATTCAAAAAAAGTCATGTACTACAATGTTCACTGCAGCTCTATTTACAATAGCCAGGACATGGAAGCAACCTAAGTGTCCACTGACAGATGAATGGATAAAGAAGATGTGGCACATATATACAATGGAATAGTACTCAGCCATAGAAAGAAATGAAACTGAGTTACTTGTAGTAAGGTGGATGGACCTACAGTCTGTCATCCAGAGTGAAGTAAGTCAGAAAAACAAATACCATATGCTAACACATATATATGGAATCTAAAAAAAAAAAAAATGGTTCTTAAGAACCTTGGGGCAGGACAGGAATAAAGATGCAGATGTAGAGAATGGACTTGAGGACCCGGGGAGGGGGAAGGGTAAGCTGGGACGAAGTGAGAGAGTGGCATGGACATATATACACTACCAAATGTAAAATAGATAGCTAGTGGGAAGCAGCTGCATAGCACAGGGAGATCAGCTCAGTGCTTTGTGACCACCTTAGAGGGCTGGGATAGGGAGGGTGGGAGGGAAACACAAGAGGGAGGAGATATGGGGATATATGCATATGTATAGCTGATTCACCTTGTTATAAAGCAGAAAGTAACACACCATTGTAAAGCAATTATACTTCAATAAAGATGTTAAAGAAAAAAGAAAGATGGCATAAACAAATCCAAATATAGCAATAATTTTAATCTTTGTGTGCATATATATATATAACCTCACCAGTTCAAAGAGATTATGAGTGTTATTTTAAAAAAGAAAAATTCCATTATATATTATCTGAAAAATAACCACTGAAATATAAGGTAACGACAAGGTTGAATGTAAAAAGGCACATTCAAAAATATATATACCAACAATAAAAGCTCAAGATGCTATTTTTTTACCAAACAAAATAGATGTTAATCAAAACCATTGTTTGGGACAAAGAGGATCACTACATATTGATAACATTTAATTCACCTGGCAGAAATAATTATTCTAAACTTGCATCACCAAAAATTACCAAAATATACAAAATTCAAAAAGATAGAAGTAGAGGGAATACTGTCAAATCTGCAATTGTACTGGGAGATTTCAAACTATCTTTGTCAATTACTGTAGGTCAAGCAGACAAAAAAAATTAGTGAAAATATAGAAGAATTGAACGATGCAATTAATAACTATCACACAACAGAACTAACAATCAGAAAGCACATCCTTTTCTCAAGCACACAGGGAACATTTATAAAAATTGGCCACATTGTAGGCTATAAGACACACCTCAGCAAATTTTAAAGAATAGCTATCATACAGGCTTTGTTTTCTGACCACAATATAATTAAAATAAAAATCAATAATAAAAATATAAATGAAAAATTACACTCCTAAATAATTCATAAATCAAGAGGCAAACGTAATAGACATTTTTAAAAATAGAAGTGAATGATAATGAACTTATTACATATTAAAAAAAACTTGTAGGATTCAAATAAAATACTATTTTGAGGGAAAGTTATAGTGTTAAACTCTTATAGTAAAAAAGAAGAAAGAAAATTAATAAGTTAAGCATCCAACTGAAGAAGTTAGGAAAAAGCACCCATATAAAGTAGAATGAAAGAGATAATACAAAATAAGAGTAGGAATGTAGTAAATAGAAAAAAAAAGATACAATACAGAGGATCACCAAAACCAAAATTTGGTTGTTTCAAAAAATAAAATAAAATAGACAAATCTTTGGTTACCTTAGTCAAGAAAAAAAGAAGGCACAATTAAAATGTAATAGGAGTTAAAAGGAGTACTCAAATACAGACATGGCAGACACTAAAAAGTGTTAGTGAATATTATGAACAACTTGATATCTATACATTTTAAAACACAGTCACAATGAACAAATTCTTAGAAAAATTAAGCTTAATAAATATGAAATCAAGAAGAAGCAGAAAGTCTGAAGAGTGTTGTAACCACTGAAGAAATAACATCAGTAGTGAAAATAATTCTACAAAGAAAACATTAGGCCCAAATGTTATTACAGGTGAACTCTACCAAACTATCAAAGAACAAATCATTCCAATCTAACACACACTCTTCTGGAAAATTGAAAAGAAGGGAAAATACCCTAACTAACTATATAAGATCCGTATATTGTAATGCCCAAACCAGCTACGAACAGAATAAAAAGGAAAAATTACAGGGTACTCTCACTCATGAACCCAGAGGCCAAAATCTTACCCAAAATACTGAGGAACCAATTCTGCGAAGTTGAGTTTATCTTAGAAACAAAAGAATAGTTTAACACTGGAAAACCTATACATGTAAATTGCCAAAATAGTATATTTAAAACTAAAAACGACACCATAATTTTAATAGATGCAGACAAAGCATTGAATAAATTTCAACACCAATTCATGATAAAAACTGGTAACAAACAGAATAGAAAGGGATATGCTTAACTTGATAAAGATAATTACCAAAAATACAACAACAGCATTTTTAGAGGTGAGAAGTAAGAATCATTTTCTTTTAAATCAGGACCAAGACAAAGATTTCTCTGACACTATGAAGTTCAAGTATATACTGGGCATTCTTACCAATACAGTAAAGTAAGAAAAAAACAAAAGTGGTAACCATGAAGTGAGATAGGCTAGGACCTTGGACCCTTTACTGCAGTGCTCACACCTGAACGATGTCTCCTCCCAGCCTCAGAATACATCAGAATACAAAGAAACTATAAGGAACTAAATATAACTGCCTGCACTGCAGTTGGGGCAAATTATGAACAACAAGATACAAAAAGTCCAAAACCCAACTGCCACTTCTGAGGAGCCAGGAGCAAAAGCAGGGTACTGCGCATGACCCCTGCAGTACCAGAAACGGGGTGGGCAGAGCACCTAAGCTACCCCTCCTCTGGCCCAACCCACAATGCATCCCTACCCTCACCCCATTTAAGGGACCAGCCTGCCCCCCTCGCAGAGGGAGCAAGGGAACCTGTTACTTGTTTTCACTCCCTCATGCCTTGCCTGAATTTCTCATCTGGACTCTTATCAATTTCTGCTAATTAAAGAGTCCAAGAACCTGGGTGGGTAACTGAGGAAACGACTGATAAATCTGACTACATTCAAATTTATAATAATTGTCCACCAGAGACAAATTATAAAAAAACACCATGAAGAAAGTGGAAAGATCAGCCACAAACTGGGAGAAAGACTGCCACACATATAAGAGAAAGAAGACTAATATTCAAACTGCGGAAAAATAACTACAAGTAAATTTTTTAAAAAGATAGCCAAGGGAAAAATGGCCAAAACTCATGGATAACATTTTTCCCAGCAAAAGGAACCCATGGCCACCACATAGGAAACAATGCTCTGCATCATCAGTAATGAGGAAACTTCAAATTAAACCTGTGATGATTTACACACACTAGATTGGCAAAAAGGAAGAAGTTCAGTCACACAAAGCATTGACAAGGGTACGGAAATTTCTATATATTGCCAGTGGAAGTATAAATTGGCACAACTACTTTGGAAAAGTATTTTGTCATTTTCTTGTAAAACTGAAAATGCACGTACACTATGACCCAGCAATTTCATTCCTAAGGATATGCCCTAGAGAAATTCTTGCACATTGTGGTAGACAAAATAATGGTCCCTCCCCAAATATGTCCACGTGCTAATTTCCAGGACCTGTGAATATACTACCTTACATGGCAAAAAGGATTTTGAAGATGTGATTAGGGTTAAGGACCTTGAGATGGAGAGATTATCCTGGATTATCTGGATGAACCTGGTGTAATCACACGAGTCCTTAGGAGCTGAGAACCTTTCCCAGAATCTGTGGTCAGAGAAATGGCAGTGTAAGAAATACATACAGAGTGGAGAAGTAAAATATTTTAAAATTATCATTGATTTTCTTAGAGAAATGAGAATATATTGCTTTTTTAACAAGAAGAGTATGCTATAAAAACAGAGCAACCAGAGAATAAGAGCTCTTGGAAATGAAATATATAGATACAGATATAGATATATATGAAAAGTAAAAAAACTTTAGTAAAGTGGTTGTAAAGAAATGTAAGAAAATTTCCTAGAAAGGAGAACAAAAGTGATGGAAAGTAGAAGAAAAATAAATTAAATCAATCCAAGAAGTGCAACATCTAATAGAAGTTACAAAAAAAAAAAATAGAACAGACAAAACAAAGGATACAAGCAAAGGAATGATGAGGAAATCTCTTAGAGTGGAAGGGCCCACACTTCTAGACAGAAAAGACCCCCCAAGTGCCCAGCAAGACAGATGGGAGAAGACCCTCCCTGGGGCGTTTCATCTTTTTCAAACTCTAGTGGCAAAGCTCGCAACCAAAGTATTAGAATCTCCATGGGATATCTCAACAGCAACCTTAGAAAATAGAAGTCAATAGAGCAATGCCTCCAAATTTGAAGGGTAAGTGATTTTCACCCTGGAAGTCTAGACTCTGCCAAAATAATAATAAAGTGTGAGAGCAGAAGAGAGTTATTTTCAAAACATACCATGTCTCAAAAGTTTAACCTTGAGGGCACCTTTTCATAGGAAACCAGAGAAGATCTGCTCTACCGAAATGAGGACATAAATGAAGGGATCCAGAGACAAAGGAAGAGGCACAAGAAAAGGGTGACAGGAATCCTCAGGATTATGACAGAGTAAGGATCCAGGGCATCAGCAGTGCAGAAGATCTGGAGAGCGAGCAGTCCAAACTGGAACAGGGAATTGTAGAGGCGTGTGTTCATGCGTGCGTGTGTATGAGTGCTCGCGCGTATGACATACTCTGGTATGGGTATTTCTAGTAATAAAATGTAACACATATTATCTGACATACTTGAGAAAGAGAAACATTATTTTACAAAACAGTTGGAAGATGTAGGAAGGCTTAACTGGAGACTCAATGAAAAAAGTAAATAAATGAACAGGTGAACACATGAGACAATGATTAACTCCAAGGAAAACCAGAAGTCATACAGAAAAAGAAATGTGATAATATTATACACTACTTGGCTCAACACTAAAAATTTCTTTTTATTATTATAATAATGAAGACCCTAAACGGAGCTATAACCAAAAATCATGATGAAACTATGTTGGATGGATGGGGTGAGAGAAAAGAGGGAGGTAAGAGAGTTAAAATAATAAATCAATAGATGATGCCTATAATTAATTAACAGAGGGCAACATGGAATATTTCAAAACATTGATACAATGTCAGACAAAACAGCAAACTGGGAAGAGGAAAAGGACGTTTGTGGGCATAGATGTTTTTGCTGTGATAGTTTGGGAGAGAGAAAAAACTAAGGCAAAAAAAAGAAACAGCGAGCAGGATTAAAAGTGACTGTGTCTGGGCAACAGGATTGAATGCGAGGAAGGGCCAAGGGCTCCTTTAGCTGTGTCTTTTAGCACTGTTTCACTTTTTAAATTTGTGCGTATTATTTCTTTAATTTAAAAAATATTTTAGGGCTTCCCTGGTGGCGCAGTGGTTAAGAACCTGCCTGCCAATGCAGGGGACACAGGTTCAAGCCCTGGTCTGGGAAGATCCCACATGCCGCAGAGCAACTAAGCCTGTGAGCCACAACTACTGAGCCTGTGCTCTAGAGCCTGAGAGCCACAACTACTGAGTCTGCGTGCCACAACTACTGAAGCCCACGCGCCTAGAGCCCGTGCTCCGCAACAAGAGCAGCCACTGCAATGAGAAGCCCATGCACTGAAAGGAAGAGCAGCCCCTGCTCGACGCAACTAAAGAAAGCCGCGTGCAGCAACGAAGACCCAACACAGCCAAAAATAAATAAATTTTTAAAAAATATATATATATATTTTAAAAAATATATCATATATAGGCTAAATCACAATACAGTACAGACATACCTTGGAGATATTGTGAGTTTGGTTCCAGACTATCACAATAAAATGAATATGACAATAAAGCAAATCTCATGAATTTTTTGGTTTCCCAGTGCATATAAAACTTATGTTTATACTACACTGTAGTCTATTAAGTGTGCAATAGCATTATGTCTAAAAAACCAATGTACATATCTTAATTTAAAAATACCTCATCGCTAAAAAACACGAACCAGCATCTGAGCCTTCAGTGAGTCATGATATTTCTTCTGGTGGAGGGTTTGAAATGCTGTGAGAACTACCAAAATGTGACACATTCACACAAAATGAGCAAATGGTGCCCACAGACTTGCTGGACGCAGCGTTGCCACAACCTTCAGTTTGTAAAAAACGCAGTATCTGCACAGTGTGATAAAGCAAAGCAAGGTAGAATGAAGTATGCCTGTAATTGAGGTTCAGGGGTGTTAAGGAACTTTCTTAAGATGATGGCCAGGAAACAGCATGGCCAAGACCTACTGTATCTTCTACTGGACCTGACTGACTCCATTATGGCTGCAGTTTTTCATGTTTTCTTATACCCATCCCTTTTGGTAAGGCCTGCCCACACTGGTTTTAGCTATAATGTGCTAATATATAATTAGCTGTAATGTGCTTTTGCCAAAGGGACAGTAACAAATGACACAAGCAGAAGTCTGAAAATCCACTTGCACATTTCTACTTTCTGTCTTAAAGCCCTGTCATTGCCATGAGAACATGCCCCGGCCAGCCAACTGGAGGGACATGAGAGATGCATGCAGGACAGCCAAGCTGCCCCAGGAGTGGCCATGTTAGAACAGCCAGCCCTTAGCCAGCACTCCAGCTGACCATGGATGCATGGCATAAGACATGTCACCACGGTACAGAAAGGATGCTCTCTGAGTCTTAAGTTAAACAATGAGAAGGCAAGTGCTAACCGAACTACTCAATTTTTTTACAAAGAAATAAAACACTTTCATTCCCAATATTTGTAATGTGTTAAATTACAGCATACTAAATAAGTATTTGTTCTACTTTTTTCCCTTTCCCTCTACACTTACAACAGACTGTAAAAGAGCTTTCAACACTTTAACCAAATTTTTTGAGTCGTGGAAAAGTTGGAATTTTCCAATTGATTATTAAGATCGATTTGCATGGTTTCAGCTTGCATGGTAATTTTTGTGGTCTCACATTACCACGAAAAGTAAGGACAACCTGTGTCTTATGTAGGGATGCTTGTGCCCTCACTAGGTTCACAGGAACAGTGATCACATGTCACACACAGTGTCAGGGAAACGTGGGGGGTCTTCACCTCCAGTGTTACTAGAGGCACATGCATGTGTTACTGAAAGATTTGTGGATAATCTATAGTTAAAGACATGAACCCTCAGAGTATTGACAAGTGCCTTCAGATAATTTCCACAACTAAAGTGCAGACTGAAAATAATAAAAATGAAAGCCCAAACGAGCACAAGTAAATGACAGAGAATGCCGCTTCTGATTAGAGCTCTGTGTCAGCCACATTCTGAGGTATAAGCAACGATCAGATCCATCAAGAAGACAGCAAAAAATGTGAGGTGATTAGGCTGAGTATACGAAATATCAATTTACACCCACTGTGATTAACAGTGAACTTGCTCTAAAGTACATATGGTGCCTTCAGTTACTAGCAGCTGATAATATGAGACCATAACTGTGAGCTCAACATTTAGTTACCAAATGCTCAGAACAGGAAAACAAACTTTACAATTATTTTCAGCGATGTTTAGCAGCACATAATACTCAATACACTATCAACTTTCCATAAATGTAATGATTCATGTTTAGTAAACTATGAAAGGCCACACACCAATTGTTTTCCCTGCCCTGATCAAAGTATACAAAGTAATATGAAAAGAAGATGGTAACAAACCAAAATATGTTTACAGAAAGGAAAGTGCCATTGGAAGGTGCAGAGAAAACATGCTGAAGATGTGAAGAAATGAGTCATTGGACAAACTACCTAGTTTTTGCAGAAGTTTGCTTTGCAGTGCTTTAAATATAGATGTCTCTGTCACATCTCAGCTTATGGTATTTGCTAGATTTTGTTTCAGTAATGAAGAACTACTTTTTTTGTGAGCCAGTAAAGGAAAAATGGAAATAACTGATTTAATTAACATAATGTGTAATGGCAAACTCTGTAAATGTGACCACCAGTGCCATGCCTGCTTTGACTAGAGTACTGGGGAAAAGAATGGATTCCACAAGAAGGCTCCAGAAAGAGCACTGCACCTGAACATCTTCCCCTTCACTATTTATGTACCAACAAGACTTCTCACTAAGGGACTGAAGCCAGAAGTGCTACAGTATGTCATTGCTGTGGTTAATTTTATAAAAATAAATCCTGGGAATACGGGCAACCTTTAAAATACCTTGCAGTGAGATAGGTAACAGCTATGAATATATTTTACACTTGCTGGCCATTTCATGGAAGGGTTATCAATCTTAAAGATGAGTTTGGTTTTTTTTTTAAGTTCCAAATTTTCCAACATTTTCTGTGATGACAAGTGCCTGTTAGTACTATGCTATCTAACAATAATCTTTGAAAAATACACTCAATCCATTCCTTTCAGGTGAAAGTGACACCTCAACAATGAATAACTGCTTTTCAAAAGAAATTCAGGTTCTGGAGGGACCATTATGAAAATGGGTATCTGGAGCTGTTTCCACTTCTGTGTGATTTTTATTGCCAAAAAAGATGTATGTGTCTTACCTTAAATAATCTTTCACATCTGAATGCCTATAAAACTCAGGATCAGAATTTTAAAATCTGCTTTTCAATACTGTACAATGGATTTTCACATTTGCTGAATGTTTTTTTTAAATATATGAATAATTTACAATAATACCTTATTGATATCTGGGAATATGAAGATCCAATAACCAAAAGACCAGAGACACCTTTGTACACTAGTGGTTGGGATTAAAAAATGAGTGTCATGATCCATAAGTGAGCCCACGATGTAACTTTCTGTTGGGATGTCATGGAATGTAGTTTTCAGTTATATCAACCACTTAAGCAAGTATTAAAATAAATTGAATTTAGATCCAGACCTTCAAACATTGTTTCAAAAACTGTTAAATCCAGATTTTGAAAAATAATGGCTTATTCAAATCACACTGCTTTCACTAAAAATTTTACCCAAAATTTTAGTATTTTAGTAAAGGCAAAAATATTTTTGGTACCCTTAAAATAACATTTAAATTACTTTTAAACTTGAGTTTAACATTTTTTAACTCATCTTTTAAATTTTTCCACCTTTGTATATATTTCAGAATGTGCATACTATACTACTAGAGTGATGGATGTACATAATTTAAAAGTAAATGTAGGGCTTCCCTCGTGGCACAGTGGTTGAGTGTCCACGGGTTCGTGCCCCGGTCCGGGAAGATCCCACATGCCGCGGAGCGGCTAGGCCCGTGAGCCATGGCCGCTGAGCCTGCGCGTCCAGAGCCTGCGCATCCGGAGCCTGTGCTCCGCAATGGGAGAGGCCACAACAGTGAGAGGCCCGCGTACCGCAAAAAAATAAAAAAAGTGTCAGCAAAGAAAACACACTTTCAGCCTCTAGTCTGTGACTTCTATCTTACCCAGAAGATCAGATGAGATAGTGAATTTTAACACTGAGTCCACCTCTAATAAACTCAGGGGGTAGGCAGTAGCTGTTATCTATCAGATTAAGCTCCTAAAAGGATCATGATGAAAGAGGCTTGGGGACATGTGCAGTGCCAAGAGGACAGAGCTAGGTGGAGTGTTAGAAGAAAAGATGGGGGAAGGCAAAGAAACTGAGAGAGAAGGGAAATGGAAAAGGAACTCCACCATCTGTTTCACTTAGAGTGAGTCTAACTCTAAGTGAAACAAAAATTCTTAAGTCTTTGTTCCAGGCATCCGTACTACTAAGATGATTTATTCAAAGTGTCTGTCCTCAAGTAGAGCTCCAAATCTAGTGAGGGAGACAATTATTCAATGTGTTGAACTCGAGAATCAAGGCACAGACAAATGATAATGGGAATCCATTTGTGCTAGGGGAGGAGAGGAAATTGGGAATGTACTTCATAAAAGAGATGCTATGCTTGGAGTTGAAGGATGACTCAAGTCTACCACTCAGAAAAGGTAAGAAGGATATTTCAGGCGAAACTATTTGCCCCGGTGGCAAGAAGTCTTATCTACAGAGGCTGCGGGTAGGGGTGAGGGAGGGGAGGGGAGAGATGAGTCTGGAAGGGGCAGGTTGTAGCCAGATTGTGAAGGGCCTTTGTAGGCTCTGTTACAGTGTGTTCGTGCTACAGCCTAGAGTGGATGCAGCCAGATGACCAGATTTATACTTTCAAAAGATCACTGGCTGCACTGTGGCATCTGGAAGGAAGGAGGGAGCCTGGAGACAGGAAGCCAATTTGGCAACTGCTACAGTGGTCCAGATGAGCTCATGATGGCCCGCCCTTGAGCACAGGGAGTAGAACAGAGGTGGAAGCAGATATGAAAGACTTGCAGAGGCTCTTTCTCTTTGGAAGCACTGGGCATGGAGAAGGCAGAAATGAGGAGTGAGTCCTCTTTCTAAGATCCTCCTCTTCTTCTACCTTATGGTTCTCTCTCTCTCTCTCTCTCTCTCTCTCTATATATATATATATATGTATGTATGTATATACATATGTATATATGTATGTATAAGTATATATGATACATGATATATGATATATACATATATAACAAATGTATCACATATCATATATATTATATATCATATAATAGTATTTGTATATATGAATTTTTACTGAGGCTAAATGTTTTTAAAAGGAGAGGGGAGGCAAATGAAAAAGTATCGTATCACAGGACGATCTTGGAAAACCACTACTTAACAAAGGAAACAGAAGCATATATGAAAAAGTCACAGCGCCCCTAAGTTCCTTACTCACTACTCCATTCCCTCTTGTTTCTCTGGATGACCTTGTTTTATTCTCGTCTATGTGAAATGCCACATATTTTTCAACACTCAGCTTATGTTTCATCTCTAAATGAAGCCTTCCTTGACTGCCACCCACTCTGCTACATCCCTTTCCTTCGGCACAATTCACTCTTCTCTCAACTGAGTTCTCACAATGTTTTGTTCACACTTCCATGCAACCTTATGCAACATTCCAGTATGACGTGTAATTAGCTGCGTGTCTGTTTTTCCAACTAACCGCAAGCATTGAGTCTTACTCAGTTTTAGGTTTCCTGTGCCCGGCACAGGGCTTGGTACCCAGGCAAGTGCTCAGCCAACGTGTGTTGAGTGGATAAATCCTGTACAAGGGGAACAAGCAGTAAACGGTAAAATAGAAAGTTTTTTTGGGATGCTGTTACTTGGTAAGATAGTTTGTGACAGGACCTAGTGGGGAAAAGACTTGACATTCGTAAAATTTTGACATGACCTGCAGTGCATATTAGAATTCTGGGATTTGGTACTAAGAAAAAAAGTCAGTGGGAGATTTGAGGAGATCTCTAAGTTTTTTCCCTAAAATTTCCTTGCCTTTTCCCTAAGGGCATAAATAGAAGCCTTGGGTGTAGAGCACCAGGAAACCCACTGGCCATGTGTGAGGAAAGGCTCCTCCTATGTAATTAGATGTTAAAAAAAAGAAAACTTCTTTTCGACAGGCACAGGATTTCGGCTGAAGTTCAGCCACAAACCTATTTTAAGCTGAATTTGGGTATAGCCCTAATAATTACAGTTACTCTTTAGAAAAAGAGCCCAAGAGGTTTACCTGGAGATTTTTTCCAGATGTAAGCAGGTATGTGAGAAGCGCAGTAATGAAGATATAAACCGGATGAGGCCATTTTGTGCCCCATAGTCTTCTCTCCAATCGTACCAATGCTGGGAGATGTTCCCCAGCAATCAAAGGATGATGCAACGCAGCCATCTAACAAACACCAGATGCCTGACTCGCCTTACAAGCTGTAGTGTTAAAGAGAAGGGGGGCGAAACACCAAGTTTGAATGCCTTTGCAGTTATCAATCTGTCATGAATTGCAATCAAACAAACAAACCTCTTGATTCCGTCACTTCTTGGGATAGGTCCATCATATGCCCTGCAGACCTGCTCTGGGTGTGGTTAGAGCCCTCTGGAATCTGTCCCCCTCCTTCAGTCTCCAACTGCAGAGTCTCACTGACTTAGTGACATCGGTAAGGACATCCCATCTCCATCCCCCCTGCTCCAGGCTCTACACCTTTCTAGATGAGGAGAGATTAACTAGATCAGCAATGTCAGAAATGAAATAGTTTGATCAAATGCATCTTTAGTGTCACCTCTATTCTTCCTTTTTTCCATATGGATCCAGAAAGTGGCTTATTTTTTTCTGTGGTAGTTAGACATTACTTGGAGTATTAAGAGAAAAAAAAGAAATTCTCCATCAGTGAAGTGTAAAAAAATTAAGGTGTACAATGCTATTTAGCCCTCTCTGAGATAAAGCAGTCACGCAGCAGAATATATTTTGGAAGGGCAAATTACAATTAATTTGAAATAAATAAGAAATGATATAACCACATTTTCCCCCTCATGTAACTAACACCTGCCTTATTGCACTGAACACTACCCGCACGGCCAGGGTCTACAGCAGAGGCAGTTCAGTGCTGAGTAGGGAGCACGGCCTTAGAAGCCTTGAACAAACTTGGATTTCAATTTGAACTTGACTATGTACTAGCTCTGTAACTTACCTTAACTGCTCTGAGCATCAGCTCCACCATCTGTAAAATGGGGATAAGACTACCTACCTCATACTAGAGATAACGGATCAAGTGCCTAACTTACAGAGGTTGCTCAATATACAGTATCATTAAGGTAAAAAGAAGTCCCATGGTGAGATCAAAGGCCTTGGGAATAAAGCTTCAGGCAACCTCATCTTAACTCTTAGGACTCTCTCCTGTGCTAACGTATACAACCTCTCTGTAGTTTATACCCTGACAATTGGCTCTTCTTTTTCTAATGCAAGTGCTTGACATAAGCTTCAATTGCCAAGGCATCCACTGCACTGGAAGGAAGTCTATCTCGAACAAACACAGTGCAGCCAAAAGACAAGATAAGGAGTCAGGCACATGCACCTCCTCGACCCCCATCAGGAAGATGCTTTGTTTTAGGGATCTTGGTTGATTTAGATAACTGGCCACTTGGGCCACTTTTTCTTTTTCTCTTTTCCCACGCTTTAAATTCCAGCTCTTATGTTTTAAACTCACCAATAAAGAGTGAGCCCATGAAGCCCCAGGGTTCCACCCTCAACCCCAATAAAAGCAGAACCCCAGGCCCATGCTCACTCTCTCTCTCTCTATCTGAAACCCCCCTGTGTGTCCTGGGGTGTGCCTGGTACGCTCCAGGGCTTGTCAGTAATACACTGTTTTTCTTCCAAGCGTCTGGGTGGTTATTGCTGAGGGCGTCTTGCAACCATAATAAGAACCACAAGGGTCTGGCCAGCGGTAACGTTGGTTCGGAAAAGGGAGATGTCTGTGGGAAGCTCACTGGGGCCCGGGTGAGTGGCTCCAGGCGTTTCCAGCCAATAGCATTACTCTCTTACTGTCAACAGTCTGAGACTGGCACACAACAACTGTCACAGTGGGCAGGACTGCAAGACTGCCCTTGTTAATTAACCAAGGGAAATGCCCTTTACCTGCAACTTGCTTACTAACCACCTAGCCCAGGTGAGTAACACCATCTGGGAAAGGACCACCACTCGGTGGGGGTCTGTCGTGCTGCCATGTGCTTTTGCATATTACCTCTGTCAAGCGTTGCCTGTGGTATCCAACCCCAAAGATCACGGCTGCCATAATAATCCAACAACCTGCCCAGACTAGCGTGATCAAGGCCATAAGGTCCGACAAGATGATTAGACTAGTAATTATAAAGGCCTTAATTGACTATTAATGTCCATAAGTGTTCTCCATGCCTCAAGGCCAAGAGGGCTAAGGAGGGTGGATCACAAGACTATTGTCACGGACCAAGGAGACACTCTGGGCTAAAGGCTTGAGGAAAGGATTTCATTAAGTAAGGAGGACAGGAGATCTCTACCTGCAACCACTGAGTCAGTTGGTTGTTCCCAGACTGTTCTAACCCAGAAGACAAATAGTCTTGCAAGTGGAAACTAGTGGCACCACCAGAGGGAAAACACAAGAGGCCTGTGGTCTCTGTGCCACTGCTTTATTCACTGCTGTAATTCTCCGTCTCCTGGCCCAGTGGGATATCACGGTCCTTGGCACCATGTTGCTAAAAAATTAATGGACAAATGCAAATGTTCTGAATATCTAGAGCCAGTGCCTCCTGAGAACCCTGAGGAGGTACACCAGCTCCTTGATAAATGCAAAAACCCCATGGAAGCCTCCTGAGTGTTGCCTGGTGCGGGGGCACACAAACGTGCCAAGGCTCTGGTATTACACTCCAGAGGTCTAGAAGCTTTTCCCACAGACCCTGTGCATATTGCACTAGTGGATACAGATCCCCATCCTGGAGACATCCATTGGAACACCCTGGAGGAGAGCAGCCACCGACTAGAGGGCTAGCAGGAATGTCATCCATCAATATTTCCAGTAACACGTAAGATTAAGGTGGTGGGAGAAAATCAAAGTGGAAGCTGGGATCAGAAACTCTACCTGACTGAAATTCAAACCTTTCTTTATGCAGCTAATTGGCTATTGCGGGTTTCTTATTTGTTTGCCATGGGCTCTGAATTGTTTGTTACTCATAGCTGTCAAAATGCATCAGCTGGCCAGTATCTCTAAAGACCCTAAAATCCATAACTATATTAAAGATCCATCCAGGCTACGTGCTCGTTTCCTCCAAAATACCACATATCCTGAGCCCCCTGTGCCCTGACCTCCAGCCCCCTGCACCCTGACCTCTTAGCTCCCTCCGGCTCTTCTGCGCTTTCGTGATTTTCAAGGTGGGCTTGTCTTTCCCCTGTGCACTCCCCCACTCCCTTCCCCAACAGTGCAAGGTCAAAAGGCTCTTCTATCTGCAGCACCTCTTAGGAAAAGTATGCAAGGCCCAGCCAACCTGCGTGAGGTGCTGCCTGCTTGCTCAAACAAAGCCAAACAGCGCTGGGGCGTGGCACAGCCCTGTCACCTCCCGTCCCCTCAACCCTAGTAGGAGGGAGGATAGAAGCTGACTGTGGGATCCAGAGCCGGCGAGGGCCGCTCGGGCATAAACAGACATCGAAGCTGTGTTTGTCCCCCTGGGGCTCTGGGGAACCCTGACTTCCACCCGGAGAGGGGTTCGGCTCGGCAAGGTGTCTTTCGAGCAACGATTTCTTTATGCGAGTGAAGGCACCTGAGTTCCAGTACTGGGTTAAAAGTGTCCTCCAGACCCGGCCAGAAGCCATGTCACAAAGGTCTGCCTTCTGCCAGTCCAGAGGGGCTCTCGGCATTCGAACGTTCTCTAAGGAGACCAGCGGTGCAACTGCCTGGGACTCTGGTTCTGACCCAGTTCACAGGCGGCTCGGTTATCCTCGCAACTAGCGTTTCTGGTGGGTCTGCGCCTCAGTTCCCCCACCAGCCAGCTGCTTATGGACAGGGACACGCACTCACCCCCGATGCCCCCTAGCTTCACTCACAGCAAGGGCTGCCTGCTGTGCTTCCTGCTCTGTGACCAGCTTCTGGCTGTGGCCACCGTCGGACGTCACCGTGAAGAGCAGGCCAGGGGCATGTCCTCACCTTTCAACGTGTCCCAGTTCCCACGAGGATGAGTGGACACTCTTCAACGCGGCACTTTCGGGGACAGACTGAGAAGAGTGGAAAACCGTTATCACCTCACACCATTCAGAATGGCCATCATCAAAAAGTCTACAAACAATAAATGCTGGAGAGGGTGTGGAGGAAAGGGAACCTTCCTGCGCTGTTGGGGGGAATGTCAACTGATACAGCCACCATGGAGAACAGTATGGAGGTTCCTTAAAAAACTAAAAATAGGGCTTCCCTAGTGGCGCAGTGGTTGAGAGTCCGCCTGCCGATGCAGGGGACACGGGTTCGTGCCCCGGTCTGGGAGGATCCCACATGCCGCGGAGCGGCTGGTCCCGTGAGCCATGGCCCCTGAGCCTGCGCGTCCGGAGCCTGTGCTCCGCAACGGGAGATGCCACAACAGTGAGAGACCCGCGTACAGCAAAAAAAAAAAAAAAAAAATAGAACTACCTTACGACCCAGCAATCCCACTACTGGGCATATACCCTGAGAAAACCATAATTCAAAAAGAGTCATGTGCCACAGTGTTTCACTGCAGCTCTATTTACAATAGCCAGGACATGGAAGCAACCTAAGTGTCCACGGACAGATGAATGGATAAAGAAGGTGTGGCACATATATACAATGGAATATTACTCAGCCATAAAAAGAAACAAATCTGAACTATTTGTAGTGAGGTGGATGGACCTAGAGTCTGTAATCCACAGTGAAGTAAGTCAGAAAGAGAAAAACAAATACCATATGCTAACACATATATATGGAATCTAAAAAAAAAAAAATGGTTCTTAAGAACCTTGGGGCAGGACAGGAATAAAGACGCAGGTGTACAGAATGGACTTGAGGACCCGGCGAGGGGGAAGGGTAAGCTGGGACGAAGTGAGAGAGTGGCATGGATATATATACACTACCAAATGTAAAACAGATAGCTAGTGGGAAGCAGCTGCATAGCACAGGGAGATCAGCTCGGTGCTTTGTGACCACCTAGAGGGGTGGGAGGGAGATGCAAGAGGGAGGAGAGGGCTTCCCTGGTGGTGCAGTGGTTGAGAGTCTGCCTGTCGATGCAGGGGACACGGGTTCGTGCCCCAGTCCGGGAAGATCCCACATGCCGCGGAGCGGCTGGGCCCGTGAGCCATGGCCGCTGAGCCTGCGCGTCCGGAGCCTGTGCTCCGCAACGGGAGAGGCCACAACAGTGAGAGGCCCACGTACCGCAAAAAAAAAAAAAAAGAGGGAGGAGATATGGGGATATATGTATACGTATAGCTGATTCACTTTGTTATACAGCATAAGCTAACCCACCATTGCAGAGCAATTATACTCCAATAAAGATGTTGAAAAAAAAAAAAAGAGGTACCCAAAGCACCTGTGCTACAGCAGCAGAACGGGCTGTGGAGCCGCTGGGCCGGGGCAGCCGAGGTCGGAAGAAGGGCGTCCTGGAAATCTCCGCGGAAAGCAGGGAAGCCTTCACTCTAGCTCATCATACGCGGCGGCCACCACACCGTGTCACAGTGAAACTGGAGACGCGCGCGCTGCCACCTTGTAGCGTGTGACTTTTCTAAGGAGGCCGGAACTAGACAGGCACCCGCTGATGGCGTCAGCTCCCGGCTCCTTCTCAGATAAACATACCTGCAGGAGCTATCGCGAGGCTCCAGAGCTCAGTCAGGCGCGCACTCGCAAAGGCCACGCGAGTTTGCAAAGGGCTCTGGAGCTCCCGCGCTCCTTCCCAGGGCGCCTTGCGAGACCGGGGGAGGAGGTCCAGCTAGAAGCCACGCCGCACGAGGGGTCTGTGCTGCCTGCGGAAAAGCTGACAGGTCTAGCGAGGCCTCTAGGGAGGAGAAAGAGAGAAATGGGAAGGCAAAGGCCCTAGAGCCGATGATGTCTGTATCAAGGTCTGTCCTCTCCTCACTTGGATATTTATTGCCTGGTGCTGGGCCCATCCTCCCATAAGTGATCATTGCTGAGGCTCACGGTTAATAAAAACGTTAAGATGCTGTGCAAAACTGGCATGGGCCGATGTGTTTATCATTTTCATGACCATAGTGACCTAAATGAGCCCCTCTTTGCTTCCAACCCTGAGGAGGTCCCACTTGACCTTGAGTCCAGAGAATTATATTCACAGAGGACTCTCCCTCATTACAGGACAGCTTTACTACATTTTATTGGAACTGCCATAACCATCCAAAAGGCACTAAAACTCCTAGGATAAAATTTACATTCTTTGTCTCTTGAAGATCTTACCATGTCTTTGAAATGTAAACACCTCAGGAGGTGACTAAAACTCTTGCCCACAAACTCCTGAGACTGAAGCAAAGTGGACAAGCTTTGGGACAAGTAGAAGGAGGCCTTTTAAAATACAAAATGCTATAAAAACTCTCTTGCCCAAAGTCTAGTCCACAGCCTCCTTAAGCTTACTTGTCAAGGACAAATATAAATCTTAAAGGTCTTCGCCACAAATGTTAGTATAAAGCTTTAGCCACTGCAGCAGGTAACCTTAAATTGTTCCATCTGCCAATTTGTATTCAACTATTATTTATAAACTAGTGAGTTTTATATCGTGCCTGATTCATGGCTAAAATCTTGGAACAGAAGTTATAGTGTCTCGTATCTGCCTGCATGTTTATGTATGTCTATGGATGTATATTTATGTGATTTTTTTTCTTTCTACCTGCAGATGACGTTGCTAAAATTACTTTGTAAAAGAGCTCTGCTTAATTGGCTTAAAAACAAGCACTATGAATTGAGTATTCCTAAAACTCAGAAATATAGAGACTAACCCAAATGTTTTTCAAGTTCACATGATCTGGAATAATCTTTGATAAATCTAATTTATGTTTGGTTTAATTAAAATAGGTATTTCTTTAGAGTTGTCAGCATTAAATATAATTCAGATAAACAACTTTTATTCTACCTGGGTTTACTTGTCAAACAAATTTATGTTGACACAAAATTTGTCAGCAAGAAAAGTAGCTTGGCATGATGGCTGACTTTGGCTGCTGTCTAATGAAAGTTCCTTGATAGTCTAAACATCATTGTTGGGAGAAAATAATTTAGATATATGTAATTGGAATACGAGTGTCGGTCAACTTTTTAGCAATAATTATGTGTTATGGGATTTCTACTTAAAAATAGTTTCCCAGAGGAACTTCTCTGGTGGCACGGTGGTTAAGAATCCACCTGCCAATACAGGGGACATGGGTTCGAGCCCCGGTCTGGGATGATCCCACGTACCGTGGAGCAACTACTAAGCCCGCATGCCACAACTACTGAAGCCCGCGCACCTAGGGCCCATGCTCAGCAGCAAGAGAAGCCACGGCAATGAGAAGCCCGCGCACCACAACGAAGAGTAGCACCCGCTCGCTGCAACTAGAGAAACCCCGTGTGGCAACAAAGACCCAACGCCGCCAAAAATTAATTAATTAATTAATTTTTAAAAAATACTTTAAAAAGAAAATAGTTTCCCAAATCTCTTTGATAACTTGAAACTGCAGAATTTTGCTAAGTTTAATGATGGGAATTCACTGAATGTCTAGATCATTTCCAAATAAGAGAAAATACTGAAACATTAATTGCTAACCAAGTCTAAGTTTATTTACTCTTGACCTCTTATTACAGAGGAACCAAAGATATTTGGGTCTGTTAGTAAACTTGGCTTCTGCCACATTGAAAAATGTGCTATGAGGTAATGTGTGTTACTAGAAATTATGAAATGCATTCATAAGTTTACCAATGTAAAGAACGCTGGTGTAACAGTCAGTTCACAATTGCTTCCTTCTTAGTTTTAGCTAGAAATTAAAGTTTCCAAGGGTTAAGAATTCTAATTAACATATGTAATTAAAGCTGCTAGAAATAATGAGAGATACAACCCTGTATGCAAGGAAAGTAGGATGTGTTTTTGGCAAGAAAAGGTATGAAGTATGGAGATATATTTTTTTAAGGAAAAAGAAAGTAAATTTGTCTTAAAAGTAAAACTGTTTATTTTAGAATGAGAAAGAGGAAAACAAAGGAAAAAATGGTATAGAAAGTTGGGAAAAAAGAAAGAGAGAGAATTTTACTTTGTGTAGTCAGGATGGCTAAAATGGAACGAATTTATTTTAAGGGTTTTAAAAAATAAGCTTTGGTATCAATAGTGCACTTATGTAAAACTAAAACATTTTTCTTTCATCTGCTAAAAGCAGAAAGCTTTCTTGAACTATTGCACTTAATAAGATATTGTGAAATGTTTTTCTTTACCTTTTAAGTAATCTGGCTAGAAAGCAAAGATTTTGTGTTTTATGAAAAATTTCCTGTCTTCATGTTATCTTAATCAGGTCTTCGATTACTTAAGAAAACTGAATCTTCTCAATATTAAAAGAACTTAGTTTTGCTCACAACTATGTAACCTGCTGTAACTGTAATATTGTCTTTAATATTTTTTGTCCTTTTGGTTAAGTAGATAATTAAGTATTGTTTCATAATGACTGTGATCCTGTTTAGTCAAGTGTCCACAACCTTTTGATATTTTTGACAAACTTCCCAAAATCAAATTTTAAGTGACTTTTTTTGACCTGGAAGTAACTTCGGGATTTTACAGAGGACCCCTGGAACATCTCAAAAGATTTATTCTCTCTCCTTATCAAAAGTGAGACATTATAATGATTGGGCTTATTTGATATGTTAAATTACATGGGAAACATTGTCAAATAGGAGACAAAGCTAAACCATCTTTATGGATATCCTTGTATAGATATATGTTATTAATATAAGTGTTCCAGAAATTATATGAAATTCCTAAAAATGTGATAGGTAATGGTATCAGTAATAATTCCAATTATCATCTTAAAATGTTGTTTGTTACAGAAATAATCAGATTTCCTTGACAACTGTATTATAATGAACTCTCAGATCTTTAACGAAGGGCTTGTCAATAAGAATCTGTTTTCCTTGTAACAGGACACAATTGGAACCATTGATTATATTACCAAGGCTTTGACTAGAATGTCATATTTGAAAGAGAAATGCATAGACTCACATATGACCAGACAGCTTTAAGGAATGAAGGTTGACTTTATGGAGCCAATAAAGCCCCTTGGAAAAATTGGCCTGGTACCTTGTTTACATGGCTCCCAGTAGGGGCTACCAGGTGAGTAAGGAAGGTTACTTCCTGGCAGGTACAGGAACTTCAAAATATTTGGGGGAAACTCAAGAGGAGAGGAATTCATCCAAATCTCTAGATACTGCAGGCAAAGTTGATGGCAAGTTTTGGACTTTGTTTCCTAGCCTAGAGAGGATTTTAAAAGTTCAGTCTCAGATTTCTTATATATGATTCTAACAAAACAAACTTAAAAGAGCCTATATGGTCAATCACTATTCTTGCTGTACTTATGTAAATAATCAGGCCAAGTTTATTGAAACTAGACTGAATTTGCAAACAAATTAGTCTTACTATGGTTATCTTTGATAGAAATGGAGATGATTGTAGAGAGAAAAATTATGTTTCAATAGAAACATAATACACACTTGTGGATATTAGATTCTAGTTCTGTTAATTGTCTTTCAGGTTTTTTCTTTCTACCTATAAACTGGACTGGATAATGAATTCTTCTTGTTTCTTCAAATATCTGGCTGTAACTCTCCAAACTAATGTTTCCAATTTTTCTCCGCCCTACTGACTTGGAATCATTGAGAACTAAAATTGGCTGTTTAGCTTGCATGGCTCCTTTACCCAGAGCCATACAAGCTAAAGTGGGACAACTTTATATCAACTTCAGAGAAGTCACCTCACTCATGTGTGGACAGTCTTCATGTCTATTGTTATGTGGGACACTCAAAAAACCACCAGAGACATTCAAACTGCAAGACAGGAAGATCTATCAGATTGCCACTGTCTCCCCTCACATCCTCTGAAGATGCTTCGAGCTCACCATCTGGAAGTCTTCTTGACCAGCTGCTTTCAGAACTCAGTAACTGGGATTATAATCTGCTCCAATCATTAACTTTTGTGTTTTTTGTTTGTTTGTTTGTTTCCATAGAAATGCCTCTTATTAAATACCTGATCCAAATACCTGCACCACATGGGCCTCACTTGGGGAACCCACCTGCCTCACTGCTTTCTGAAATAAGACACAGCCCTTTAACTGAGCTGACCTATTCTCAGGACTCAGAGACTGGTTCAATGAGATATGGAGCAATCTACCAACTCAGGACAGGTTCAAACCTATTTACACCAGATGGCCCAAGTTGTTTAAATATTCCACATTCTTACTAAATCTTTGAACAGATTCCCAGGGTCCCTGAAATCACTGACCTATTTTCATGGCTGGGCCTTTCAAGTTTAGGACAATGTGTGCCTACAGGATTTCAGACTGCTGCCTGTATAATTGTTATATTTTTTGCTACTATAATCCTATTTACACGTGCAATTTCTGTTTACAACATGCCCTATACCTGACTTTTAGCATATCAGCTATCTAGGCCATTAGTGTCCTCATCACTGACTATGATGCCTTGGCATCACAGGGTGGATTGTAATATAAGCCCTGACAGTTGGCTTTTATTTTGTGATGCAAATGCCTAATTTAAGCTTCCATTGCCAAGGCATCCACTTCAAAGAGGGCTGTCTTGAATAAACACATTGCCAGTCACTCACGTGACTGAAAAGCCAGGACACATGCACTCTCCCTCCCCACCCCTACCCCCATGAGGCTCCTTTGCTTTAGAGATCCTGGTTGATTTAGATAACTGGCCGGCCACTTGGGCCACTTGTTTTTTCTTTCTTCTTCCAGCTTTGAATTCCAGCTCTTATGTTTTAAAGGTGCCAATAAAGAGTGAGCCCATGAAGCCCTCGGGTTCTACCCTCAACCCCAATAAAGGCAGAACCCCAGGCCCATGCTCGCTCTCTCTCTACCTACAGCCCCACTGTGTGTCCTGGGGTGTGCCTGATATGCTCCAGGGCTTGTAAGTAATACACTTTTTAAAGTTTCCAGGTGATTATTGCTGACGGCGTCTTGCAACCATAATAATAACCACAAGGGTCTGGCCAGTGGTAACGTTGGTTTGGAAAAGGGAGATGTCTGTGGGAAGCACACCAGGGCCCAGGTAAGTGGCTCCAGGCATTTCCAGCCAATAACATTACCACTGATAGGCTGAGACCTGCACAAAACACTCTTACTTTGCTTTCTAGTTGTTTCTATACCTTTCTACTCCCTTAACTTGTCAATACAGTGCTGCGGTTAAGTACTTAGAAGTTACTAATTGGCTTGTCCTGCTCTTTATTCCTGAAAATCTGTTGGGGTCCTGCCCAGTCCAGATGATAAGGGTGAGTGTATGTTTGCTGGGAGACACTGCAGGGAGGGGAATTGAAAACCTTGAAATAAGAATGAGGTTCTCCGGCATCCATAATCTGACAATATAGTGTGATTCTGTAACCAACCTAAAAGTTGGCAAAAATCTCAGGTAGGCCTGAGGATCTGATTTGGTTCCTAAATCTCCAGTCACTATGGCCTTATCCTATCATGGTTCCATAAAAGCCCCTTACTGGCGTGACAGATTTATAGAGCTGCTTGGTTTAGAACCTATAATCATCTTTGGCCAATCCCTTTCCAGGTTGGTCCAGGACAAGGCTAGCCTCTGGGAGATATTGGATGGGAAGAGTTCTTTCTAGACTATTCTTTTATGGCATGTGGCATTTTTTTCAGGTCCTGCATCAAAATGGTTAAATTTCTATCAGTTATGTAATACACAATAAACACTGGTAAGAAGTCAGTACAGGATGGTTGTAAGCCTGTCCCAAGGCTTTTTTTGATACTAGCATCTTCAAGAAGTCATTTCATTGTTACGATCTGGGTAACGATGGCAGTTTTCTGACAAAAAAGAGTCATGATTTGGATACATGGCACCTTTGTAAAAATCTCCTAATAGGTTAAAAAAATTGATGATGATGCATAAGGAAATGAAAGAAATGGGGAAGGTCATTATGTAAATGTATGCAGTGAGATGTTCTCTAGTTCTTGGAATTGCTGGGATGAACTCTGCCTTGGACATCCTGCAGTTCTAGAAAGGTATGGCGAGCACCACGGGGCAGCCCAAGGTCAACCCATAAATGCAAACAGGAGCTAAGGTGGTACTGCTTGATGAGAACCAGTTAGTCTTCTAGAACAAGGCAAATGGGCAATGAAAGACAGGAATAGCTGAAAGGCATGAAGCTTTGGGAAAACGGACCCACTTCTACAGAAGGACAACCAGTGATGACAAAATAAACCATTTTGGAGGGTCAGATAGAAATGCTTTTAGAATTAATGCTAACTGAAATTTTCTCACAGAAAGTTCCAAGACAGTGGTTCTCAAAGTTGAACAAACACCAGAATCACAAAGAGGGCTGCTAAAACATAAATCGATAAGGCCCTACCCCAGAATTTCTGATGCATTAAGTTTAAGAAAACTTATATTTGTAGCAAGTTTGCAGGTGATGCTGATGCCGCCGTCTGGGGACCACACTTTGAGAAGCACTGTTCTAAGGTACACTACATGAAATTGCTGGCCTGTGAATTTTAGGATCCCAGGAATATGACTTAAAGAAGTGGCTGAAAAACAAAAGTCCTCATCACCTCATTTCTCCTCCCAAAGTAAACAAATCAACAAAATGAACCAAAAAATTAAACTAAAAAATTTCAATAACAAATAATACTATACCGAAACTCTTCTGTTAGAGATATTTAAAGGTGAATCATCTGTGAGCAATGGCGAACCCATACCGTGTTTCCCTAGAGACGAGTCCTTGACAACAGTATGTCTCCTGTCAAATTATTTAACAGAAGCCTAGGCATCAGCATGGTATCATTCCTGCATTTTCACCTATAGCGTTATCATGATGCAACTTGCCAAAGTCCATGTCTTAAGCACAAAAACATACACAAGCTGCTGAAGATTCTGCTGAGATGAGGTGAAAGTGGAGTAATTCTGTAAATGTTTCCCTTCCCTCCAACCTTTCATATCCCAGGAGGCCTCTCCTGGGGCCTGGGGTATGGGGAGTCGGACTAGACCCACTGTCAGAGCTCCAGCTTATAAAGTCCACACCAGATAAAAGGCCCTCTGTACAAACTACAGACACGTCAGCTGGGTAAGGAGGTAAACAGAGCAGCCTATGGCCAACTCCAGTGGATGGGCTCTGCATCTGTGCTAAAAATAAGAGAAGTCTTTAGGAGTCAGAGAGGAAAACATTTTTATAAAGAGATTTTATTACATAATTTCTGTATACAATAGACATAGGAAAAGGGTTTATAGTGAAAATTCCATGTCATTTTTCAAAAGTTTTGAATTGCTTGGAGAAAAATTCTTACAAAGCTATCTAAGGCAAAAGTAGTATTTGACCTTTAGAACAAATGCTAATCCCTTTCATCATATTCCATATTTAAAGCAAGGCATTTTCAATTCAATTAACATGGAGAGACTTTCAAATCGCTATGTCATTTACATTAAGAGTTTAAATTCATCTATAAAGTGAAAAGTTTAAACACATAGAAATGTTCTCTAATACAATACGTACTGTTGCTTTCTTCAGATCCATTCCACGTGAGTGTACGGACGTACTTTTTTACACACCAGCAAAGAAACCTGCGTCTCCTAACGGCACAGTGAGGGCTGGAGTGCAGAGAGGGAAAATCCCATGCGTTTCCCATGTTAAATGGCATAACTCCCACAGATCACATACACCTCGCCATATTGACTCAGTTCATTGCACTCCATATCCTGCAAAAATAAATCTAGTGCTCGACAGCTGACATTATTGCTCACTTACGTTTTAGTAATATATTTCTTTAACATAAGACAGAAATATACTGAAATTCGATACCACTTAAACTCAAAAGCAATCTGAAATTCAACCACATGATGCATACACCCACTTGCTTTCTGCCATGGATGTTGCATTTTTCTTAAAGTTGATGCTGGAAAATGTGGTAGAAGAAAAACTGGCTTTCCTTGAACGAAGACTAAGCATTAGAAGAGGAGCTTTTTGAGGGGAATGTTAAGCCCCACAATAAAACTGGAGGAACAGTGAGAATCCAGAGTCTCTGGGGAGAGGGAGAAGCCCCCGCTTATCTTCCTTGTCTACCCCAACACGGCAGCTCGTGTCCAGCAGGCCCCGCAGCAGGCCACCGCCCAGAGCAGGAGCCACGTGAGCCCCCAGAGGGTGGACCGCACACTGGGACAGGAATGTCCTGGGAGACCACTTCTTTAGGGGTCCTTGGGCCGCTGGGAAATGTTGGGACTCCTTTGGTGAGGTCGGGAAAGACTTCTAGGATAGTCTGGACACCGAGGCTGCAAGGGTCTTAAATTCAACGTCTCACCTCTAGAGGGGAGTGAAACTTGCGAATTCCAGAGTGACCCCAGGGCCTGAGGTGACACATCTGGGAGCCGAGGGAAGAAGCGCATAGTGCATCTGGAATCTCAAAGTTGTGGCCCACATGACAATGACGAGCCTCACCAGGAGGTGTTTTGAGAGACACAGAAGGATGTGGACGTGACCGCGCTGACATCGATTGATCACAACTTTTCATTTTAGTTTCTCATTATTTCTTTAAGATTGTCAGGTGTTCCTCTTTCTTATTTTGGTCTTGGTGCTTATAAGGAAAGATGTCAGTATTCATAAGCTATCGAAGATTTACAAAAAAATTATTTTTTAAAAATTACACTTCAGGATTAGCATTCAAGGCTACAAACACAATATATATCAGTCGTAAACCATACTCTCACGCCTGGTGGCCGCAGTACCCATATATATCACTACTGCTCAGAGCTGTAGAAACCTTATGGTGCACGATCCCACCGTATGGATGGTGGGACATCCATCCCACCAGACTAAATGTTATACGGCAACTGAGCGGAGCTTCTTAGAGTAAAACCAGCCATACTGCTACAGAGAAAAATTTCTGGCTCTTGGCCCAACTGTTTCCATACCAATCAGCTAAGTCACCCTCCTCTCTGCTTCTTTCCATTTCAAATGCCTGGGCTTCGGCCTTTGAGGCAATTAGAACCAGATCAGTTTAATTTTACAACACTGATCTTCATTGTATAGCAATATAGTAATTTTCCCCTGAGAGTGTCAATTATTTTGCAAATATTCTAAGTCGTGTTTATACATAAAGAATAGGCATGGAGAGGCTAGACAGCTTGTCCCTCGATTAGTGTCAAGGGTGGGATGTGAGCTCCTGGCTGTTTCTATTTTAAGCCCCAATGTCCTTCCAGAGGTCACCTTGCCCTGTGCACAGGTCCCCCGCCCTCCCCTCTGGGCTCCGTTCCTTACTTGCTCTTCAGAGCACTGGACATCTAGTACCCAGGCTTCCTCCTCAACCTTCTCTGCTCTCTCTTACTTCTGCTGCCTTGATGAAGTGTGCTGTCCCCAGTATTTTACTTTACACAGGGAATTCACCAAAATGCCCTTCCAGCCACAGCTGGTATGAGGTGTGGAGGGACAGACTTACAGAAGGCAATGGCAGGTGCTCTTCTTTGTGAATTTTGGACAAAACAGGGATCAACATTTTACGGTTATCTTACATTCCAATGTTTTCAACAAAAAATAAAAATAAAATAAAGGCCTAACCATGAGGTAACGTTTGCTTCTCTGCCACAACACTCAGTGTGCCCCTCAGATCTGGCAACAATTTAACATAAGGAAAGACTTTAGACATTCACACCCTTTTCGGGAGAATAAAGGACCTTAGCCCAAACTTGCCACAAAGCTGAGAAGTCTCACAAGACATCGCTCCACCCTTATCTTAGGTGGATCTGCACACATGCCTCCAGGCCGTGTGTCTCGCAGGTCTCAACACCCTGCCCCACCGAGCCCTGGTCTCCGCACTGCAGAGGAGATCTTGATTTTCATGTCTGAAGACCAAGCACCTTCTGCCTATTAAGCAAGGAGAAAAAAAAATCGAAAGAAGCTATGTAGGCGAAGAAAGTAATGCCGAAAGCTATGTAAGTGGCTCGTGAAGAAGTCTCACAAAGCTACCTCCGAGGTTCACTAAAGTTACAAACAGTTCCCGATCTAGTCAATAGCAAAATGCATTGATGGCCAGGGCCTCTGTTTAAGCAAAGGAAGAAAAATATCAATAGCATAAAATTGCTCTTCTATTTTTGAAAAAATATATCTGAGATAGACGCTCTCGAATTAGTTTTAATAAGCTGTGCATGAAGTACACTTGTTTCCATCAACTCCTCTACAGCTCTGTCTTGTCGCCCTGGGCCGGGCTGCCCCCTGCGCTGTCCCCACTGGCGTCGCTGATCTCTGCAGGTGTGAAAGACAAGGACGCAGAGTTTATGCAGTATCTTTTGCCAGTTGGACGAGGTCCGTCGTCAAAAATGTGCCCGAGGTGAGCACCGCACTGCAAGAGAAGGGCAAAATGTTAAGTCAACAGCATCTACAAAGCCGGCTTTGAGGGGAACAGCAGTTTAAATGGATGACCGGCCTAGAGAGAAATGATGGAAGCCATCATGGATGATTTCTGACCTGCCTGTCAATAGCTGCAAAGATGGTTTCTGGCAGCTTTTGCACCACATGCTGAGAATAAAAAGCACTGGAATTGTGCGTATCAGAAACCATTTAGGAGCCACTGTATATTCTGATCTGTGAAGCCACTCAGCCCGCTGAAAAATGACTGCTGTAGTTTTATGAATTGAGTTGACCCTTGATCTGGACCTCTGGCACTGCTTTTGGCTTTGGATGGGTGGCTTTCAGATATGCAGAAGTCCACTGTAAAAGATACTGTTTAACTGGCCATGACGGAGGTGACGTTTGCTTTCATGGGCAGTAAAACTTAACATCAGACGAGCATTGGATGTGCTTGGAACCCAGCAAAGCAATAGCAAGACTCAACAGATTTATGTCACGGTCACCAAGACTGCAGTGGGGCAAATTGGAAACGTCACTAGTCCACGCAATCGGTTTTTCTGGCCTCCAACAGGTGGAGTGCCATGCGGTCTGCCTTACCTGCACAAACTGGGTCACGTGGAGAAGGAATAAGCTGTCGAGCTCATTCCATGCTACTGACTATCCAAAAAGCTGGGGAAGGAGGAGAGGCAGAGAGTCCAGACAGAGGCAGAAGGAGGGATGGTTGGTTATGACGGTGTTAAGAGAAATCCAGCCCAGAGAAAGTGTCTCCAAAAAGCCTGGCTCACTGAACAGAGCCTGCACTAACTAGTCTGCTGCTGGATTCGGCTCCAGGAGATAAGAGCACAGGCCACACTTACCTGTCCCCCACCCTCCTCAGCAGGGACAGGGCTGAAGGGTATGGGGACGTTAGTGCTCCACATTCAAACAGGCTGCAAAAACACATCGTTCGTCGTGTAACAAAGAAACCAAAGCCTGGGGCAAATGACCCCCGTTCATTCATTTCACAAATATTTAGGGAGCGCCTGCTACATGCCAGGCACTGTCCCAGACTCTGGAGGTACAGGCAGTAGCCTCATGGAGCTTACATTCCAGTGGGGGAGACGGAAAATACAAAGGAAATTAGGGACCATAAAGCACAGTAGGTGGAAGTAAATGCTAAGGAGCAAAACAAAAACGAAAATGAAAACCAGAAAGTGCCACAGGTTGGGGGCTGACATTTTAGGTAAGGTGGCCAGGGGTGGTTTTTCTGGGCTGGCTTTGGGATAAGAACCTGGAGGAAGTGAAGGAGCGGATATCCAGGGGAGAGCATCTCAAGCAGATGGAGGAGTCAAGACTTAGGCAAGAACGTGAGAGAAGAGACATACAGATGGTTCATTAATTCTTCTCATCGAGCTCGTTTGGTGTATAAAACACTCATACATTGCAAGGAAGGAAAATAGGAGAGGATGAGAGAGAAGTGAGGGATGGTGCTCATTACAGTGGAAAGAACCAGAATCTCAGTTTCCCCATAGAAAGTACTAAATTCAATTTTCGAGGGTCCTCTAGTTATTAACGAATAGCACAAATAGCAGCTTCAACTAGAGGGCACTTCCACGGGAAAAGTGCATTCTTATTTTACTGCCAACATACTGTGTCAGCTTATTAAAGAACTAAAAATGAACCCTGAACTGATTTGATCTGTTGCCTGGAAAATATGAAACAGGCCTAAAAAACAAACCTTGCATTATTTTACCACATTTTATGCAGGTTTAGGTAATATCAAGGCTGACAGCTCAGATTGCTTTCCCTTTCTATAAACAATGGAGACCAAATTTTCAGGCATCAGCAGCTAAGATGCACCAGTAAAAATACACATGCTTACCCAGTGGACACAGGAAAGCACCTACTTCTGCCTGCCAAAAGAGTCAGCGTGCAGGCCAACAGGAACTGGTGCTCTCGGTGACCAGCACGTGTGCACATTTATTGATCTCATGTGCAGCTCCGGCTCTTCAATCACCTGGCATCTGAGAGGTGGCGTTTTCACATAAAAGCCTCAGATAGTTTTTTTGGTTTTTCTTTTTTTTTAATGAGAGAATACAGCTATCTGGGCAAAAATAAATGATATTGCCTTTATTAATCATCTTGAGCATATTTAGAGAACAGTTCTCTTTACCTTACTACAAAGATAAAGCATAGCAATGGTATACTTGAAGCCATTTTGTAGTATGTATTTTCCAAATCATTCGTTTCCCAAATCATTCAAAAAAAAAATCCAAATTAGAGTAATTTAATCTGTTGGACTGAGTTGGTTATCGGCCTGCAGTTTCATTTGAATCAATGAAACAAGTCATTTCAATAAGAAAAACACAGATTCTAGACCCAGGCAACAGAAAAAGGGAGCGGGATGAGGAAGAAGAATTATAGTGGGGAAAAGGCAACAAAGATCATTGGTAAATAAGTATCTGCGTTGGTGATGGGGTAGGGAAACCCTCAGAAATGGTAATGGTCCCCTAAAAACAATAGTGATAGCTTCATCATGCTTGCACAAGGTGATCTGGAAGATTCACTCCAGGCTCACATAACTGAGGGAGGAGCAAGGTGTTCATTTAGATCTGTGCCACCACATACATGCCCATCCGGTTGCCTGCAAAGTTGTAAGGCCGTTTGTCTGAAGGAAGCCTAACCACACAGTACCATTTCTGCTTCCTCCCAGGAGCACCTAGCCTCCCATAAAAGAACAGTACCTGGTTTCTTTTAAAAGTGCACAAGCCCTGAAGGCTCCTCCCTGAGGGGAACACCCATGGAGCCCATTCTTTCCAGCTTCTAACCCTGGTGGAAGGCTACGGTGATGAACGAAAGTTGTCACAGATGCACTGTTTCTTTAGCCACCTGGGAGCTCCGCGTCCCGGCCCCAGCCAGCTGGCAGTGTGCTGGGATCCCTCAGCACACCTGGTTGTAACTGAAACAAACTGGCTGCCCAATGAAGAAATCTCTGAAACCTGCTGTTAATGATTTATTTCAGGGTACGATCTTTGGTGTGCATTTTGAAAGTTGTTTTAAAATGGTTATGTATTTCTTTCTTTTACAGGTAAAATACAAACTATGACTGAATCTTCCAGCTCTTATTCTGAGGAAGCATGAGATAAGCATTGTTCAAAAGAAATAATTTAAATTCCCACGGGAATCCTTTATCACCTAAGCCTTTCACTCAGAAAAACTGGCAACTAAAGAACCTGTAGAGAACCAAGGGAAAGGACCCCCCTCAAAAAAAAGAAAAGTGATTGAGCATCAAATTTAACATAATTCCTTAAAATCTGACTGCAATTCTTAATTGTGTGCATGAGAAACACAAATAGTGCATTCAACACAGTTACATATTTCTGCACTGATATATTTCCAACTGTCCTGGAAGGTTTTCTCCCAGCTACTCCTAGGATGTTTGGGGTTTTATTATTATCATTTTCTCTTAAGTGTTTGATCTACAAAATGAAGCAGTTTCAAAGCAGGGCTTTTACACTTGGGCACATGGGGCAGGATGGGAAGGAGAAAAGAGTTTTAAGAAGGAAAGCAATTTACTTTGCCAGTAGTATCCTGTTTTCTCCCATCGTTATCAAAGACACTTGTGTGTAAGTAGGGCTCTTTTCCTCTGTGCTTGTGATATTAATCTTTTGCCAAGGAAATGATTGTGAAGTCACCAGTTTAGCATTATGATTTTACTGAAAGATCAAGAAAAAGAGGGGCTGTGAGTCTGAAATCCTATTGTAACACATGGGTGTCTTTAATCATCAGCAATATATGAGTTGTCATCTGCAAAAGATTAATAAGGTTTGGGGTTTTACCAAAAACTGCTTAACTCTTTTTTAAATTTTATTTACTTATTATTTATTTTGGGCTGCATTGGGTCTTTGTTGCTGCGCGCGGCTTTCTCTAGTTGTGGTGAGCAGGGGCTACTCTTCGTTGCAGTGAGCAGGCTTCTTATTCAGTGGCTTCTCTTGTTGTGGAGCACGGGTTCTAGGCATGCAAGCTTCAGTAGTTGTGGCACACGGGCTCAGTAGTTGTGGCACACGGGCTCTCGTGGGCTCTAGAGCGCAGGCTCAGTAGTTGTGGCACACGGGCTTAGTTGCTCCGCGGCATGTAGGATCTTCCTGGACCAGGGCTCAAACCAGTGTCCGCTGAACTGGCAGGCGGATTCTTAACCACTCCGCCACCAGGGAAGCCCAAAAACTGCTTAACTCTTGAAAAATACTTTGTATTGGTGGATATTTACCTTTCTGTTGATTTGGCTGACTTAGAACAAATTAATAAGGATCTAAAACAAACTTAAGGGACTCTACCATAGATTCAAGCAGTAATAGCTGCAGTCATAAATAGAGTCCAACTTGGGTAAACTCAGGGTTCTTCCTCAAAGATTATTACAAAAAGTTAAGTGATTTATTGGTCTCCCATTTGCTGCAGATGTAGAATTTTGATCTAAAGAAGGAAGAATCCCCCAATTATTTCCAGGAGAGACTTACTTCACTGAACTACAGCTTAAACCATGCAAATCTTACCTCTTTGCACTGAATTTAAATTCCTGACAGTGTTGCCTAACAGGCTGGGGTTGGAGGCTTAGGAAGAAGCTGTCAAGCAATTACTCATAGTAGTCAGTGAAAGTGGAATAGAAGCAATATATTTTATCGCTAACTAAAAATGTGAATTAAACGAAATTAAGAAAAATTCTTTATAACTGGAAATTGTTAGGAAATTGCTACAGCCAGGGGGAAGATACATACGCCCACCAAAGTGGAGAGCCACTGCAATGAGAAGCCTGCGCACCACAACGAAGAGTAGCCCCCATTCCCGCAACTAGAGAGAGCCCGTGCGCAGCAACGAAGACCCAACTCAGCCAAAGATAAATTTAAAAAATTAAAAAAAAAAAAAAAGGAAGAAGAAGTCACTGGACACATGGAAAAACTACAGTGTAGTATAATGAGGTGGTAGGTACGGCTCCCAATGTGTTTATAATTCTTACCCAAACATGAGGCCTAATTCACTGCATGGTGTGATCCATATCACAATGAAGAAGAAGGGGCAGGGGAGGAGGAGAAGGGAGGATGGGGGAGGGGAGAAGGAGAAGGAGAGGAATCCTAAGTACTAAGGCAAGAATTAGAGACCCATACACCAAAAAAAAAAAATCGCCATATTGCCAGGCAAGCAGGTTGAGTCTACTGGTTCCATCCACAGAAGCTCAGTTTATTTGTGTAAGTTGGCAGTAAAAGGGTCTACGTGTTTAGATGCTCCATCTTTACCATAAGAAAGAAGCATTCCACATACCATGTCCAACTGAGAATGTCTCTAAGATACTGAAAACATCTAATGGATTCTTTATAACACAAACCCCTTTCATGCAATGTAGTCCAGAAACAGGACAAACCATGTGAATTCAAAATACAACAAGAATTTTAGAAAGAGGAGAAGCAAACCAGACAATTTTGCCATAGCATGTCACCATCCAAAAGTTTAAAAGAAAAAAAAAAAAAAGATGGGAGAAGTTGCATGTAGGAGAAGAGACTTCCTAAACTGAAAGAATAGAAGGTAAAAGAAGATAAACTGATAATGAAAAATAGTGTTAAGGGTGAGAAACTAGGAAATAAGATACAATTGGTTACTCTAGTATGGAAACCATTAAATCAGTTTTTTCCCTCGAGTCAAGATAAAAAGGATGAATGAGAAAATGGACAAGAGAAAACTAAAGAAAAATGTAATACAAGAGGAAAATAAATGTCTGTGTCAAACACAAATTAGAAGACAAAGAAACTGAAAGGAAAGACACCCAGAACACTTTAGCTTAGTGAGCTCTTAGTGCACTGTGGGGCAGACATGTCCACTCTGTCCACACAGGAAAGAGTCCAGCAAACATATTCTTTGGGGCTGGAACCCAATTATTTTCTACGTGGTACTTACTTCTCAAAGCATGCCTGTTTACACATGCGTTCATGGAACAAATTTCCCTCTCTCTTCTCTTTAAATTTAAGAAAGAAGTGGAACAAATATCCCTCCCTCTTCTCTTTAAATTTAAGAGTTTTATTTAAGAAAGGGTCACTTTCTAATGTGAGAAATAAAAGTGGTGGAAAAAGAAGCTGAAATGGAGTAGGTCAGTCGGTGTTAGTTCTTCACGCAACTGTCAGGAAAGGACCAAAGAATAGTTAACAGTCACCTAGGCCTATAACCAAAGGGCTGAGAGCTATGCTTGGGTTAGCTTGGTATCTGCTATGAGTGTTGCCTAATTTGGGCACAGTCTGTGGGTTTCATTCCTCTGGTCACTGTAGGACATCTTCCTAATGGTCTTGTCTTGACTCCTACTGGTGTTACCTCAGTGGCTGGCACAGAGAAAGGAGGAAGTATATTCTAACTGTGAATTATAACAATTAGTCACAAAGACATCAGAGTAGGGCCTGAATGAAAGGTATTATCTTATGCCCCACCTTTTCTGTCCCTTTTTTATCTGATTTTCATAGAACTCAATGTTTGAAAGTGGGTTCTGAGTGAAGAGGAAAGTAGCAGTCATATAACAGCCCTTAAGGCAGGTTAAACAAAGAAAGAAAAAAACAACCATTAGCCTTAAGAGAGGTTTACTAAGTACTATGTACCTAAGTTACAAATTACTGTGTACCATCCAACCTCACTTTTTTGTCAAGTATTTTAGATTCCCGGGTAGATATTCACAATTTGCTTCTGTGGCAGTTATAACAAAAATCAATAAAAATTCAGTTGAATGCAAAACTGAATTGAATTTAACTGCTGAGGGATCAGAGGATTTGGGTTTGTTTTTTTTTTTTCTTATTTCAATATGACTCTTTGTGGTACATGTATCTATCTATCTACCTACCTACCTCCCCTCTATCTACTTATTTATCCACCTGAGCACCGTAAAGAGCTCTGGAGCTAACTGCCCAAATTCAAGTCTCAGATCAATCTATGAATATCTACACAAGTGTAATTGCACTCCTTGTGCCTCCGTTTTCTCAAGTGTAAAATGAGAGAGAATAACATTATCTAGTCATAAGGTTATTGTGAACATTTACCAGGGGAGTTTTTAAGAATGTTGACGTTCAGGCCTCACCCAAACCAATTAAATTAGAATCTCTGGGGGTGAGACCCAGGATCAAAAAGTACCACCATCTTGCTCAGACTCAGATCTGAGAAGCAAGAGTGAACTGAAAATGTGACTTGGATAAAATATAAAGCCTGCTTTTCAAGGGAGAGAGCGGTCCTCATACTCAGAAGACAGTTAACTTGTCAACCTTATTTTAAAAAAATAAAACAGGAATTCATCAGGTGGTTAGGTTCAAACCAATCTCCTTCCCTACTTGGTAGTAAATATGCTACCTACTCCCTAAAACTCATGTGCCTGATGAAGGGGGTTAATGGTCAGGTGGAAGAATGCTGAGGGAGGCCCACGTGGCAATCCCTTTGCTATCACAGCTGCCTGATTGTGCCCCCTCTGCCTCTGATAGGTACTGTACAAGAGACAGCCCCCAACAAAACACTCTGTAGTATCAATGAGTTCCAGTGCCACAATACTCAGACTTTATATTTCACTTATTTAAAGCAAGTTAGGGCAGGACTACCTACTCTAGAATAAAATGTGCAGTTGCCCTAGTTCTAGAGAACTAGAAGAGACTATCTAATGTGCAGTTGCTCTAGAACTAGAAGGTTCTGGCTATGTCTCTGGGCTTAAGCACAAAACCCCCAAAAGTTCAAATTTCTTGATTGGGATGACAGATTAACTATATTTTTGCCTTCTGCTCAACACACGTTCATTTTCCCCCTTAGATCCAGCACTAATTCAGTCAGAGCAGGGTGGAAGGAACTAACTAGAACATCCTTGTAAATGAGGATAGGCCTATTCCTAGGAGAAGGAGAGAAGGAATTACCTTATCACACATTCCCTCTCTGCTCCCATACAGCCCACCACTGAACTTCCTCTTCCTTCTGCCGCTCTCCAACCTCCCTCCTCACATCCACCCAAGGAGAGCTGTTTCTGGGGTCTTTGTTGACCATGTTGGGATCATTACCATTAGAGGTATTATAACTGAACAGTGAGTGCACAGAACTGCAGGGAGAGGGGGATTATGTGAACAGATTATGTGAGGCCATGTGATGAAATCTTCACATGCCCTAAGAATGACCCATTCCCCACTGTATTAAGTCAATTGAAGATGATTTTTCCTACCAATGATTTTGTTTAATAGTGTTGAAGCCAATGACTGACATTTAAGTTGACTTGCTAAACTCCTCAAGACTAAGATGTCATTAGGACTTGATAGAGACTTCATTGTGTTTGTCCCTTTTGTGATGGGTCACTTGACCTTAGTTGCTATATTTAGTACAACCAGGAGTCTTGAAAGTGCTTGCAATGCAGAGTGAGCAACATTTTGGATTTTCAGGTGGGATTAACTCACCTGAGAGCAGCTGGTTTCCACCCTGTGCATCCCATAGGAAAAGTCATCTGTGAATGTGACTGCATCAGAACTGATCACATCGTGGAATGAAGGCCAACCTGGGACAGAGCAAGCACAAGAACCAAAACAGAGGAGAGAGAGACACATCCTTGGGTTAGAAGGCAATTTTAAAAGAAATACTAAGCATAGAATGGAAATCTTTAGTATATGAATCATGCTTAACTTTTTCAACCTGAAAAAAAAAGGTCGAAGACTCAATGTTAATATATTTTGCAAGAATGCAACTATTTTTTTTAAGAATAACCTTTTCCTCACATTCAGATTACAGTTGTATTGGGATTTTATGTTTCATGAGACTCTCTTAGACCTTCCAATAGTTTTTTTAGCGCATCCCTGAACTTATAAAGCTCTCTATCACCATTTCTTCTTCTCTCTCTTATCTTCAGAGTCACTGGGCACGGTCCTGAAGCACTGTGAGTTTTACAGTGTGATGTTTTCCAAAACACAATCCAACTGGTCTGGCTGTTAATTTTTCAACTATTCCATGCTTCTTTAGGAACCATGTTTTTTTAGTACTCAGTTTGGATAGTTAAAATATATTTTTTTAATTCTGTTTTTTCCATCTTAATCTAATTTCTCAGGATAGGGGTTATCTGGAAAGCATAGGTTCTATCTATTGATGGGCAAGAGGCTTGCTTACTTCATAGGAGAGTCACAGAGCAGTGTTCCTCAGGCATCTCTGGGTAGCGCCTTCTCTCAAATAGCATCTTGTTCCAATTTTCATTTAGTCTAGTGATTTTTTAAATATGCACATGGCTTTAAGAAACCCAGTGGTAAGTAGACCATAAGACTGTACACATGTTTATGGGTATACAGTCAGGTTTTATGTTCAGTACTTATGGGCATGTTTTTACATGTTTCCAGAAAATATGTCTGGAGTAACTGAGTTGAAGCCTGTATCCTCAAAATGATGAAAGAGGTGCAATGTTGCTGAATTGCTTGTGCAATTTTTTTCCTTTTTCAGAAGCCAAATTTTTCCTATAGAAAGGAGGAAGCCCTTTAAAAACTGAATGCCTTGTGTTAATACACCTTTTGAAAGAAAACGGAATGCAAATTTCCACAATACGATTTCCAGTTTCAAACAAAACAAATTAGCTCAGGCCAAGTTTTTACACTAAACTCCCCCAAGCTCCCCTTCCCCCCCTTATGCAACAACATAGCTTTGGTAGTGCTAGATTTAACACCCAGAGTTTAAACACTTTCCAATTCTTTGATTTGACTTCGAGATTGCTACAAATCACCAGGAAAACCTTAACTCTGTCTATATAAGATAATATTCCACAAAACTTAATTATGCTAAGAAACATCAGTATCCTTAAGAAAACCTGTTTCTCCCCATTTTCTAAATTCCAAAGAGAATCTGAATATAGTCTGGCTTATAGTATTTGGTTTTTAATGATTACTTGACACATTGAGGTGCTCTTCTTTGTTCAATGACAGAAGTACCCATTGATAAAGAGAAATTTAGTGGTGATGCTTCAAGACGTTGAAAAATAATTTATCCATGAAAAGAAAGAGAACATTCTGTTTCTGTTTTTGTTTTTTAAAGCTCCCATGTCTTAACTCATTTGACTACAGTTTATAGCAACTAATATTATGACGGGACATATTTGATTCAGTAGTAAACAGGTAAAGAGTTAGGAGTTTTTGTTTTTATTTTAAGTTTACCCTAAAGCTACCTCCCTCCCTCCACCACATCCACATTTTCCTATTTCTAGAATTTAAAATAGGTACGGAGAAATATATATGTATTTCCCATGCTACCTCTACATCTTAGGTATACTTATCTTGTTCTATTCATCACAGTAGATTTGTGATTTGTTTTCATGCTTTCTCCCTGCTTAGCTGGTGAACATTTTGAAACCGCTGACCTGAGTATACTCACAGCCTACCATGGTGTACAGCACAAAGGCACAGCTGAAATGTTTATTAAACGGATTTTCCACTAACCTTAAATAAGAAAGTGGGATGAATAATTACAGTACACCACAGAGTCCCATAGAAGAAGGAAAGAATATAATCATACTCCTTCTTTACAAGACCAGATTAAGGAATATCAATGCTACTTTCTCACTGGACTTTCCATTTTGGCTCATTTACTATAATTAAGCCTCTCTATGTAGGTGAAATAACCTTATTATTTATTTGAGGTAGTAAAAACACATTGACGATCATCTAGGTCACTCACTTTACCGGGTTTTTGGGGGAGAGGGATGGGGGAGCAGAAGGACAAGTTACTTGCCAATGTTACTCAGGCAGGAAGTGGCAGAGCCAAAAATAGAATCTGAGTATTCTGACTTAGTCTAGGGCTCTCTTCTTATGTTCCACTTTTTTCCTCAGTGAAAGGCTGAGAGGTCAATCATTTGAACACTCTGGCAGGAAGGAAGCTGAAGGTTTTAAGAAATATGTTTACAGGCCAGTCTGGATTAGTTGATAGATACACTGTTGCACTTAAGAGCTTCTAGGTGGAAACCGATAATGAATGTACCGGACAATACCTATTCTCTCACTTTCTAAAGACCAAACTGTTCAAAGGAAAGTCCAAGAGTAATGATATAAATCATGTAATGTAGCTTGGGATATAGATAAGTTTTTTATTCATTTATCTAAAACAGCCAGGAAGACTTAGAAGCACACCCTTAGGCAATAATATTGAGAAAACTGTCAATTCTATTTGGGGTTTCTTAATTCTAATTCTTTCCTAATAATTGTGAATCACTGCCTACTAAAGATTTTGGGGAGGGAAAGGAACTGCTTTCAAATGAGCTATGAAGCCATACAGCTATACATTTTGCATCCATGAATTAAATATTTATAAAATTTTCCAGAAGACCACATTCAAGAGTTGAGCAGGGTGATGTGGGGTGACATGGAGTAAAGGTTCTCAAAAGATTTCAATGATTCTGAGAAAACTGTTTTGACACTTGAATAGTTTACTTGTTGTTTACCCTGGTGCTATTTAAACACTAGAAGAGGGCTTCCTTGGTGGCGCAGTGGTTGAGAGTCCGCCTGCCGATGCTAGGGGACACGGGTTCGTGCCCCTGTCCAGGAAGATCCCACATGTCGCGGAGCGGCTGGGCCCGTAAGCCATGGCCGCTGAGCCTGCGCGTCCTGAGCCTGTGCTCCGCAACGGGAGAGGCCACAACAGTGAGAGGCCCGCGTATCGCAAAAAAAAAAAAAAAAAAAAAAAAAAGCACTGGAAGAGACACCAAACATCCCAAAATTCATAGCATCCCTTTGCACTGTAGAAGGAATACAGTTTTCAAGATGGAATATTGGATATGTCACCCACGTCTTAATTGGTGGGAAATTGACAAGGAGAGCCATGTTGAAGTCTATAACCTCCTGTATGGAACACATTTCAAAAGAGAATCACGGTCAACTTCATCAATAAGGTTAACAAAGGAGAATGTTGAGTTCTTTTGCTACATCTCTCAGAAAAAGAGAAGCTCTATAGAAAGAGAATCCAACGGAAAGGTAAGTCCTATTGACAAACTAAGAAGGACCTTTACCCAAGAATAAATTGTCTTATGACAGAGAAGCCATAGTGATGACAGCACTTTGAGAGCGGAATTCCCTCATCATGTGAAAGTATTTAAAGGAGGAACTCTTCACTGCTGTAAAAATCCTCAAAGGAAACCCTGCCCCCACTCCTAATAATAAGGAAAGTGCTTCAAAGGGTGATAGGCAAAGACTTGAAGCAATCTGGGTCTTGTTGAGAAAATTATCTTGAGCAAAGTGCGGGGGAGGGGATGTGTTTTTGTCAGTTTTGACATTAAAGAAAGATCATCCATCCTCCTTTCTCTAGGATTTCCCTTTTGGTCTTCTCATCTAACAAAACAGTATTTGTTTTGGATGTATTCCATACACTTTTTAAAAGAAAAGTCATGTGAAAACCTGTATAAACAGCGTTGACTCACCCTACCCCCAGTACATCCCTTTGCTTCTATTTGAAAAGGCTGGATATGGGCTGATTATCATTTTATTTCCAAGAACATAAACTGTACCTTTTAGATTTTAGTCTATTATTATCAAGAATATCTTATATTCTATGTTTTTGTTATTTCACATGCAGAACTATAACAACACAAACTAGAGAAGATGACACAACGTACAAGAAAGCAAGTAAATTACTATCTAATTAAAACATTTAATTCTAATATTAGCAGAGTTCTCTAGAAAATGTTATCTTTCTCAATGCTTTTTTGAGAAAAAAAGCATCCTTTTTCCAAAAACTCCCCTCAACTCTGGAGGGTGGTTGTTAAAGAATATTTCTGATTTTAAGAGCTTAGTTTAAGAGCTTAGCTTAGTTTAAAAACAAATAAAATATTATCTTTTTTCCAACCAGAACTTGCAATCTGAATCTAATACTTCTTGATACTATTACGATCCCCTTGGCACCACTGGACAATATTCTGTTTAGGGACCTTGGCTACAACTACTACATAAACATAGTGATATATAATTTATCTATTTTAATACTAAGTTTCTCTTTTTCTATTAATTTAAAGGCACACAATTGAAGAACCATTTTTACGGGTTAATACATCTTGTCTCTGCTTTAAATTTTAAATTCATTTTTTCACCTTATAAAGATGGAAGGAATAGATGAGTTATTGTGTAGATAGACTGTAATATTGGCTTGTTATACATAGTTTTCTTTGCCACATTTCCTTGACTTTCAGGTAAGCAATGAATGAGTTTATTTGTTTATTGCACACCTGATTTCGATAAGAGTTTTGTATTTTTAGCTCTTAGGCTGGGATTAGTCATCGCATATATATATATGCAGAAATATGATCTGAACTAAACTTTTAACAACTCTTAAATTTGAAAAAAATATAATTGTGTGAGATTTTATTTACTCAGACCAGTTTTTGTATACATTGTATTAAACCACCAAATGTATTTGAATGCTTGACAATGGAGAAATAGGCTTCCAGTATCGTCTGGAAGTGTTATAATGATTATACCTCTTACTGAGCTCATGAACCTAAAATTAGAGAACCTTAAGAATCCTAGGAGTTGGAAGGGAAGGTAGAAATCATCTGGCCTGATGTAAAGCCCCCTTCAACATCTCTGGCACAAAATCATCTGTGATCTGCTTGAATATGTCCAAACAGAAGCAAACTCACTAATTCACAAGAAGGCTATTCCATTTTTGAAGAGTTCAAATTGTTAGAAATCTGTCTCCCTCTAATTTTTGCCCTTTGGACTTACCCTCTAAAAATGATATGGAATAAATTTAAAGTATCTTTCAAAAAACAACTTATATTCAATAAACACGTTCTCCTCTCTAAGAATTCTCATCTTTAAATAGCAAATAACCATAGGTACTACACCTAATGCCGACAAGTTGGAATACGACAGTTCTGCTTCAATTTTATCCAACCATCAGGCCAAATTAATCTGCAGACATAACTTGGTATATGTGGTATATGCTGGTATAATGTGAAGCAAATCTGAACATAAGAGTAAGAGAGTAATAGTAGATGCTTGGTGCTTGCTACCACCTACACTAGAATGGATTTTTTTAGATTGCAGTAGAAGGAATTATTCCTTCTCACTCATAATGTAGCTTAATAAAGCTGCTCTGAGTCTACTTGAACCCAGAATTTTATAGTGACACAGCTCTCCAAAAGTAGCGTTGTGTTCATAAATTTAAAATGTTCCACTCCAACTGCCTCTTGAGAAAAACTTTCTCAGCTCTCTATACCAGGCTTTTCCTCCTTCCTCTCAAAAATCTTCAAAACAAGTTGTTAAAACTAACAACAGATTATAAACAAGTTGAAGCCAATTCCATCTGTACCACGTCTAGAAAAAGTGGCCCTCATTCCCTTACTCTTAATTTAACAAGGACTGCTATACAGCTTCCCCTTCCCCTATACCCTCCCTCAACCCCCAGATAAAAATACCCCCAGTAAATTGGCTACATGACCCATCAGTAAAACATAGCAGAAACTACGCATGACCAAGAATTCATTTAATTGAAATGTAATTACAAATATTTTGTTGTCTTCAAATGCAAAATAAGTTTGAGCACAACAAATGCCACCTGGGCTTGAGTGATGGTTTAATAATGATGATATATGTTTGAGCACCGTTTTGGTGAGACAAGCTGGAGACTTACACATCTATAATTTTGTGTGGATAGCAATTCTCACAGCTCTATAATTCTAGGACCATACATCAAAATTTGTAGCTTTTAGTTTCTCTGAAGCCAGAATATGTTAACCTCACCGACCGATATTTACTTTATTAGCTATCTCAAGCCAAATAATAAAACTCTCTGTGAAGACCCCCTGCTAACAAGAATTGTTTGAAGCTTAGAGCTCTGATTCTTGCCCAGTTATTCACTTCAGTTGACACTTCAAGTATAACTTTTATCTCATTTTTAAAAGGATGATTCTGTATTCCCCCTCAAAGACCCAAAAGTTTAAGTAATAACCAAATACATGCATGTAGTAGAAAATCAAACAGTGCAAGATGACTCAGTGAAATGTTCCCTTTCAATTCTCCCCACCTTGTAGACAACCATTTTTAATAGTTTTCCATTTATTTCTAAAAAATATGCATATGCTGCTATCTCTTGATTCCTTCATTTAAATCTGTGCTGTCCAATACAGTAGCTACCAGCCACATGTCACAATTTAAATTTAAATTAATTAAAATTAAATAAAATTTAAATTTCAGTGTCTTAGTCACACTCACCACAGTCCAAGTTCTCAACAGTTACATGTAGTTAATAGGGACGATATTGGACAACACAGATAACAGATGTAGAATATTTCCACCATTATTTTCCCCAGATATAAAACATTTCCACCATTGGATAGTGCTGTTTATAAACTATAAAATGATTCTTTCTTGTGAATGATGAAGATTTATACTTATACTGTCTCCCCTCCCTTCCCCTTTCCAATTTCTGAATAGTAATATTCTTTTAAAACCTTGCTTGGTAACATCTGCCTCTTGAACTAGAATGTAAATTCAGTAAGAGCAGGGAGTTTGTTTTGTTCATCACTGTATTGCCAATCATTTAAAATAGTGCCTTCGGGGGGCTAACGACAGACTCTGGGAGGGCTCACGCCAAGGAGCACTTCCCAGAACTTCTGCTGCCAGTGTCCTTGTCCCCACCGTGAGTCACAGCCACCCCCCGTCTCTGCAGGAGACCCCCCAACACCAGCAGGAGGAGCCATTAATGAATTAATGTACCAAGTGAATCTCAGATATGTGGAGTGAAAAATATCTGTTCTCACACCCTCCGGTGACCTACACACAAAGGCGGGGCCAAATCCAAAGCTGGGCCCTGGGAGCTGTGCGAACAAAGAAGAGAAAGGGAAATCTCTCCCAGGAGCCTCAGAAGCAGCAGATTAAAGCTCCACAATCAACTTGATGTACCCTGCATCTGTGGAATACCTGAAAAGACAACGAATCATCCCAAATTGAGGAGGTGGACTTTGAGAGCAAGATTTATTATTTTTTGCCCTTTTCCTCTTTTTGTGAGTGTGCATGTGTACGCTTCTGTGTGAGATTTTGTCTGTATAGCTTTGCTTCCACCATTTGTCCTAGGGTTCTATCCGTCCGTTTTCTTTGTTTTGTTTTCTTTCTTTAAAACAATTTTTTTTCTTAATAATTATTTTTTATTTTAATAACTTTATTTTATTTTATCTTACTTTATTTTATTTTATTTTATCTTCTCTTTCTTTCTTTCCTTCCTTCCTTCCCTCCTTCCTTCCTTCCTTCCTCTCTCCCTCCCTCCCCTCCCTCCCTCCTTCCCTCCATTCTTTCTTTCTCTCTCTCTCTCTCTCTCTCTCTCTTTCTTTCTTTCTTTCTTTTCACTTTTTCTCCCTTTTATTCTGAGCCGTGTGGATGAAAGCCTCCTGGTGCTGCAGCCAGGAGTCAGTGCTGTACCTCTGAGGTGGGAGAGCCAACTTCAGGACACTGGACCTCCCAGCTCCACATAATATCAAACGGCGAAAATCTCCCAGAGATCTCCATCTCACCACCAGCACCCAGCTTCACTCAACGACCAGCAAGCTACAGTGCTGGACACCCTATGCCAAACAACTAGCAAGAAAGGAACACAACCCCACCCATTAGCAGAGAGGCTGCCCAAAATCATAATAAGTCCACAGACACACCAAAACACACCACCAGACGTGGACCTGCCCACCAGAAAGACAAGATTCAGCCTCATACACCGGAACACAGGAACTAGTCCCCTCCACCAGGAAGCCTACACAACCCACTGAGCCAACCTTAGCTACTGGGGACAGACACCAAAAACAACGGGAACTACGAACCTGCAGCCTGTGAAAAGAAGACCACAAACACAGTAAGATAAGCAAAATGAGAAGACAGAAAAACACACAGCAGAGGAAGGAGCAAGATAAAAACCCACCAGACCTAACAAATGAAGAGGAAATAGGCAGTCTACCTGAAAAAGAATTCAGAAAAATGATAGTAAAGATGATCCAAAATCTTGGAAATAGAATAGACAAAATGCAAGAAACATTTAACAAGGATCTAGAAAAACTAAAGATGAAACAAACAATGATGAACAACACAATAAATGAAATTAAAAATACTCTAGATGGGATCAATAGCAGCATAACTGAGGCAGAAGAACGGATAAGTGACCTGGAAGATAAAATAGTGGAAATAACTATTGCAGAGCAGAATAAAGAAAAAAGAATGAAAAGAACTGAGGACAGTCTCAGAGACCTCTGGGACAACATTAAATGCACCAACATTCGAATTATAGGGGTTCCAGAAGAAGAAGAGAAAAAGAAAGGGACTGAGAAAATATTTGAAGAGATTATAGTTGAAAACTTCCCTAATATGGGAAAGGAAATAGTTAATCAAGTCCAGGAAGCACAGAGAGTCCCATACAGGATAAATTCAAGGAGAAACACGCCAAGACACATATTAATCAAACTGTCAAAAATTAAATACAAAGAAAACATATTAAAAGCAGCAAGGGAAAAACAACAAATAACACACAAGGGAATCCCCGTAAGGTTAACAGCTGATCTTTCAGCAGAAACTCTGCAAGCCAGAAGGGACTGGCAGGACATATTTAAAGTGATGAAGGAGAAAAACCTGCAACCAAGATTACTCTACCCAGCAAGGATCTCATTCAGATTTGATGGAGAAATTAAAACCTTTACAGACAAGCAAAAGCTGAGAGAGTTCAGCACCACCAAACCAGCTTTACAGCAAATGCTAAAGGAACTTGTCCAGGCAAGAAACACAAGAGAAGGAAAAGACCTACAATAACAAACCCAAAACAATTAAGAAAATGGGAATAGGAACATACGTATCGATAATTACCTTAAATGTAAATGGACTAAATGCTCCCACCAAAAGACACAGATTGCCTGAATGGATACAAAAACAAGACCCATATATATGCTTTCTACAAGAGACCCACTTCAGACCTAGAGACACGTACAGACTGAAAGTGAGAGGATGGAAAAAGATATTCCATGCAAATGCAAATCAAAAGAAAGCTGGAGTAGCAATTCTCATATCAGACAAAATAGACTTTGAAATAAAGACTATTAGAAGAGACAAAGAAGGACACTACATAATGATCAAGGGATCGATCCAAGAAGAAGATATAACAATTGTAAATATTTATGCACCCAACATAGGAGCACCTCAATACATAAGGCAAATACTAACAGCCATAAAAGGGGAAATCGACAGTAACACATTCATAGTAGGGGACTTTAACACCCCACTTTCACCAATGGACAGATCATCCAAAATGAAAATAAATAAGGAAACACAAGCTTTAAATGATACATTAAACAAGATGGACTTAATTGATATTTATAGGACATTCCATCCAAAAACAACAGAATACACATTTTTCTCAAGTGCTCATGGAACATTCTCCAGGATAGATCATATCTTGGGTCACAAGTCAAGCCTTGGTAAATTTAAGAAAATTGAAATTGCATCAAGTATCTTTTCCGACCACAATGCTATGAGCCTAGATATCAATTACAGGAAAAGATCTGTAAAAAATACAAACACATGGAGGCTAAACAATACACTACTGAATAACGAAGTGATCACTGAAGAAATCAAAGAGGAAATAACAAAATTCCTAGAAACAAATGACAATGGAGACACGATGACCCAAAACCTATGGGATGCAGCAAAAGCAGTTCTAAGAGGGAAGTTTATAGCAATACAATCCTATGTTAAGAAACAGGAAACATCTCGAATAAACAACCTTACCTTGCACCTAAAGCAATTAGAGAAAGAAGAACAAAAAACCCCCAAAGTTAGCAGAAGAAAAGAAATCATAAAAATCACATCAGAAATAAATGAAAAAGAAATGAAGGAAACGATAGCAAAGATCAATAAAACTAAAAGCTGGTTCTTTGAGAAGATGAACAAAATTGATAAACCATTAGCCAGACTCATCAAGAAAAAAAGGGGGAAGACTCAAATCAATAGAATTAGAAATGAAAAAGGAGAAGTAACAACTGACACTGCAGAAATACAAAAGATCATGAGAGATTACTACAAGCATCTCTATGCCAATAAAATGGACAACCTGGAAGAAATGGACAAATTCTTAGAAATGCACAACCTGCCAAGACTGAATCAGGAACAAATAGAAAATATGAACAGACCAATCACAAGCACTGATATTGAAACTGTGATTAAAAATCTTCCAACAAACAAAAGCCCAGGACCAGATGGCTTCACAGGCGAATTCTATCAAACACTTAGAGAAAAGCTAACACCTATCCTTCTCAAACTCTTCCAAAATATAGCAGAGGGAGGAACACTCCCAAACTCATTCTACATGGCCACCATCACCTTGATACCAAAACCAGACAAGGATGTCACAAAGAAAGAAAACTACAGGCCAATATCACTGATGAATATAGATGCAAAAATCCTCAACAAAATACTAGCAAACAGAATCCAACAGCACATTAAAAGGATCACACACCATGATCAAGTGGGGTTCATTCCAGGAATGCAAGGATTCTTCAATATACGCAAATCAATCAACGTGATACACCATATTAACAAACTGAAGGAGAAAAACCATATGATCATCTCAATAGATGCAGAGAAAGCTTTTGACAAAATTCAACACCCATTTATGATAAAAACCCTGCAGAAAGTAGACATAGAGGGACCTTTCCTCAACATATTAGAGGCCATAAATGACAAACCCACAGCCAACATCATCGTCAATGGTGAAAAACTGAAAGCATTTCCACTAAGATCAGGAACAAGACAAGGTTGCCAACTCTCACCACTACTATTCAACATAGTTTTGGAAGTTTTAGCCAGAGCAATCAGAGAAGAAAAGGAAATAAAAGGAATCCAAATCATAAAAGAAGAAGTAAAGCTGTCACTGTTTGCAGATGACATGATACTATACATAGAGAATCCTAAAGATGCTACCAGAAAACTACTAGAGCTAATCAATGAATTTGGTAAAGTAGCAGGATACTAAATTGATGCACAGAAATCTCTGGCATTCCTATACACTAATGATAAAAAATCTGAAAGTGAAATCAAGAAAACACTCCCATTTACCATTGCAACAAAAAGAATAAAATATCTAAGTATAAACCTACCTAAGGAGACAAAAGACCTATATGCAGAAAATTATAAGACACTGATGAAAGAAATTAAAGATGATACAAATAGAAGGAGAGATATACCATGTTCTTGGATTGGAAGAATCAACATTGTGAAAATGACTCTACTACCCAAAGCAATCTACAGATTCAATGCAATCCCTATCAAACTGCCAGTGGCATTTTTCACAGACCTAGAACAAAAAATTGCACAATTTGTATGGAAACACAAAAGACCCCGAATAGCCAAAGCAATCTTGAGAACGAAAAACGGAGCTGGAGGAATCAGGCTCCCTGACTTCAGACTATACTACAAAGCTACAGTAATCAAGACAGTATGGTACTGGCACAATAACAGAAAGACAGATCAATGGAACAGGATAGAAAGCCGAGAGATAAACCCATGCACATATGGTCACCTTATCTTTGATAAAGGAGGCAGGAATGTACAGTGGAGAAAGGACAGCCTCTTCAATAAGTGGTGCTGGGAAAATTGGACAAGTACATTTAAAAGTATGAGATTAGACCACTCCCTAACACCATACACAAAAATAAGCTCAAACTGGATTGAAGACCTAAATGTAAGGCCAGACACTATCAAACTCTTAGAGGAAAACATAGGCAGAACACTCTATGACATAAATCACAGCGAGATCCTTTTTGACCCACCTCCTAGAGAAATGGAAATAAAAACAAAAATAAACAAATGGGACCTAATAAAACTTCAAAGCTTTTGCACAGCAAAGGAAACCATAAACAAGACCAAAAGACAACCCTCAGAATGGGAGAAAATATTTGCAAATGAAGCAACGGACAAAGGATTAATCTCCAAAATTTACAAGCAGCTCATGCAGCTCAATAACAAAAAAACAAACCACCCAATCCAAAAATGGGCAGAAGACCTAAATAGACATTTCTGCAAAAAAGATATACAGACTGCCAACAAACACATGAAAGAATGCTCAACATCATTAAATCATTAGAGAAATGCAAATCAAAACTACAATGAGATATCATCTCACACCAGTCAGAATGGCCATCAACAAAAAATCTAGAAACAATAAATGCTGGAGAGGGTGTGGAGAAAAGGGAACACTCTTGCACTGCTGGTGGGAATGTGAATTGGTACAGCCTCTATGGAGAACAGTATGGAGGTTCCTTAAACTACAAATAGAACTACCATATGACTCAGTAATCCCACTACTGGGCATATACCCTGAGAAAACCATAATTCAAAAAGAGTCATGTACCAAAATGTTCATTGCAGCTCTATTTACAATAGCCAGGAGATGGAGACAACCTAAGTGGCCATCATCAGATGAATGGATAAAGAAGACGTGGCACATATATACAATGGAATATTACTCAGCCATAAAAAGAAACGAAATTGAGCTATTTGTAATGAGGTGGATGGACCTGTATGAAGTCTGTCATACAGAGTGAAGTAAGTCAGAAAGAGAAAGACAAATACCGTATGCTAACACATATATATGGAATTTAAGAAAAAGAATGTCATAAAGAACCTGGGGGTAAGACAGGAATAAAGACACAGACCTACTAGAGCATGGACTTGAGGATATGGGGAGGGGGAAGGGTAAGCTGTGACAAAGCGAGAGAGTGGCATGGACATATATACAGTACCAAATGTAAAATAGATAGCTAGTGGGAAGTGGCCACATAGCACAGGGAGATCAGCTCGGTGCTTTGTGACCACCTTAGAGGGCTGGGATAGGGCGGGTGGGAGGGAGACGGAAGAGGGAAGAGATATAGGAACATATGTATATGTATAACTGATTCACTTTGTTATAAAGCAGAAACTAACACACCATCGTAAAGCAACTATACTCCAATAAAGATGTAAAAAAATAAAATAAATAAAATAAAATAGTGCCTTTGACATAAGAGATGTCGTAAAGAACTGTCTAATGATTGAACGAATGCATGACTATCCTATAACTTAATATCGTTTGACTCTCCTTAGTGCCCTGATCCTCCCTCCACCTACTCTTTCCCACCATTCCAATGCCTAATCTTAATTAAGTCTTCTATGCTTTCCTAGAGATTGATTCTCAGAGTTGAAAACTAGTGAACAGCCTTTATATTATTACGGCTATATATATGTTGTTTACTGCAGAGCTAAAGAGTGCTGGGATTATATCTCCTTCTCCAACGGTCCAATTATTAGAATCTCAGGCTGCCTAAAATCAAACATTTTCCTATTTATGACAAATATAAAACCATTGGTTTTGTCAAACATTCTCCCTGTGCTTCATTCAGCTTTCATAAGCAGTACCTCAAATAAAAATGATAGTTAAGGCAAGGAGTTTAGAATATATATAAAAATTAGCATAAATCTATAGACCCTAAAAATCCATGAAGATAATAAATGCTGGGCTTCCCTGGTGGCGCAGTGGTTGAGAGTCCGCCTGCCGATGCAGGGGACACGGGTTCGTGCCCTGGTCCGGGAAGATCCCACGTGCCGCGGAGCGGCTGGGCCCGTGAGCCATGACCGCTGAGCCTGCGCGTCCCGAGCCTGTGCTCCGCAACGGGAGAGGGCCCAACAGTGAGAGGCCCGCGTACCGCAAAAAAAAAAAAAAAAAAAAGATAATAAATGCTAATAAAATTTAAGCACAATGTACTAGTCAAGCATTGATTTTATTTTGGTTACTAGTCACCTTGCTTTTGTATCTTGTTGTCAAGTAACCCAGTAGCTCTAAATGGCAGTGGCACTGTTGCCAGGGATATTTTGAATGGCATGATGATGGGGGAATCACCTAAAGGCTTTTAAGCAGACTAGTAACATGATCAGATTTGTGTTTTAGGAAGATGGCTCTGGAAGCAGGCTGGAGGGTGAGGGATAAGAGGGCGGATGAAAGCAGGTCTATCAGATGAAGCCTATGTACAGGAACAGAAGTTTCAAAGCTGTAAATGAAGACGATTGCAGTGGGATTGGGGAGCAGGGGAAAGACTGTAGAGAGATTAAGAGAGCATCATTCAGGTTGTGGTGACTGTGGTACCTGTGGGGGAGCAAAGGGGAAGGGCAGGGTGAGACTATGACTAGGTGTCCAGCTTGTATGACCAGCTGGATCATGCTCGTCATACGTGTTTTCAGGGAAAATAACAAAATCAGTCTAGTGTGGAACGATCTAGGAGGCAGAGAGCTATGTGGGCTCAGAAGTGAGACCCTGGCTAGAGATACAGATGTGAAAGTCAGCAGGACACAGAAGGCAGTAAGGTTATGGACGAGCATCGGTAGAAGGCAGTGGAGAATCAGACGGGCATTTAAAAGGTGAGCTGAAGAATGAGGCGCCAAAGGAAAATAGAAGAGGGCGTTCCAAGAAGTAGGAAGAGGACAAGGGAACCAGGACAGGGTCAGATAATAGAGAGAAAACTCTTTAAGTTTGGCAGGCAGACAGCAGTGACATAATCTACGGAAAGAACAAGTCAAGTAAAATCTGAGAAGAGATTGCTGAATTCAACAATTAGGAGGTCTGAGGAACTTTATAGGAAGAGCCTTTTCAATGTGATGATGACAGAAGCGGAACTCTGTTGGGTTGAAGAGCATATGTGAAGTGGAGAGAGTGAACAAAGAGTTGCTCTTTACAAAGCCTGGCAGGGAAGGAAGGTAAACCAGGTTGATGGCTAGTGGACAGCATAATGATGTTTATGTTAAAATATTTGGGTTCTGCGGGGGATCCCTCCTACCGATCCCACCTTTCTGTTTTCTAAAGTGTTTAAAATGTTACACTATTACTTTTCTAATGGAGTTTTTGCAATAAAATGAGTGATATGAAAAATACTTAGACATGCTAAAAAATCTTAAGCATTACTCAAATGCTCCTTAGCTTACCGTATAGAAGCTATATTTGAAGAAAGACCAGAAGACTAAAATAAGATTCCATCCCTAGAATCTTTTTTATCTTTAGTTTACTTTTAAGTTGTTTGTTGTTGTTTTGTTCCTAATATCTTTTGGTCTACCAAACGGAAAGTGATGAGTTTAAGTTTTGAATGACCATGGCCATCTGGCCTGCTTTTTGGCACAAAGTAGGTGCTCACTAAACATGGATGAATAAATGGATCCAGAGCTTTAATTCTAGGTCAGGTTCTACTGTCAAACATGTTCACAGCACCCAGTACTTTTTCTTCAAAGCATGTATCATGGTTTGTGATTATTTATTTATGTGGGTAGTTTTTGATTAATGTCTGCTTCTTTTACTAAGTTCCATGTGACCATGATTGCTTTCTTTACTATTACATCCTCAACACCTAGCTCATGGAAATATTTGTTGAATGAATTAATAAAAGAAAATATCATAACATAATTCATTATTTAACAACAAAATTGGACTGAATTAAAAGATGATCACTTAGTTTGGACCTGCCTATCACTAGGCTGATCAAAAAAAAAAAAAAAAGTAGATGAAGAATTTCTACTATTTTGCTTTAGGCAATTTTTTACAAATATCAAATTTAATATGATTATTTTCCTGCCTATCAAAAATAGCACAGTTATTCAAACTGATTGTTAATAATTTCATAAGTAGAAGCCACATAGCCTTGTCACCCATAAGGATTTCAGGCATTTGCATTTGTGAAAGGACAACATGACTAAAAACTGTCAAGAACACTGAGGTGTCCTTTGGGCAGTGTGAACATCTGGTATCTATTCTCTTTGGAGATTAATAATGTAGCTGCACTGCAGCAGGCTTTACTAATTCCTTTGAGCCCTGCACAGCATTTTTAAATGGTTCCAAACACACAAGATCTCTAATTGGTGTGGATTTCATCCGCAGTTTTCTTACAGTCTCAAAATATCTCATAAACTCCTAAGCAGGAATTGACAGAGGAAAGCTTCCCTGTTTCCCTTTGTGGAGGCAGCTGTTAATTTTTTTCAGGTTCAATAAAATTACTGAACTCAAACTGCTTCAACCAAAAAACCGGGGAGAGGGACTTTATTTTCCCTGGCCTGAACAGTCTCTTGCTACTTTAAATCACAGTTAATATTTTAAAAAATATATCTTACACATAAGTCAGTTGTAGACCTTTAGCATCAAAGGATCTGAACAATATCACATGTAGCAGCCTGACCTTTAGCCATAATTTCTAAGTGCCATTAAAGAATGTCTCTCAAACTGGTTTTAAACTTAGTGTTGACCTGGTAACCTTGATCCAAAAACATTCAACTTTAGATAATTATTTTATTTTGCTTCCAATAGCTCTTCAGTCCAGTGAGGCATCCATTAGGAAGCCTCACAAAGAGTTTAGAGTTTGCTTAGAATTTACTGGCTGCATCGAACAGGAAGATAGTGATTTGGGTTGCTTGCTGAGTGAAGATTATTTACTGTGCTTAACTGACCTTAAGAATTCCAGGAGGGATACAGAATGGGGAAATTCAAAGAAATACAGATTTTATTCTCAGTGACATGCAATCCAGACTAAAAGTGACATAATGTTCCATTCAACTACAGTCCTGAATTGGGTCTATTCACTACATAGCATCTTTTGGGACTGTCAACCTATCACTCACAGTCTTTAGTTGGGCACCTATCAAAAATTTCAGAATATTTCCTCTCAAATATATATGTGCCTGATAAAAATGGAAGATTATTTCTAAGAGGGAGTTAAGTCTTGAAATTCTTTTTTTTTTTCTAAATTTTCTCCTGATATTTTTCTCTAACTAAACTCTCTCTAAACTTCTGAATAGGCTGTAGATCTTTATTCTATTATAAACTTTTAGTAACCACAATATGAAATAAAATATTTCCTTGTTTTCATAAATCTATGATCCTTTACTGCATCACCTTTTTATGACATGTCAAAACTTAGTTCACCTACTACAATTTAAATTTCTGACAACCCATCTTGAAAAAGTATTTTGAAACAGATTGCTCGAGAAAGCTATTAAGCACAAATTATCTAGAACAAAATGATTACTTAGAGTTGTTTACATGACAAAAGATGTTTTTCCCTTTGTAGCAGACACATGGCAAAATTGAAGCAACTTATCAAACACTGTACATTCCCTAATATATTAAAATTTTAAAATAAACTACATCAGAAAGACATGAAGCAAACTACATCAAATCAAGGCATACTCTGATAACTATTCATTCTTTTAAAAATCCTTTAAGGAACCGGCTTGCAGGGCAGAAATAGAGACACAGATGTAGAGAACAAACATATGGACACCAAGGAGGGAAAGCGGCGAGGGATGGGGGTGGTGGTAGTGTGATGAATTGGGAGATTGGGATTGACATATATACACTAATATGTATAAAACAGATAACTAATAAGAACCTGCTGTATAAAATAATAAAATACAATTCAAAACTTCAAAAAAAATCCTTTAAGGAAATATTTTGCCAACACCCAATCCCCATTACTTAGCTCTTCCTTTTCATATATTTAATTATGCTCCAATATGCTATAACTGACTGTTTATAATGTTTTTTGGGTTTGTTTGTTTCTTGTCTGTATTCCGCCAACTAAAATGTAAGCTCCCTGTGGGTGGAGATAACTGTTTTGTTCCCAGTGCATTCAAAGCTCCTAGAAGGATGCCTGGCATGCTTTGAATGAACCTTCTATATATATTCTTGTTACTCTGGAAATCTGGAATTTAAAAATATTGCTTTGGTTTTAAAATACACAGTTACAAAAATCTTTATTATAGATTTAGTTATAGAATCTCTAGGTCACTTACTAATGTTTACTGAAGATTTTGGCACCTGGCTGACAGTTTTCTCCCCATTCCAAACTGCTACCTACATTCTAGGGACCTCTATGAAGGTGACCCACCTAACATCCCTCATATCAACAGCACTTTGAGTACCTCAGAAAGCTGAAACTCATACAGTCCATGGAGCCAAGGTCCTGTATCAAGCAAGAGCTATGGGTACAAGTGGCCTTGCAACTCGAAAGCTTCAGTGGCTTTGATTCTGACCACTGACAGGCTTAAGGCATTAAAAAGTTAGATGTCATCACATGAAGAAAGCTGAACTTCAGACAAATGAATTCGACTGAAGAGGATATGGTACCGCACACGTATTTTAATTTGGAACTGGACCATCATAACCAAAAAACAAATGAGTAAAATTCCATAAAGATCCAAGCACATCCATAGTATATATTGCATGAGCTATAGGGTGATGTATCATTCTGCCAGTTGTGCAGTGATATTTAAGTCCTACCTCACTAAACCAGTCGTAAATGATGCAAGGTGCAGGTGCAAGAGTTGGCTACTTAGTACGGAGCAGGCATTACGTAAATATTTGTTGAATAAGTGAACCAAATTGAAGATGAAGAAAGTATTAACAGAAATTGTGAAAACGATATCACAATAAATCAATGTATATATTTCAGACATTTTTGACAAAGATCACCTCTCAAGCGTTTATTATTTCTTATGTCACTGTACCAGAGTACCTACATAATTTCTTTGATTTTTTGCCCATTTGGGTAACATAAAATATTTTAGAAGGTGTAGTAAGCATCCTTACACATAAAGCACTCAACCATGTACTATTAAAGTCTAAACCATGTATTATTAAATAACCGCCAAAATCATGGTCTTAAAGGCTAGGTAAAAATAAATTTGAACTACACTTCCCGTATTAGAAAACTCCCTTGGGAAATTTCACCAAGGTCTGGTGCTACACAAAAGATTTTAAAAATTCATCTACTTTGACTTGAGGTGTAAATCAAGAGCCAGTATAATAGCTCTCTGATAATTAATAGTTCTTATTTTTGTGCATTTTTATTTGTAATGGCTCTCGACACAAATAATTTTTACCTCTCAATCTCAACTCTTTGCTCAGTTCCAGGTATTGCTCTGGGTTTCTGGCCTCCAAGATACCTTAATGTTATTACTCTTTTAATGCCTTGTTGCTTAGCTCCTATTACTTTTAAATATATCATACACATATTTATTAACCATATACAAATGCATAAATGTGAATATACCCTACATACTTTGAGTGCAACCTTTTTTCCCCTATTTTCTTGGCCCCCTTCCTCATCCTACAAGGAAACCTACATTAACAATCTAATAAGGGTTCTTCTACATTTTTGTCCATGTTCTTATAGCCTTACAAAATTATAAGTATCTACATACACATAAACATAAGTGTTCTAGCAGCTGCATAATATTCCACTTTGCAACCATCTGCCAAATGACAAGAATGACTTTGTTTCCAATTGTTTTTCCTCTATGAAATATACCACAATAACAACCTTGCACATATGCTACTACATCTGGTAGACTTTTTCTTCTAATGGGATAGATTCTTAGGGATAAGACTGCTAGGTCAAAGGGTAAATGTATTTTTGTGTTTAGAAGGTAGTTCTAGATGGCTTTCCATAATAAAGACAGTTGAATACTCTTTTCTCCTAAACCTCCATCAACAACAGGTGTTGCAGCTTTTAAAAATTTCCAATAAATTATTGCCAGTAGCTCATTTAAGCAAAATTTGTACTTCACTGACTATCTGCAAGATAGACAGCTCTTAATGTTTGTTGGCTATCTGCTTTTCTGGGACTTGTATCTTCATATTTTTTGCCCTTTTTTTCTATAGGGTTATTTGTTGCTGTTGTTTTTCTTCACAATTGGTAACAGTTCTTTGTATATTGCAGATATTAATTCAGGCCTTTGCATCGTAATTATTCTTCCATATCTATTGCTTCTGTATTGACTTTGTTTATGATTTTGTCAGTCAAATATGTCTAATCCTTTCTTTTGCACTTTCTGGGATCCTGGCCTTGGTTAACAAGAGCTCTCTGCCTCTAGACTATACACATGGCATCCTATACTTCCTGTAGGATTATTTTTTTGTTTTGTATTTAGATCTTAATCAGTCTGTAATTTCTTTCAGAATATGGGATAATATTTCAATTTTATTTTCTTCCAAATAGAAGAGCAACTGGGCCATCAACAATTTTTAAATTGTCCATTCTTGACTAAGTTGAAATACCATGTTTAACTGATATCTATTTATAGATTCTCAAGTCTGTTCCACTGATGTACTTGTCTATTTATATGCAAATATAATTTTATTATGGTGGCTTTAGAGCATGTTCTTATATCAGGAAAGGCAAGTATCACTTAAGGTTTTCTTTTTCATAAACATTACTGCTTGGGCTTTTTTTCCTTAAACAGGTTCATTATAGATTATAAACTAATCTTATTTTTTTGTCTTTCAAAAAAATGAACTTTGAATTTGTTTATTTTTTCTATAATTGTTTAATTTTTTCTATTGCATTAATTTCAGCTTTTATCTTTGTTCTGTCTTCCTAGGATTTTTATTGTTCCTTTTATAAACTTCCTTTATTTTTCATCCTTTTTTCCTTTAATAGTGAAGGCATTCAAGGTTATAAATTTTCCCCTAAGTATAATGTTCATGGTATCACATAGAGTTAGATATTTATTTCTAATTTCACTGGATTATCTTAAACATATGGCCGTAAAAGTCACTGCTTTCTAAAATTTATTAATATTTTCTTTATGGTCAAGTAAATGATCTATTTAATGTTCCATGAAAATACAAAATTATATTTTTTATTTGAGGGATTTTTAAAATTTAAAAGATACTTTACATATCTACTAAATAGTTTATTGATTGCATTATTTGGTTAATCTATCTCCTTACTTAGCTTTGACTACTCACATGTCTCAATCTGAAAGAGACATAGTGAAGTTATCCACTATAGCTCTGTATTTTTAAATTGTTTTCTTTCATTTCTAAGATTCTTGTTTATATATTTAGCTACGTTATTTTATACCTACAGGTTTACGATTGCCCTATACTCTTTTATTATCATATAATTTGCCTCTTTATCCTTTTGTGATTTTTAGTTTAAATTCTTACTTTGATAGTAATATGGCCATCTCTACTTTCCTTTTTGTTTGCTTTGATCTAGTATCTTCTTGACAATCTTTTTATGGTCAAGCTTTTCTTTTTTTGGCCGCCCCATGCGGCTTGAAGGATCTTAGTTCCCAGGCCAGGAACTGAACCCAAGCCCAGCAACGAAAGCGCCAAGTCCTAACCACTGGACCGCCAGGGAATTCCCTGTCAAGCTTTCTTTACACTTTGTTTTTCTAAGTAGCAAGTAGCTAGATTTTAACTCAGACTCTGATAATCTCTGTCTTTTAATGGGGGGAATTCAGTCTATGCATATTTGATTTAACAAGTAACATAACTATCTAGTTTCATCTTTCTTTGCATTTACTATTTATTTTTTGTTGTGTTTTCCCCCTTGTTTCTGCTGTTTAGATCAAATTCCTATTTAGCCATTTTTTCCCCTTATTAAGTCACTCTCTCTGTGTTCACAGACAGAATTATCTACTATCAACAATATACTATATACAAGATACAATTTCCTCCACAAAGACCCATTATTTTCCTTATCAAGATGCTATAGCCTCCCTTTCCTGCTTCCCCTTCCTCCCACTCACGTGACATAAAGCCTTTAGAAAACTTTCACTTTCCTTCTCTCCGCCTTCCCTGCTCTTCTAAACAGGTTATCCTACCATCTTCTAGGTTCCAGGGTTGAGGAATCTAAGGCTAATCTGACACTTCTATTGTAAATTGGGAAGCTTATAAAATTTTCCCTTTATCCCTGAAGCATCAAGCAAGGCTTTCGGTGCCTATGCTTTCTCATTAGTCCTACGTGCAATTTGGTAAGCCTGTCTAATCTGCAGGTGATGGAGTACAGGGTGTGCTGCGTCAAAATGTGGCACCTTGGCGTATTGAATATTTTAAGCTGAAGGAATTTGAGAAATGCTATGACCTTCTCCTGAAGCAGGTCACAACGTTGCAGGGAAAAGTGGGGTGCAAGAGGATGGTCACGTCCCAGGCCTCAGGCAAGTCCCTGGGACAGGCTGACAAGTGTGGGTTCTTGGCTTCGTGCAGGAAGGAATTCAAGAGTGAGCCACAGTAAAGTGACAGCAGGTTTATTTAGAGAGATACACATTCCATAGACAGAATGAGGTCTGTCTCAGAAAGAGAGAGCGGCTTTGGGAGAAAGGCACTCCACAGAGTGTGGGCCATCTCAGAAGGTGAAAGACCCCGAAATATGGGATGGTTGGTTTTTATGGGCTGGGTAATTTCATAGGCTAATGAGTGAGAGGATTATTCCAACTATTTTGTTGAAGGGGTGGGGATTTCCAGGAATTGGGTCAACACCCACTTTTTGGCCTTTTATGGTTGGCCTCGGAACGGTCATGGTGCCTGTGGGTGTGTCATTTAGATGCTGATGTATTACAATGAGAGTATAAGAGGCTCAAGGTCTACTGGAAGTCAACTTGTCCACCATCTTGGACGTAGTTGGTTCTAACCAGTTTATGTTGTGTCCTCAAAGGCTATGTCATTCTTTTAAAGGTTGTGCCCTGCCCCCTTCCTGTCTGAATAAAACCTTCACATGAGAAGTGCCCACCCTAAACCTAGAAAAAAAGGAATATCCTTATCTCCAAGACCCGGAAAAGAATGAAAGGAATCAAAATGAACAGGCCTTGCTGTTTCCCCCAATTTACTACACTGGACTCATATCCTTTTTTTGTCCTATCACATTTTTCCAAGACTCTCCACTCTTCATCAAACCTGGCGTGAAAACATTCAAGTTGAACTGCTTTTCTGGGTCTTTGTCTCCTTATGAATGATGCCGAGCAGGGCACCTGTGACCTCCTGGGCACAAAGGCCTTTTTTTTTTTTGCTGTACGTGGGCCTTTCACTGCTGCGGCCTCTCCCGTTGCGGAGCACAGGCTCTGGACGCGCAGGCTCAGCGGCCATGGCTCACGGGCCCAGCTGCTCCACGGCATATGGGATCTTCCCGGACCGGGGCACGAACCCGTGTCCCCTGCATCGGCAGGCGGACTCCCAACCACTGCGCCACCAGGGAAGCCCACGGAGACCTTCTTGTTCCCCCATTTCTGCAGGCAAGACTGCAGCCTCCGTGACCTTCCCTGAGTTCCAAAGGGCAGATTCAAACAGTTGCTAATCAAGGGAGGAGCAGCCTTGAAACCACCTGAGGCAAGATTAAAGGGACAAGAGAATCTTATCAAGATTAGAAGAGCCTGCAAGATTAAAGGGACAGAGAAGCTCATCAAGATTAGGAGACCCAGACCACCTGAGAACCTGCACACACCCTAATCTTGTCAGCAACACCCTTTTGAAACTGTGCAGAAGAAAGAAGGATGCAAGACTGTTGCTGCCCTGATCCTTATCTCATACCTCTGACCACTACCCCTGACTATATAACCTCTCCCTATTCCCCTGTGCAGGGGGGAGGGGGGCAGTTCTTGAGGCACCAGCCTACTGTGTTCCCTCTTTGCCTGGCAAAGAAATAAAGCCACTCTTTCTTTTTCCTCCATAACTCTGTCTCCATATTTCTATTTGGCATTGGTGCACAGACAGCCAAGATTTTGGCAACGTGAAGCCTTCTGTGTCACGTAAAACACATTAAATAAATTTGTTTTTCTCTTGTTAATCTGTCTTTTGTTATAGGAGTCTCAGCTGAGAACTTAGAAGAATAGAGGAAAAAGACATTTTCCTTCCCCTCACAGAATTGAATCTTTCTTTAAATGAGAAAAAAAAAAATTTTTTTAAACATTATTTACATGTTAAGCCTCCTGGAGCTATCATCCAAGTCTCTTAATTTTTCCTTCATGATAGAGACCTCTTTATGTTTTTACTATGTGCTTTTAGATATTTCTTCCAGTTTGGGTCTCAGCAGTGGCTTCCTTCAATTCACTTTTTACTGAACTGTTTAGTTGGTACATCATGATATATTCAAATCTCCACTTTTTGAGGGGCCGGACATGAACTTCTTCAATTGTATCAAATAGGATATTTCAACTGCAAGAAAGAAATGACACAAATAAAAGTGGCTTTAAAAATAAGGGAATTATTAATTCTCATGGCAAGAGTTTATATTTAGGTGGTTCCTTGTTGGTCAAATAAGTGGCACAACTACCTCATAAAGGCCAAGGTGTTTTCCTCTCTACCCTCCTTTACGATGTCAGTGATGTTTCCCCTCACGGTCACACAATGGCTGCAGCAATTCCAGACACCACAGGCAGATATGATAGCATTAGTGAAAATGGGAGCACTTCAACCAGTGTCTCTCTTTTTATCAGTGAGGAAAACTTTTACCAGGAGCCTCCAATCAGATTTCCCCTGAGATGCAAGAGATCAGGAACGGTACCTGTCCAAGCTGAAATCAATCACTGACAAGGGGAATTCAATTTTATGATTAGCTTAGATCAATTACTATTCACCTGGGGAGGGAGTCACTCTGTCCTAAATAAAAAGTATGAAGATATTAGGCAACAAATGTCATCACAGTTGTTTTTTATTGTTGTTTGGTTTAGTTGTCATCTGTTTCCTCCAGAAGTTCTATTTCATCAGATATGTGTCTATTTGTTTTGATTGATCCTGTCTGGGTGCTGAATTCCCTTTCATGTGTTGTTATTATTCTTTGTTGGCTCACTTGGGCTCTGGACTTGTTATTAAAGTAACCCAGAAGCTGGCAGTCCTGCAGATGGTGTAAGTACAGACGCAGATGAGTTGCCAGATGTTGCTAAGGGAATAAGAGGATAAGAATAAGAGAAATCCTCCATGTACCCAAGATTCCCATCACTATTTAGCTCAGGAGATTCAGACAGGCTAGAATGGAGAGTATAAGGGTAGCAAGCCATATTCAGGACCATCTTCAATGAATTTAATTGCTATTACTTGTCAGATGCTGTGTTAAGTGATTTACATTTCTTGTCTTATATATACCCCACAGCAACCCTATTTATTCCCATTTTACAGGTAGAGAGACTGAGGTTTAAAAATTATTATGTATCTTCCACAAGGTCACTTTACCATGCACTATTACATGGTGAAGCTGGCATGTGAATCTAAGTTTGTCTCCAAGTCCTTGCTCTTAAATACTACACCAAACTGTTAGGGGAACCACTGACTGAAACCGCCCACCCTGGCCCAGAACCATAGTAACCATTTGCACGAGTTATCTTGCAACAGGAGGTCCTGGTAAGGAACACGGAACTAACAAGGCACCACCAACCAGAATAATTTGGGAAAGGTCAAAAGGAGAGAGGAGAAGCCAGTCCATATGTCCTACCAACCCCCCAGAATCCTTCTCACTGGAATGCATCTTGGCTGAGCAATGCGTGTGCCACCAGGAAGGACCCTGAGTCAGAACGACTGGCCAGGGACAACCCAGAAACTAATCCCATCACCATAAAACCTGAGACTGCGAGCCACATGGCAGAGCAGTCCTCCTGGGTTCCCTTACCCTGCTGCTCTCTGCCTGTGTGCACCTTCCCGATAAAGTCTCTTGCTTTGTCAGCACGTGTGTGCCTCAGACAATTCACTTCCAAGTGTTAGACAAGAGCCAACTCTCAGGTCCTGGAAGATGTTCCCCTTCCTGCAACAAAACTCTCTGAGGCAGCCCAGAGAGTTGTCAAGTTGAGAGTCTACGACAGAATATAACTAGTGATGAAAAGAAAGAAAATAGTAAGAAGTTACAAACATTTCCTGAAAGCCAAAAGTCCACATTCACCAGATGATTTATGATTTTTGTAAATGTTCTTTTCAATAACTAATATTATATGTATGAAATCCTGAGCTTCATGTCCCATGCTCAGTGCACTAAAAAAAGAAAACCTTTGGAAATGATGAAATGATGATATAATACCCAAAGCAAGAGTTCTTAAACTTTTTTTGTTCCATGGGCTTTTTGGAGGTCTGGTGAAGCCTACGGACCACTCAGGATAATGTTTTTAAATGCATGAGAGGAAATACATGGAAAGAAGAAATAAATAGTGTTATCCAAACACTGAAAAAAAAAGCCCCAAATTTATGATATAGTAATAAATGTCTCTTTTTATTAACACATTAAATAACAAGCTCTAATCGTGGCTCTAGTAATTGCCATAATTTTAAAGAATTTATGAGTATAAATGTTATTTTGAGGTATCTGTTGACAACTTAATATGATATGAAAATATCTATGATTTCTATTGGTGATAAAGTCACAAATACTACTGTGGGTTGTTACCTACATTTATAATTGATAGAAATTGTGGTTAGTGAAAATAAATATGGAATTTTTTTCCCATCCAAATTCATGGACCCTCTAAATTCAATCCAACGACCCCAAGCTAAGAACTCCTTATCTAAAACCTATGCCTGAGTATTCCATGGACACTGTTTTGAAAATTCTCAATCCTCTCTGGGTTGACTGTCATGACTTTTCCTAGAACAGAATCTTTTTATTTCACTTGAACTATAGTTGATTTACAATATGGTATTAGTTTCAGGTGTACAGCAAAGTGATAGAATAGAATCATTTTGACTAAGTAGGATGTATTAAGTGGGAAAAGCATGGAATTTGAAGTTTAGTTTACACACACACACACACAAAACTAGGTTCAAATCCCAGCTCTGCAATTTGCTATCTCTGAAATCTCTGACAAGTAATATAACTTCACTGAGCCTCATTTTCTTATTCTGTAATTTGAAATAAAAAAAAAATCTACTTCCTGAGGTTATTGGGAATTATTGAAAAATGGATGAAATATCTGGACCCCCTCCAGAAAACTATTAATCCAAATGCATATACTAAAACTTCAGGACTTCACAGACTTTGGGTTACTAACCCTGCCTTATCTTTTACTGCCACCTTGATAAACTGCTTTCTTATCAGAAACCTTTGCCTTTCAGAGGAGGAGGAATGTTGCCTGGAAGTCCATCAACACTTTCCTAGAAACTTTCACAAAATGTTACCAAAATCTTTCAAAGTGCTTTCCAGGAAACATGACGACCTGAACCTGGCTCATCAGTGTAGTGTAACACTATACCGCTATGAATAAACAGGTATACACACTTTAGGAAACTTGGTGTACTATTCTTTACTCAAAATCAATATTGCTCAGCCTGTAACTATAATGAAGTATTATGACCAAATCTGAATTTAACATCCAGAGAGATATGTGGATAAATGAAAAAGATTCAGAAGATAATCACAGATACAATAAAAAGGTTTTTTTAAAATGGCCTATACAAATGGTTAAAGAAATGAGTACCTAGGATTATGTAGTCTGGCAAAGAGAAAGCGAAGGAGTAAACTCAAAATAGTCCCGAAATATATAAAAAACAGTTTAAAATATAGATTTGGTCTTGGCCAAAAGATGAAGAAGAAACAACTAAAATTTTAAACAGGAAACTGCAAAGAGTCAGAAAGAGTTATCTTATAACTCTTATAAAACAAAAGTAACTGGATTGAAATAACAAATCAGAATGTTGACTTACATACATTTTCCTGCCTCTGATGATGGCATCACCATTGTTTTATTTACCGATTTTCAAAACTCATCTGTTGTACTCCCCACATCTACTTGGTCATTAAGTACTATGACTACTACTATCTCTAATTTCCATCCCTTCTTCATTCCTCAGCCACCATCAAAATTTGGTGGTGAAATTTTGACAGAAACTAGTGAGTTTTCTATTTTCTATCTAGAAATTTTTCTATCTAGATAATATTTAATTGGTCTCCCAGAGAGAAGGCTCTCCCTGCCCAAATCACTTCCCAGTTCTCTTTGTTGTCCCATAGCCCCCTGTTTGCAATCTCATTTATCAAAAAGATGGAGTATGCTAAGGAGTATTTTTATGGTTGCATCAATATGCCCAGGCTCATTACCACATTCTTCCTTCCTTCATGCTCTTTCACCTGACTGGAATTTTGCCATCTCCAAATCTCAACCATTTGTTAATACCTTGTTGAAGCCCTGTATGTTCCGTGAAGCGTTCTATAATTATTCTCCACTATTTCTGAATGTTTATGGCACTTAACAACTCTATTATACAACCTGAAACCTACTCAATGACACTTTAAATTACTGTCTGTTGTTTTATTATGTTAGGCTTATCTTCCCAACCAGACATTAAACTATTTTTATAGTGGGCTAGATTTTAAGCTATCTGCATACTGGGCAGAGATCGTTCTAAAGAATATACCAGAACAGAGTGAGAAGAGCAGATCAAGGCCAAATCCTAGAGATGGTACCAGAGTCAGGATAGAAAGATCACAGTAGGAATGCCAATTCCAAAGAAGCAGGACCAAAGTCAGAGGATGGAGCCAAGAGCTTGAAGTCAGATGTTGACATGGATGTGTAGGTACAGCTCACAGGTGTGGGTACACAGTAGACAGTAAGAATCCATTTGCCTAATTTTCAAAAAAGGAGAAAGAGTGGACTCCACACACTGTAAATAAGTAGACTTTAAATCAAAGAAGATTCCATGTATGACTGCTACAAGGTTAATTTGACCATACTTAGAAAAAGTAAGCACCTCAAAGAGCAAAGATTCTTCACTACTGAAGATTTTCAAAAGAATATGCCAGTCTCTGAAAAGAATCTAGGGAAATGATCAAGTTTCTCCCTGCAGATAAGGTAACCCAAAAAGCCTGAGATGCTGCATCTAGCTAGGCACCAGGGCGATACAAGCGGAGTGTATCTGTTGTTAGGCTGCGGTGTATGGATCCAAGAGAATATCTTTTCGAGAAACAAAAGCAAAGGCCAAAAAGCAGACTCTGGTCAAGGAAGCAGCATAGATGCAGAGAAAGATTTCCTTCAGCAGAAATCAAATGAAATAAAATAAGCTTTTGAAAAAAGCAAAGAATATTTTTTCAGTGAGGAAAACTATCAACCTCATACAACAACCTTTGAGAAGTGTTATCAGTAAAGCAGAAGTGTGACGACATTTAGAAATGCCCCAAAACACCCCAGTGACAGTGCCCAGGTCTGCAGGCTGTGTGAGGGCACGGCAGTGTGCAGCCAAGGTCTTGTTCGGCATGTGATGGGTAAAGAGAAGACCGACTTCAGAACTACTGAAATTTGACCTTCAAGGTTTCTGGTGAGGGTAACTGGGACTTGGAGGACACTTCTATTACAAGGCCAGCAATCCAGTCCACTGAGAGAAACAGGAGGGAGCAGGTGTTACCAGTTGTCCTCATTGGGGACATTTGTCCCTGTATACCTTTCACTGTGTTTGGCAAATCTTTTAGGCCAAGGAACATTTCTTCCACATGTAATTTACTCTTTGGTCTGACCTCCTTTCCATGTACACGATGGGACTACGTATGTCTGGTGTCCATCTGGTTGCTAGCTACTGTCTGGCCCTGAAAGGACAGGACTAAATCCTTACCTATGTTGTGTGATAATTGCCTTTAGACCTCTGCACTCAATTGCTTCTCAATATAGTTGTTCCACGGTGGTGAAAGGATTTCCAAAATGGAAAGCTCCCCACCTGTCCCCAGCACTAACCTGGCCTCTAAGCTCTCAACTCTCCAACTTCAGAAGTATTATTCGGGTTCTGACAGGATCACCCTAACTTACAACTATACCACTTTCTCATGGTGGTATATAAATCTTCCCTTAATATCATCCATTAATTTCATCCTAATCTTCCTTATCTGGCAGTAATTCTCAAAGTTAAAAAAATTATTTTACGTTGCTTTGGTTATTTTAATTGGAATTTGGTAGAGTATGGGAGGCACAGATGTCTTTTCATCTTGCCATTGTACCTCAAAGTCTTTCTCCTCTTTAATCTCTAGTTAATGATGGTTTGAAGAAATTCTTGTATAGGACTTTTAAAAATAACTACTATTAAATAAAAGTGATGGTAAATAGCATTAGATAATGTATATTTATATATTGTGGTACTGTGATTTATAATAAGAAATATGTCTTCATTCCTGTTCCTGACAAGATCTCCAATGGAAGTATGCCAACCTATGTGGCCTCTCCCTGGAACACATTTACCTATGCTATAGTGATGGACTGGATAATTTTTAATGACACAATGGGATTCTAGTAATATGTCAGTACCTTTTGACTTTTAAAATTGTTTTGCTGTAAGGGATCAATGTTTGAAGACCAGGAGGTAGACTGTGATATCGTGATTTATAATAAGAAATATAATATTTGGTCTTTGTCCCCCTCCTGGCAGACTCCTAAAACCCTTGGAATTTCCTAAGTGATCAGAGCAAGGAAGGTGTCTTGTTATTCACAACAAGCCCCTTTCAACCAACCACACCTGAGTTTATGTTAATACGGTGACTTTTTAAGGATGTGGGCTGGTTGCCAGGGGAATCAACCACTTGATTAGAGGATTAGACCTCCTCAACCTCCTGGGTGAAAAGAGGCGCTGGACATTGAGTTCCATAAAAACTCAAAGGATGGGTTCGGAGAGCTTCCCGTTGATTAACATGTGGAAGTGCTGGGAGAATGGTGCTTGAGGGGAGGGCACTGGAAACTCTTCACCAACTTCCCACGTAAATGCCCTATGCAACTCTTCCATCTGGCTGGGCCTGAGTTAGATACTTTTATAACAAACCGGTAATCTAGTAAGTAAACTGTTTTCCTGAATTCAGTGAGCCGCTCCAGCAAATTAATCGAACCTGAGGACGGGGTCTTGGAAACCTTCAATTTATATCCATAGGTCGGTCAGAAGTACAAGTGACAACCTGGCCTTGCAACTAGTGTCTGAAGTAGGGAGCAGAGGCCGTCTTGTGGGACTGAGCCCTTAACCAGCCTCTGACACTTAGAATTAAGTTGCAGGACACCCAGCTGGTGTTTCAGAATTGCTTGATGTATGGAAAACCCACATGCCTGGTATCAGAATTGAAGTAGTGGTAAGAGTATTAAGAGGACACACACAAGAGTGTGTTTTTTCCTCTATATTTATACACACACAATTATTGTGGTAAAATATATATAACATAAAATCTACCATTTTAATCATTTTTAGGTGTACACGTCAGTGCCACTAAGTATCTTCACATTTTGGGACAGCCATCACCACCATCCATCTCCCAGAACTTTTTCCTCTTCTCAAGCTGAGACTCTGTACCCATTAAGCAACCCCCCCCCCGACACACACACCCTAGTCCCTGTTAACCACCATTCGACTTCTGTCTCTATGACTCGAGGTCTTTATGAATTTGACTATTCTAGGTACCTCACGTAGCATAACCATATAGTATTTGTCCTTTTGTGTCTGCTTATTTCACTCAGTATAATGTACTCAAGATTCATCCATATTGTGGCATGTATCAGAATTTCATTCCTGAAAGGCTGAATGAGATTCCATATTAGGTATACACCACATTTTGTTTATCTATTCATCCTTCGATGGACATTTGAGTTGTTTCCACCTTTTGGCTATTGTGAATAGTGCTGCTATGAACGTTGGTATACAAACATCTGTTCGATTCTCTGCTTTCAGTTCTTTTGAGTATATACCGAGAAGTGGAATTGCTATGTTCAATTTTTTTGAAGAACTTCCATACAGTTTTCTACACTGGCTGCACCATTTTACATTCTCACCAATGATGTACAAGGACTCTAACTTCTGCACATCCTCTCCAACACTCATTATTTTCTGTTTTGTTTTAATAATGGCCATCTTAATGGCTCAGAATATATTTTTACTGAGTCATTCTCATATTCACAAATCTCCTTATCTCAAACTTACATAAGAAGAGGTGAGGGGAGCAATATATGTTTGGACAAAGGCCTTTTTCACTGCATGAAAATACTCACATTGGCAATCAAACATGTAGCCCTGACATCATTAGCAAAATACAGCAACTAAGCTAACAAGCTCCAACCAAGGCATCACTGACTGGTACAGATCTGCCCCTAACTGTTAGGGAAAACAACTATTAAAGAAAAGCCACACAAGGGGATGGGGGAAGAAGCTGGGGAGAGGTTACAGTGCCAGACATCTTTGTTCCTATCTTTACCTGCTAAGAAGGTATGAGTCAATTCACTTACCTAAGTCAGGATCAGAAGAGCTGAAGGAGAATACAGATGAAGAAAGGAATTAAATGTTTTAAATGTCAGTGTGTGCTAACATACATCTCTAAACCCCCATTTCAGCGCTCTTATTTTATTGTGGAACCATCAAGCTTCTAACAATTTTTTTTTTTGGAATCCATTCATCTTTCCTTACCACAAAACTGTCCTGTGCCAGAATCTGGATCTTTTCTCATGGGTCTAACATTTCAGCTTGTTATAAACAGCATATGGACACAGATTATGCAATGATAATGTGTGCTACATTCCAAGGACTTACATTTTCTGTATATATGTGAACAGCAAGTAATCACTGCATTGATTTTTCTCTACTCTAAAAATAAATAATATATTAATCAACCAAGTAAAACATTAATCTGGTACATATATTCTTTTATCTTCTTTTATTGATTAAAATTTTTTTTAAGTCCTATGCTAAAAAATGAGAAAGTAGCCATAAAACAAATATAAGGACCTAGCTTTGGGGATAAAATTCTAGATTTGTCCTTAAAGACACCAATCATACTGAAGTCTAGTAAAAGATTTCCTAGTAATCAACTTCTGAATAATGTATTTGTTAGTGTCGATGTACTACTAGCCTTCCATTTTTCGTTTGTTCCATGCTAGATGAATCTTGCCAAATAGCATATCCAGACAGACCTCAGTCTCCTCTGTGCTTGTTCAGCTGCCATTTATTATCAGAACACAGTTAGGCATTATCTTTTAAAACACACAAAGACATGCACAAGCAGATGAAGCTCTTCACATAAGCGAAGTGTGTATTAACAATAATCACTAAGAATTTCTGAAACTCACATGTCAAAAAGTATCATCTTCGCTTCCCTGGACCTTTCAAACAGGAACATACACAGGTTCTGGCTTTCCACTATAACCTGACTTTCACCTTCTTCAAAAAGAGCTAAGAAAAAAACAAAAAGAGGAGGAAAAAGGATATCCAAAGGCATTTCTATTCAATTGCTAAATGGTCCAATATATTTGTAACTCTATCTCCTTTTCCTTTACACCAAGTGAGTGATGAAAACCTGATGGGACAGGCAAGCAACACACTAACATCCAGTCACTGGAGGATATTCACAGAAAGAGACAAAAACAGGCCTAAGTGGGCAAAAAATGTTAATGCTGGGAACTGCATAAGCAGCAAGTGAAAATATCTCCATCATGAGAGGAAGAGGTTAAAAAGTTTAAGGGAATTTCTGAATAAAATCACTAGGAGTAAGTCAGTGAAAGGGATTCATTTTTCAATTTTCTGGAAAAACAGGACTCAGTCTGTGACCCGGCCTCCCAGGTATTACATACAGACCTCAAGAATACAGTCATTTAGAAAGTAACTGCTTCAAGGAGTCCTGCTAAAACTACAAAGACGTGAAATTCCAGGCAGACACAGGAAATTCTTTGGGGAATAAAAGAATTTTATGACTCATAAGATTAAAATCTCCTGAATACTCACTGAAGTAATCTAATGATGTACTGTCACCAGGAAAGGAGTTTGATAAATTTCTGTGCTGTGCACAGAAATCTTAAGCAAAATAGGAAAGTGAACAAATTTGAAACTATATCCATTTACAATTTTTCCTTTCAGGATAAAACTAACTTCAAGGACACCAGAATTTCTTATAGGGTCTAATATTAACATTTTATAGAATGCCACATTTTTAACTACTGAGATTTTAAGCAAAATTTCATATCCCTTTTTTTTTTTTTAAATCCGTATCTTACTCAAGTCAGCCCAGGAGTAGGCCCAGGATTCAAATGTGGGTCATTTGGAAGGTTCTTAGTTTTCAGATTTAATACAACTTGAAAAAAGTTGTGAGTTGAAGGTAAAGGCCTGGGCCAGATGCCAACGGGAAGAGAAAGAAGGAGGTCGAGTTTTTCCTAGGGAGATCAACAACAACAAAAACCAGACATGGCATTACTTTCTTGATTCTAGACAATGCTCAAGCATAGAAGGGAGTCCACATCAAGGAGTCTACCCTTACCTTAAAACATTTTCCATTTTTTTCTAACTTTATTCTACTTGAAAATTTTGCCTGTTCTATATGAAATTCCCTTCTAGTAACAGGTTGTAAAAATAAAGCAAGCAATGAAAGCTCTCTGTTTAATCTTTCCCAGGGACAAACACAGTGTAATGTACGATATGTAACTATGAGTTAGATTGCAAATTACTTTTATTTAATTTAGTCTAGTGTTTAGCTTCACCTCTGAAATATCAGTCTGTATCCTTCTATTTTGGTTTGATTCTATAGTCCACTTTAAACAGTAAATGTTTACATTAAAAGGACAAGAGAATGTGTGATATATTTTAACTGTCAAGAGTGTTGTGAACAGTGGCAGCTGGAAGAATGTGTAGTCCACTTCACTGCTATCCTGAAGCCTTTTAGAGTCTTCAGATCAGCAGTTACTTCCTTCATTGCTCATATTAGAAACAAAAACAATTCAGTTGCTTTCTCTGAGAAACGTAGTAAGATTTCTAGAATTCATTCGTGGTCTTTGCCCTGGGTTCTACATTAACTTTCTGCTGGGCTGGGCAGTGAAATGGTTATGGAATTTTTCTTTCATTTTTCAGGTTGCTGGTTCAGATGAAGACAAAAGGCAGGAGCAGATGAAAGGATTCCCATCTCAGTATTACTTAGAAGTCTCTGAACTGTGCTTGGTCCTGTTCCTCTGCAGTCATTGTTCACATCATCCTGAATTCATTGTGATATGGCTCCTGTCAAAGACCTGCTCAGAAGACCAAACACTGAAGCCAAGTTGATTCCTTTAATGTTTCCAGATCTGGTGAAATTCCACAAATAAAACCGAAGAGAGAAATGTTTAACACTCTTACTCTTATTGCAGTGATTTCAGGCCCCGTGGGAACAGCACTGGGGAGAAGTGGATCCTAAGGCTATGTTGGAGGGTGAAGACAGCCAATACAGTGTACATGCATACTTAGACCAGACCTGACACATCCAATTAAAGAAATATTTGAAGGTGGACAAAAGTGTACATTATCCAACTCCTACCTACCTCTCCAAACACATCCCTTTTTTTTGGGGGGGCTGTGCCGCGCGGCTTGCGGGATGGCATCGGAAGCCCGGATTCCTAACCACTAGGCCACTAGGGAACTCCAAACACATCTTGAACCTGTCTCCACATTGTGCTCTACCCACACTGGTCTCCTTTCAGTTCCCCTAACATATCAAATTCATCGCTTATCAGGGTCTGTTATATTTGTTTTTTCCTCTGCTTAGAACATTCCCCCAAACTGTTTGGATTCTCATACTTCAGACCTTAGCTCAAATACCTCCTCCTCAGTGAGGTTTTCCTAGAAATCCTGTCTAAATTAGGATTGCCCCCCCCACCCCCGCCATCACCATTCCCTATCTGATCCTTTCTATTTCCTCTCCACCTCTTATCAGATGTCATCATGTTTATTGGTTTACTGGTTTAGTGCCAGACACACACACACTATAATGTAAACTCCTTACCATCAGGAGCCCTGCCTGCTTGTTTGCCACTCTTTCTACTGTTCCTAAAGCAGTAAATATTTAATGAATGGATGTGTTTACCACTCTCCTAGAGGCTGAGGGTAAAACAACACGAAAAGATGCAGATTCATCCTCAAAAACCTTATAAAGAGAATGGAGACTGGCACATAATCATAATATAATAATTGTTTTACAGGAGCACAGAAGCCTAGTAGAAAGAACTTTATATGCCTATTTTACTGGTAAAAGTAAGTCTGTTCCAAGGGAATGGACTGGGTGTGCAAAGGCACAGAAACAGCCATAACAGCATGCAATTCCATTCTGTGGGAATCAGTTCAGGTTTTATAAAATATAAATTGCTAGGGGTGAGGGGGTTGCGGGGGAGAGGAGGCCTTAAACTTTGACAGAGAGGGATCCAGTTCATGAAAGACCTCCCCTGTTATGCAAAAGGAAAGAGATTTCTTTCCATAGCCAGTGGGAAGCCATTGAAACACTCTGGGCAGAGGGCTGACATGACATTTACATTTTAGAAAAAAAACCTCTGATAACAGATTTAGGTGATTTAGAAAATCAAATTATGGACAGGTAACAGAGGGACAGCCAACAGTGTTTCACAATAAATAGGTATTGTAGAGAGGAAGAGGGATTCAATGGCAGGAAAATTTTGCTGAATATTTATCTTGTCTCTGAGTGGTTTTATTTGGCCATATGCTGTGGCAATCACCCACGGAGCAGCCCTAACCAGAGGTTCTAGATACTAATGTCTATTTTAAGAAGGGCTATAGGGACTGAGCTAGACATTGGATAGGAAGCGCTTCTTTCACTTGTAGGTATTTAATGGTCCCAGACATTCTCTCTCCTGAATACAAGCAGAATTTAGAGGTAATAGAATGCCGCCACTAAGCAAGGGCTTCTGCTTCATGGGTGTGTAGACATTTCTCATCCTTTAGACCCAAATTCTCTAGCTCCAGCGCCAGTGGGGATAGTGTGGCCTACACAATGTATTCAGGTAAACTGCAAGACATCATGATGCAGGGCCAAAATGTAGAGGCAAGAGGACTGGAAGTACTACTAGGCCAAGCACAGGAAAACCAGTAAAGCACGGGGTAGGGCAGTAGCTTCAGGCACTTGAGTTTGCAAAAATATAATAGGTTAAAAGAACCAGGCACCTGTCACTAAATTTCTAAGACTGCCAAGCAGACTGGAGATAAAATGAGATGATTTAATCTCCAACTCAGAGGAGAGTCTTAAGGATTTGTGACCTGTCAGTGGTGATCTTCCATACTCATAGCCTCTCTCAACCAGAGTTCCCAGAGAGAATTAAGCTTGAAAACCCTGATGTAGGGCCTAACCCGAGGCATCCACTGCATGTAATTAACCTCTCTCCTAAGCATCTAACGTGGTTCTCATTATGTATCATCCTTGGGAAAACTGAAAAAATAGTTACTCAAATCTTTTTCTGTAGCCTATGGTTCAGATCAGCAATCCATGGTAAGGAAGGCAACAGGGGAGTTGCTACGTTCCGTCTTACCTCAAGACCTTCACTTAGTCTCATTCCATTGCTTGGGAACATTCCCATTCAACCCTCCCCACTTCCTTGCCTACCTCTCTCCTACTCATCCTCCAGGTTTCAGTTTAAAGCCAGAGACCTTCCTTGACCTCTTACACTAAGTGAGTATGCCTTAAACTTAGATAGAGAGGAGGCCAGGTCTTGAAAGCCTTTCCATTTTACGCAAAGGGAAAGTGATTTCACCCTGTAGCCAAAGGGAAGTAAGCCACTGAAAACCTCTGGGCAAAAGGGTGATGTGATCAGATTTGCTAGTTCCAAAAATCTCGTACCTCGTCTCTGTAATCATATTTTAAAAACCCATCAAATTAGGGCAGGGCCTGAGTCTATGCTGCACCATACATACTCAGGGCCCAGAACATTAGAACATTTATTGTATTGGTGTTTAAAAGAATGAAAGAATGCATAAATAAAGCATGATCTGATATTTGAATAAATGTGCCTTGATTGGAAGGTAGGAAAGAGGGCATTTTAGCAATTTAAAGAAACATTATTAATATATGGGAAACTGTCAAGTACTACTTAGCAAAAGCAGCACTAAATACCTCACAAGGAGTGGGTACCACAACCAACAGAATTCAACAAAGCTAGCTGTACTTTTAATAATGTTGTTTAATGAAAAGGCACAGCTACTGAAACATCATTTTCAGTCCTATTAAACCTATCCAGTTAATTATGGTGGTCTTGGGCTACTTAGAAACCTTTGAACATGGCATACAATTTCAAAGCCCACAGTAAGCAGAATGAAGGGCACAGGTGAAGGCAAAATAAGGTAACCACTTATTCTTCTACTGCAGCTGCAAGATGGGAATATACATAACATGTTGCAGGTACTGGGGTGTCTATTCTTGAACACTTTCAGTGAGAGCAACCTTGTTAATTTTTTTTTTCTTGATAGCTTTAGTGGTATCTCATAAGCCTGCTGCCTAAATTGATGACTCTTACTGGACAGGAATAACTAGAAAGGGCTTAGCCAAACACACACACACACATGAACACGAACACACACACACAAATAATAATAGTAACTGTGATATTAAAATTAAAAGGCTTTGGAATTGAGTGAAAATATGACTGTAGTAGTGATATGATGAACACAGCCCGGAATTCTTGACTAGGTTCTCCCACATGAGACCTTGGGGAATCCATGTGCTGCCTTTCTAAGCTTGTATCATTTTTAAATGAGAGTGTTGGATTACATCATCTTTAATGTTCTTTTTTCAAATGCTAACATTCTGTTCCTATAAAATCAAATCATGACAGATTACATCCTCTGTTTATATATATGTATATACATACATGTATTATATATTACATATATATTTAGTATATATTAAATATAAATAATCTAGTTTACAATGACATAATCAACAGATTATGGTATAGCAATACAACAATAATTCTTTCTTCCCTTTCATCAATAACCATATATATATACTTTGTCTTTCTAAAAGGCATGTAGGATTGAATATTTGAAAACTAAAACCAGCTAAACATCTTTTAAGGGCAATTTTGTGAGAATTTAAGCACTTGCCAATCTAATGATCAAAAAGATATGACGATCATTACAAATTTTTCAAAGGTAAAAGAGTACAAAGTTTGCATTCATTTGCACATGTGGGGTTTTAAGAAGGAGATCCGAGTATAACGGATAGCATGTGTACAAAGGTTACACTGGTGACCATAGAGAGGACATATTTTATTCAACCACAGAATAGACAGATACATAAAACTTACATAAAAAGAAACAACACACGTAAGACTTCCCCACGGAAAGCTCACATTCCCATTGCTCCACGCGTTTGGGAGAGAAAAAAATGTCACTAATCAAAAAAGGAATTAAAGTCTCCATGGCATATTCAGAGCTAGGAACACCCTTTTGTTCACTGGATACATCTTTTATTTGTACAAATGCCATTATTAGGTAAGTGGGAAAAACAGACTTAATGCAGTATATACTGTATCTGAAAACAGTACTCTACCCTGTTGCTGAACTTTATTTATTTGAAAAGCAAACTTAATTGAAAACCTACACAATGAGTACCTAACAAATTCCCAAGTTGTTGAAACAAAATAAGAATGAGATTGAATATCAAATATGCTACCCCACAAAAGGGAGGGGAGTTTTCACTGGCAGTAGTTCTAATAAACAGGACCCAAATGCTGCAGTGTAAAAAGGTCTCCAGCAAGTTCACCTGTGGGAAAGGTTAATGGGAAGAAACCAGACAGGGCAGCAAATACAACTCCTACACTCATTCATTCCACATCATTCTCTTTATCTCTACTTAGCTCATCTGTTAAAAAGAACACAAATAGTAACAGCAAGAAATGATCAATTGTTTGCTAAATTATGACAAGTATTATGCTAAGCTCTAATTTAGGTCATTTAATCCTCTCAACAATCCCATGAAGTTGACACTATTGTTTTACATCAGTTTTAGCAGGAGTTAAGAAACATTAAGACTTTCCCAAGATTACACAATGAACAAGAACCTGAGCTAGGATGTGATGCTCTTAACCATCTTCCTAATGAAATGCCAACAACTTTGGATCTGGTCCCAACCATAAAACAGCATAAATATACTAAATAAAATATCAACTGTGTGAATGATTTGTAACATACATATATGGTGATATCCTTAATATACAAAGAGAACTTACAGAGCAATAAAAATATAAAATACCCCAATAAAAAATAGGCAAATGACAAAACCCAGCAATACATAAAAGAAAAAAATAAATAAATGTTCAGTAATTATATTTAAAAATCTAAACACAAAATCTAAACGCAAATTAAAACATTAATGAGATACTAGGTCTCAAATATGACATACATTATCAGGTATTAATTAAATAGGATGAAAACATTCAGTACTGAAGAAAGAGAGCATAGAGAAATGGCAACACCCACAGAATCCACATGGAAGTTAAATCAGCACAAGTTTTCTGGAAAGCAATTTGGCAATAACTACCAAGATCCTTCAAAGTGCTCATAACAATACAAGGAAACACTCAGAAAGTATAACACTCCTGTTGTGGTTCTAAACAAACTGTTCTTCAAAAATTAGAAAATAAAGTTCAAGACAGGGGAAGACTTACTACATAAGAAATAGTTATGATAAACAAAACTTACAAAACTTATTTTAATGCTGAACCAATATACATTGATAATATGATTTAAAGTATAATGTAACATACAAAAAGGATCTTATAAATGGATGAGGCATTTTGTAAGAAAAAAAATTACTAACAATCTGAAACCCAAATCCCCAATTATTTCAATGAACCTATAAAGGTGTAAGAGGAAAAAGGAAAAATTATACACACACACACACACACACACACACACACACACACACACACGTACACACACATACTTGTACCCATTAGCAGTCACTCTATTTCCTCCTAGATCCTCTAGCCCTAGGCAACCACTAATCTATAGTCTGCCTCTATAGATTTGACTATTCTGGACATTTCATATCAATGTAATCATACAATATGTCCTCTTGCATTGCTGACTTTTTTTCACATAATGTTTCCAACGTTCATCATGTTATAGCATGCATCAGTACTTCATTTGTTTTTATGGCTGAGCAATATTCCATTATATGGATTTACCACATTTTATTTATCCATTCATTAGTTGATGGACATTTGAATTGTTTCCATATTTTGGCTGTTATGAAAAATGCTGCTATGAATATTTGTGTACAAGTTTTTATGTGGACGTATGTTTTCAATTCTCTTAGCTATATTCTAGGAGTGGTATATGCCAGAAGGTTCATATGCTAACTCTGTTTAACATTTGAAGAACTGCCAAACTCTTTTCCAAAGAGGTTATACCATTTACATTCCCTCCAGCAATGCAAGAGGGTTTCAATTTTTCTACATCCTTGCCAACATTTGTTATTGTATGTCTTTTTTATTATAACCATCCTATTGGGTGAGAAGTGGTGTCTCATTGTGGTTTTCACTTGCATTTTCTAAATGGCTTATGTTTTGCATTTTTTCAAAAGTGCATATGGGCCATTTGTATATCTCCCTTGGAGAAATGTTTATTCAGATTCCTTCACCTTATTTTTTCTTCTGGTCAATGAATGAAGTTTATTTTTCTAAACTCATGAAAATCAAGCTAAGTTTGTACAGTTCTTGAAGTTTTGTTTAAGTCTAAATTATTTTGTAAAGCAGAATGATATGCAAAGCAAAGAGCTAAAAGAAATTCTTTTTGATACATTTTCTGTATCATCCTTTTTAAAAAGTAATAATGATTTAATAAACCAGTAAGTTCAGTAACACCGTAAATGAGTACTAACAAGCAATTTCTGAGCTATCACTATTTACAGTAATAGACACAAATCTGTTTTTTTGGCAAATAAAATAGTATTTACTTAAAGTATACAGTCTAATGATTTGACACACATATACTTTGTGAAATGATTACCATGATCAGGTTAATTAACACATTCATCACCTTTCACAGTTAACCTTTTTTTTCCTGGTGAGAACACTTAAGGTCTACACTCTTAGCACATTTCAAGTACAAATGCAGTGTTATTACATATAGCGCCACCACATTGTACATGAGATCCCCAGAGCTTATTCATCTTATAACTGAAGGCTTGTACCCTTTGACCAGCACCTTCCCATATCTGCCACCTCCTAGCCCCTGATAACCACCATTCTACTTTCTGTGCCTAAGAGTTAGACTTTTCTTTTTTTTTTTTTTTTTTGATTACACATATAAGTGAGATCATATAGTTTTTGTTTTCCTCTGTCTGGCTAATTTCACTTAGGATAATGTTTGCCCATGTTGTTGCAAATGGCACGATTTCCTGCTTTCTCATGGATGAATAATATTCCATTCCATATATACACCACATCTTCCTTATCCATTCATCCATCAACAGGTTGTTTCCATATCCTGGCTCTTGTGGATGATGCCGCAATGAACATGGAAGTGCAGATATCTCATTTCCTTCAGATATATATGCCAGAAGTGTGACTGCTGGGTCATATGGTAGTTCTATATTGAAATTTTTGAGAAACCTCCATACTGTTTTCCATAGTGGCTATACTAATTCACATTCCCACCAATAGTGCACCAGCATTCCCTTTTCTTCACATCCTCATCAACAGTTGTTGTCTCTTGTCTTTTTTTTAAATTAATTAATTAATTTTTATTTTTGGCTGCACTGGGTCTTCATTGCTGCGTGCAGGCTTTCTCTAGCTGCGGCGAGCGGGGGCTACTCTTCGTTGTGGTGTGTGGGCTTCTCACTGTGGTGGCTTCTCTTGTTGTGGAGCATGGGATCTAGGTGTGCAGGCTTCAGTAGTTGTGGCACGTGGGCTCAGTAGCTGTGGCTCACAGGCTCTAGAGTGCAGGCTCAGTAGCTGTGGTGCACAGGCTTAGTTACTCTGCAGCATGTGGGATCTTCCTGGACGGGGGCTCGAACCCGTGTCCACTGCATTGGCAGGCAGATTCTTAACCACTGTGCCACCAGGGAAGTCCCTGTTGCCTTTTTGATAAAAGCCATTTTAACAGATGTGAGTCAATATCTCATTGTGGTTTTGATATGCATTTCCTTAATGATTAGTGATGATGAGCATCTTTTCATGTACCTGTTGGCCACTTGTATGTCTTCTTTTGAAAAATATCTATTCAAGTCCTTTGCCCATTTATAATCAGATTGTTTGGTTTTTTGGCTATTGAGTTGTTTGAGTTCCTTATATATTTTGGATATTAACCCCTTATCAGACATATGGTTTGCAAATATTTTCTCTCATTCTGCAGGTTGGCTTTTAATTTTCCTGATTGTTTCTTTTGCTGTGCAGAAGCTTTTTAGTTTGGTGTAGCCCCACTTGTTTAGTTTTGTTTTTGTTGCTTGTGCTTTTGGTGTCATTTCCAAAATATCATTGCCGAGAATCACGCCAAGGAGCTTTTTCCCAATATTTTCTTACAGTAGTTTTACAGTTTCAGGTCTTGCATTTTAATCTTTAATTCATTTTAAGTTAATTTTTGTGAATGGTATAAGATAGGAGTCCAAGTTCATTATTTTTCATGTGAATATCTGAATATCCAGTTTTCCCAATACTGTTTATTGAAGGGACCATCTTGTTGCCATTGTCTGTTCTTGGCACCCTTATCAAATATTAGTTGACCGTATATGTGTGGGTTTATATATGGGCTTGCCATTCTGTTCCATTAGTCTGTATGTCTATTTTTAATGCCAGTACCACACTGTTTTGATTACTACAGCTTTGTAATACAGTTTGAGATCAGAAAGTGTGATGCCTCAGCTTTGCTCTTCTCTCTCAGGATTGCTTTCACTATTTGGGGTCTTCTGTGGTTCCATACAATTTTTAGAATTGTTTTTTCTACGTCTGTGAAAAATGCCATTGGAATTTTGACAAGGATTGCATTGAATCAGCAGATAACTGTGGGCAGTACGAACATTTTAACGATATTAATTCTTCCAATCCATGAACACAGAATATCTTTCCATTCATTTGTGTCTTCTTCAACATCTTTTTATCAATGTCTTATAGTTTTCAGTATACAGATCTTTCACCTCCTGGGTTAAATTTACTCCTAAGTATTTTATTATTTTAATCCTATTGTAAATGGGATTGTTTTATTTTTTTTTTAGATAGTTCATTGCTAGTGTATAGAAATACAACTGATTTTTGTATGTTGATTGTGTATCCTGCAACTTTACTGAATTTATTAGTTTTAACAGTTATTTTAGTGGAGTCTTTAGAGTTTTCTCTATATATGATCGTGTCATCTGCAAACTCAGACACAAGTTTACCTCTTCCTTTCTGACTTGGATACCTTTTATTTCTTTTTCTTGCCTAATTGCTCTATGACTTCCAGCATATGTTGAATAAGAGTGATGCGAGTGGGCACCCCTGTCTTGTTCCTTATATTAGCAGGAAAGCTTTCAACCTTTTACCATTGAGTCTGATGTTAGTTGTCAGTTTGTCATATACGGCCTTCCTTATGTTGAGGTATATTCCTTCAATACCCAATTTAGAGAGTTTTTATCATGAAGGGATGTTGAATTTTGTCAAATGATTTTTATGTATCTATTGAGATGATCATATGATTTTTATCCTTCATTCTGTTAATGTGCTATATCATTTATTGATTTTCCTATCTTGAAACGTTCTAGCACCCCAGGGATAAATGGAAATGTATCATTGTATATGATGCTTTTAATGTGCTGTTGAATTCAGTTTGATAGTATTGAAACTGTGGGTTAAATACATTTCACCTGGCTTCAAAAATCAAGGTCATTTAAAGACCTGTACACGCAGCATGCAGCCTAAACAATAAGATACTTGACCGAATTGTTTTCTAGGAACTTGGAGTCAGCTATGTCTAGTGTGATCTAAGCTGGTTAAGACTGGATAGACCAACCCTTCAACTGGGCATGCATGAGGGTCCACTTGGTGACCTTTTGAATGTGCTGAGATCTGTACCTTATTTATGCTCTGAGCAGAACAACACTTTTTTCCAATTACTTTTTCCCATGCTCCCGATGCCTCGGACCACCTGTTTCTTTATTTGTTATCCCATGAAATTAAACTAGAACCCAATACCAGAAAGTGAGCTGGAAATCCCCAAAATACTTGTTGATTAAACAACATACTATTAAGTAACACATGGGTCAAGTAAGAAGTGTCAAGAGAAATTTTAAAATATTTTTAAATAAATGAGAGTGCAAATACAACTTATCAAAGTTTGTGGGATACAGTAAAAGCAGTGCTTAGAAGGAATTTATAGCATTGAATGCTATTACTAGCACTGGAAATGAAAGTTCACTACTGAAACTGTGGACATTAACAGGATAATAAAAGAATATTACAAACAACTCCATGTCCACAAATTTGATAAACTAGATGAAACAGACCAATTCCTTGAAAGACACAATCTACCAAAACTCACATAAGGAGAAATCGATAATCTGAATAGGCCTATATCTTTTGAAGAAATTGAATCAATAATTAACAATCTTCCAAAACAGAAAACACCAGGCCTAGATGTGTTTGCTGGTTAGTTCTACCAAACACTTAAGGAAGAAATGATAACTAAGCTTTACAATCTCTTTCAGAAATACAGTTGATTTTGTACATTGGTGTTACACCCTGCAACCTTGATGAACTTGTTTATTAGTTCTAAAAGATTTTTACTGGATTCCTTAGTATTTTCCATATACAAGATCATATCCTTTGCAAACAGAGAAAGTTTTACTTATTCCTTTTCAATCTGGATGCCTGTCCTCCTTCCCTTTCTCCCTCCCTCCTTTCTTCCTATGCTGGATGCAGAGGTATAATGGGGAATAAAACAGACACCCACTGTTTCTACCCTGTGTAACTTACTTCTGACTCTAACCAGCAGTTCTCCACCTTAGATCCACATTAGAATCACCTGTGAAGCTTTTACAACAATGCCAGCGTCTGGGCCCCAACTGCAGAGACTTTGAATTAATTGGTCTAGGATGGGTCCAGGCACATATATTTTTTAAAAGTTCTTCAGATAACTCATGAGTGGCTAGGATTGAGAAAAACTCCTCTAACTGAAATTGAATCTGGTATCCAAAGCTAGGGTTGGGCTTAAAGTCAGTGTAAATAATTCCAGGTGTAGGTAACTGGATTACTTTGGCTGGAAAATCAGACAGGCTCTTTACAGCTTCATCGCTCAAGAAATTCTACCTTTTTTTTTTTTTCTAATTGAGGTTACTTTAAAAAAAAATTTAGGTAAAATTGGTATATAATGTTATGTTAGTTTCAGGTGTACAACACAACAATTCAATATTTGTATAGACTACAAAGTAATCATCACAATAAGTCTAGTTACCATCCACCACCATACAACTGACCCCCTTCACCCATTTTTCCCAACCCCCAACCCCTCCCCTCTGGTAACTACTAATCTGTTCTCAGTATCTATGAGTTTTACTTTGTTTTGTTTGTTTTTCAGATTCCACACATAAGTGAAATCATAGAGTATTCATCTTTGTCTGACTTATTTCACTTAGCATAATACCCTCTAGATCCACCCACGTTGCAAATGGCAAGATTTCCTACTTTTTTATGGTGGGGTAATATTCCATGGTATATCTATACCACATCTTCTTTATTCATTTATCCATAGATGGACACTTAAATTGTTTCCATATAATTGGCTATTGTAAATAATGCTGCAGTGAACACGGTGGTGCATAAATGCTTTTGAATTATTGTTTTCATATTCTTCAGATAAATACCCAGAAGTGGAATTGCTGGATTATATTGAGGTTCTATTTTTAATTTTTTGAGGAACCTCCATATTGTTTTCCATAGTGACTGCACCAATTTACTTTCCTACCAACAGTGGAGGAGGGTTCCCTTTTCTCCACACCCTCTCCAACACTTGTTATTTCTTGGCTTTTTGAAAACAGCCATTCTAACAGGTTTGAGGTGATTATCTCGTTGTGGTTTTGATTTGCATTTCCCTGATAATTAGTGATGTTAAACATCTTTTCGTGTATCTGTTGGCCATCTGTATGTCTTCTTTGAAAAAATGTCTATTTAGATCCTCTGCGCATTTTTAATCAGATTATTTTTTTTCTATTGAACTGAGTTATTTATATATTTTAGATATTAACCCCTTACTAGATAGAATGATTTGCAAACGTTTTCTCCCATTCAGTAGGTTGCATTTTCAACCTACTGTGCAGAACCTTTTTTGATGTAGTCCTACTTGTTTACTTTTGCTTTGTTGCCTTTGCTTTTGGAATCAGATCCAAAAATTCAATGCCAAGATCAATGTCAAGGAGATTACCGCCTATGTTTTCTTCTAGGAGTTTTATGGTTTCAGGCCTAAGAAACTCTACTTTTGCAGTCTTCAATTAGCCTCTTCTTCCCTCCATCTATAGATTCCTGGGATAGCCTCCCATTTCCTTTTAGCACCTGGTTCAAATTTTCTCTCTCCAATCCAAGTTTTCATGATCCTATATAACTTCCACAATCATGTTGACAACTATTCCAGCACCCTGGCTTCATGCTTCCTCAATCTCCACAACTCCAAAAGCATTCATTTTAATTCCTCTGTTGTTACTCACTAGCTTAGGCTAACCTTGTACTGAATCATCTATAAAAACTGCTGGAAACTCCTGTAGGAGCTTAATGCTGAATCATTTTTTTTTTTAATGCCATAAAATAGAGGAATGGGAAGTTGATTCTTGGCATCCCAACCTAAAATTGTGAATAAATTTTTTACTGAAACTGTTATGTATTCTCAAGTACATTACAGGTTAAACATGTTTGGTGAACTGGCCTTTAAATCTAATTTTTCTATTAGGTTCTTTCTATAGTAAAAGGCATTCTATGCTCAAAACAACCAACCTGCAAATGAACTTTTAACACACAACCTATCCATCTCTTTGAGAACGTTCTCTGTATCATATTCTGACCAGTGTTTGATACGATAGTATCACTTATATGAATATGAATTATGAGCAAAGGACAGAGCCAGGGGACCCACACAGTAAGTTTAACCTATATATGTAAAGTCACAAATTAAAAGGCTCTAGCTAGAAGCATATATCCTAGACATTTCTACTTAACTAACAGTTGCTTCTACCCCCTGAAGAGGAACACACTACCATTACTAATCACATTTTCTGGGAAAGAAGCCAACCCATTCTTATTTTCAGCTAAACAATATTTTGGCTGTCAGTATTAATATTCAGTAAAATTATTATGGGACAACCTACTGAACACTGATGTGCACCTACCACCTATGAGCTTGAGATCAGTTGGTTCCTTTGTTTCTAGTTGGCTCTCTTTCTTCTCCTTTAATGTTCCCACACATCTTGCATTGGTGAGTTCCTCTCTTTCCTCATCTAACATTCTAACTCAAGCTTTGTAGCCTCAAATTTCTCTATGAAATAGGAAGCAAGATTATTGCTGAGACCAAAAAAATGGGTGTAGAAAAGGGGATTTGAGAAAAGTGATAAAGATGTAGAAGGACTGCAGAATAGTGTCAAGAGGTGATCTGAAATTAAAGACCATAAATCTCTAGTGGCAACTATCCAATAATTATACTCTTTCCTTTAGCAGGGCCATGCATCCTGGTGAAGGAACTATTCAATATAAGGGAAACAAATCCAGAACCCAGAGGGTACTGGCAAAAATGACAGCATGGTCACTATAGAGTCTAGGATGGATGGAGAAGAAAGTAAAACAATGAGGGGCATAATAGACTGGGACGAAAAGGAAGGGGCCAGAACACTGAGGTTGAAGAAGCCCGACTCTTGGTTGGACTGTCCACATGGTCACTGAAATGGCCCATGAGGATGGCAAGAATTAGAGTGGAAAGCCAAAATCCTCAATAAATGAAGGGTATTACCAACGCTGATAGATCACAGCAATGATGAAAGGCAGTAAGTGGTTGAATAAGATGACAAACCTCAAAAGGGGAGTTCTTCACACGAGAAAGGAAAACTGAGGCTTTGAAGGAGGTAAGGAGGAGCTATTACCGACACTGCCTCTAGGGGTGGGGGGAAATTGCAGTTGCAGGAAGGACCTTGTGACAGAGACAAATCTCAAAGCAAGAAAATGAAGAAAACATTGTGTGAAGAGATTTGAGGATAAAAAAGAATGTATTTACAATGGAATGAGAGTGCCAAAGAACAAAGCAGAAATGGCTGCAAGGCTAGCAAGAAAGAATCATGAATAACGGGTTACAGAAGAATACAGGGTTAAGAGAAAGGAGCACCATGGGATGGTTAAGCAGTGTTAGAGGGTGAGACTTCTGCAAAGCACATTTTGCTGGAGACACAACATAATACCTATCGATTTTCCCATAACAAGAAAAACATTCAAAAAGACATGGCCTCAGATGGGTCATTAACATCATTATTTATTGGGAGGAAGAAATCAACCCTTAAGAACACATGAATTAATACCCAGGGTAGAAGAATAGAGGGCTGTATGCTTTGTGTCAGCGTTCTCTTATTTTTTGCCCACAATATTCAAACAAAAAGGCTTTTCTTTTCTTTTTTTTTTTAATAAAACTACTGGTATAAAAGGTTACTCAATTCAGTTGAATTATGCAGGTGGCTCTAGATAAATCAGTCATTAATTCCTCAAAATTAATCTGACTTCAGGAGCCATTTTATGATAACACTGAAACATGGGGCCATCTGGGCAGTACAAAAGGAACCTGGTGGAAGAGTCATGTGGAAGCTAAACTCTAGCTCATGCTCCCCTCACTCCCAAGCCTGTGTACTCACCTTGACTCAGAGAAGTCATTCATCTGCAGTAGGGTGGCAGGGCGGAGAAGGGGACTTTTTCTAATTCAGTGACCTAAGCACAGCACTATTTTCTAACGGACACAAAGGTATTGTATAAAATAGCTTAGGCCCTTCTTAAATATACAAATAATCTAGGGGAATGTATTGTCAAAATCTTTTAGAAAATAAAAATTAATAATAACTTGTTAAATATGTGAATTAATGTTTTCTGAATTTTTTCGACAAGAGTAAAAGCTAATATTTTCCCAAAGAAATAAAAAATCATATAATCAGTCTACTTTCTTAGTCTGAGTCACTAAAATTAATGATTCCATTTACAACTCAGTCACATTCAAAAATATTTCCATCATATTTTTATAATATTGGGTGTGAAGAACAATTTTCTTAACGTAATCCCAAAGCAAATATTACAAAAGAAAGAACTGACATATGCTACTAATAAAAATTTTTTAATTTGTGTAGAGAAAAAAGATCTTAAAGTTAAACATCAAGCAATCTATTCAGAAAAATATTTAATGCACTATCCTTTTTTTAATCAGCAGCAGCAGAATCACTAATGTGTATCAAACAATTGATACGGGCTTTAACTATATATTATTTTATTTAGTCCTCATAACATTGACGTAGGTATTATAAGTATTCTTGTTTTACAAATGAAGAAAGTAGGCTCAGAGAGATTACATTACTTGCCCCAAAATACACAATGCTTAAAAGAAAGAGCCAGGAATTAAATGATGGTCTGTCTGACTCAAGCCCGGCTCTTACACCCAGCCACAAACACACACACACACACACACACACACACACACACACACACACACACACAAAGTTAACAAACAATTCACAAGAGAAGAATTACAAATGATAAATAATACATAAGAAGAATGTTCACTCTCTAGTTATTAAAAATGCAAGTTAAAACAATGAGATCCTACTTTTCAACTATAGATGGGTAAAGAAAATAGGAAGGTAGTAATAATACTCAGAGTTGGTCAGTGTAAGAAAAAATAATACTTTATACAACTGGTGAGAGTATAAATTGGTACATTTTTTTCTGGAGGGCTATTTCACAGTAAAACTAAAAGCATGCAGACTATTTACTCTTCATTTTCATTTATTTTATTTTTTATTTATTCACATTTCCAAATTTCCCCCTAATTTCCCTTTGTTCATTGCCCTTCATTTTCAAACTATATCCTTAGTTGTGTCAAACTAACTCACTGAATGCTTTTAAAATGAGATACTAATGTTGTACTATAATCCTGTCATCCATTAGCTCTACAATAGCCTTACATAAATAAACCCAAAAGTTCAAATAATGAGATAAGACTGAAAAATATCAGAAAATATAGTCTATATTAAAGGCACATATATCTGCATAACAGATAATTCTATTCCTTCTCTTACAACAAAAGTGACATGAAAGGTCTTTGCCACATTAATCTTTGTGAACTAAAAAAAACAAAGTGAAATCCTCTCATCCCTTGAATTGCTCTAACATGTTAATTTAGCTAAGTATCCAAAAATAGATAATGGTATTTAAAAAGTGGTGCAACTTGTCCTCCAATTTGATCAAAGATGATAATAATATATCTTTCAATTTTACTTTACATATATTTAATTTTAAAATATTCTTAAAACAAAACACAAGAATTATAAAGGCCAAATTTAAGCTATAACATGAAAAATGCATATTTTAATACATTTTACCAAGTCTTGTATTTAATATGTTCCTCCTCAATACTCCGTATTTGTTACATTGAAAGGATGCTTATTAAGCATTTGATACATAACAAATTCCTTTTTTTCTCTAAGAAGAAATTTTTAGCAAATGAGTTGTAAACTAAATTTAAATCACACCTGTAAAAACATTTACCATATAAAAGAAAAATAAAAAGTCCACCCTTAATGGAAGCACACGCAAAGATCTTACAACCACATACGTTCTCTTCACCAGCTTCCACACTTGAAAAAATGCTCAACATGTCCTCTGCCTTGAATCCTTTTTGATATCAGGAGATGTGAGATTAAATAATCTACATATAAAGTAACTCGCATAATTTGCTATCTAGAACCATTTCTGAAAGTATACCTAAAGAAGTACTACAGCAAAATGAAAAATAGATCTAAGGAAGATCAGGACACAAGAAACAGTGATGAGTAAATATATAGGTAAAATTAAATAGTTAATTCTAAATAGCAGTTACCAACAAGGCTGTAACACTTAATAACATGCTTAAGAAATGATTTTTAAGAAAGTAGAGGCATAATGAAAACTATTACAAAAATTCCAGATTGGAGGCAGCCTAAGGGCATGGGGATCAGAGACAAATTAAAAGTACTAAAGTTCTTGACTTCCCTGGTGGAGCAGTGGTTAAGAATCCGTCTGCCAATTCAGAGGACACAAGTTTGATTCCTGGTCCAGGAAGATTCCACATGCCACGGAGCAACTAAGCCCGTGCGCCACAACTACTGAAGCCCAGGCACTGAAACTACTGAGCCCACGTGCCACAACTACTGAAGCCCACGTGCTCTACGGCCCGTGCTCCACAACAAGAGAAGCCACCACAATGAGAAGCCCACGCACCGCAACAAAGAGTAGCCCCTGCTAGCCACAACTAGAGAAAGCCCGTGCACAGCAATGAAGACCCAAAACAGACAGACAAAAAAAAAATACTAAAGTTCTTATATTGGGAGAAACGGAAGGAGGTTATAGATTTTAATTAATTCCCAACATTAACAAAAATACATTCTTAAAATTAACAGACAAATAGAAACCTATGTTTAACTTATAACTAGAAGTTTTTTAAAAAGAGTAAAAATTTCATTGATGCAACCAATGGAAAAAAAGGAAAGAAAAGGACAAAGACAGCAAGCATAATAAAAAAGAAGACAAGATACGTCAGGAACAATACCAAATATACTGGTTTTCAAAATAAGTGTAATTAACCGAATATAAGCAATTAAAGATTAATTCATCTGGCATTAGCTTAGTAAACATTTATTCAGTCATCACTTGTGACCTAATTGTGCCTAGTGCTGGGGATAAATATAACAGAGGAATTAAAAAGAGCCTCTGACCCCAAAGAGTTTATAGGAATGGAAGTTAAATAAAGCTATTTTATTCCATTTTGTGGAGTTCCAAATTAGAAATAATTAAAATAAAGTAACATATTCCTTTCCTTATATGGAAGTATAAATTCATATACATGGTTTTCCAGAAAATTGTGCTATATCTGATTAAAAGTTAGCTTCAGATTTTTATCAGAAATCAATGCATGTTTTAAAAAAAAATGGTACACCAGTGGTGATAGAAATTAAGAAGCACAGGAACAGTGTAGGGATGCGGGTGAGATGATTCCCTTAATTAGACACAATCAGAAAAATTTATCCAATTTTTAAGGGGATTTAATAACACTTCATATAATTTGCAACATATTTTTGCTTTGGTCTTATCCATCCTCCTCCTTCTCCCACCAAAAAAACTCGTATCACTATGCTTTCAAAAGACAGACTGATGTGTTTATTTAAGATGAATGGTATCTTTAGACAAAACAGACTTTTTTCCATTTGCCATTTTATGTAGTATTTACACATAACCTCACTGAAGGAGCAAAATGAGGGATTAAAAAGACTTCCTCTAGGTAAATATTACAGAGGCTGAATACACATCATTATCTCTGGATAAAAAAGACAGAACAATTAGAATCAATTGGCAAAACTCCAAAATTAATAGTTATATTTGCCACCTATTTATACATATAGAAAACATTTGTAGTTAAACTCTCTAAAATGACTTACTTCCAAATGATGAGGATCTGCCTAGTTGTAAAGGTAAATTTTAAAATTACATATTGACTGAAATGCTACCTTGCCTAACTGAAAACAATAATTTTAGCTCTTTTATGCTGAACCTAACCTAATAAATATTAATGGATATATTCAAGAATATAATGGATATATTCAAGAATAGCACAAAATCTATATTTTAGTTAAAATTTGTTTTTAATTTATGCTCTTTTGGTTAAAAAGCAGGCACAATTTGATAAGGTAAAACAACTTACAGTGGATTATGAAGGATATATTTTTTTCTGTAATATTTTAGTAGTTATAAATTTTAGAGTAGAAACTTAAGATAGTGGTCATCAAAAACAGAATGTGAAAATATTTTAATCTTCTTCAGTCATTAATCATGTCATTTTTACCAGATTGCCCTGCTGTTATTTGAAACAGATTAAAACATTTTCTAAACCATAGCTTTCCTGTTTCTGATCATCTCATATACAACCATTCTGTTGACTCCTAGTGAGAAATGCAGGTAACAGATAAATATAGATGCTTTCATCTTTCTGTTATGTAGACCCATGACTTGTGTGGTGACATATCATATATATCAAAATTCATATGAATTGGAAAAACACCTTCTTGAAAAATCATGCCAACAAAGAAAGATTATTAAATCTAGCAGTAAGAAGAATAAAGTAGAAAAGTAAGTTCCTACCAACCATTTTATAAAAGTAAGACATGGTGTCTTTTAGATTTCTAATGGATAAATTTGAAGTATTTTGAAAGAATATAAAAAATTACTTTTTTATAAACTGGTTACAAGACAGAGATGAGAATTAGTCTAATTACTTTTCAAACTGGGGAATTTCTAAAAGGCAGTTAAAAAAATAATTGCTAAGACATGATATACTTTGGATTTCTACAAAACAGTCTTTTGAAAAACCATAAAAATATATTTTTTAAATTGGTTATAAGAAAGATTAGAATTAACCATGTGTAAAAATATAATTTAACTGTCTTTAAACATTTTCCTCAAATCTATAGTCATGTCTATTAAGTAATAAAGTTGGTTATTATTAAGCTGCATATCTTTACATTTAAAATAATCCCACTAACAAAGCATCATTGTTCACTTACATAATTTCCTACTTTAGGAAAACATATTCATTTATCATTACTCTATTGTCACCCATGCCACCAAGTTTACAAATACTAAAATATTATGAACAGTAACTAGCTGTTGAATCAACAGTTAAATCAACTGCATAATTAAACTGATACTGGGATCTGTGATTATTTTTTCCTTAGGTATGTGTAGGCACACAAGCACAAAATCATCAAAAGCTTCCCTCCCTTGGCCTCGTTAACTACAAAACAAACAAGTAGCAGAGAGAGGTGACTCTTCCCTGCTTATCACAGTCATGTAAGAATACCCTAACGGTAGTTTATTCCTACGCTGCAAGTTATTTCTGTTAGATACTAAATTATTTTAAAATAATTAACAAAGAGCTTGCTTAGGGCAACATGCAAAGCTTTACCTGAGTGTATAATCAACAAACAACTGTGGAATTGAGCATGGTTACATTAAACTTCCAAATTGATGAAATGGTATTCATTTGGCACTAAAATTTCCCTTTTTATTAATTTATTCATTTATAAAAATTTATGTCATTTTAACAAAACATCATGATGTGTAGTTCTACAAAGCTGTTTCTACATCTGACATGACTGTATTTTCATAAAATTTTATAAAATTCTCAGGTTACATAAAATGCATACTAATTTTACACAGAAAACTTTTGGGGAAAAATTGTATTTCATCATGAATGAATTTAAAATGATTTTAAAACTAGATTTTGGGGGGAAATTTTAGTTCTCTTATATATTAACACATATACTTGAAACCAAAGGCAATTTTAAGTTGTAGATATGCAGTATTCTTCTACAATCCCCCCCAAAATAAAATCATACAGCTAGAAAAATAAATATGTTATTAGTACATTGCTTAGAATTTAAAAACCAACAAATGTCTCAATAAATAAATCAGCAAAAGTCACATATCTAAACAATTATGGAGTATACTAGCTAAGAAACAAGTCACGATAAAAAATAAATCGAATAAATTTCCATACAGTATAATTTAAAAGGCAAATATGTAGATCAAAATTAATATAAAGCAAGCCACAAAATGCAATAAATTTGAATAAATGCCTAAAAAGATAACGCTAATGTATTGATATTACATTTGAATGAGTTTCAATGCAATTTTCATTCGTACAATAAAAGTATATTTTACTTTAGTATATAACCACACGGGAATAAATGAATTTGCTTTAATAGAATATTATAGCATAGAAATGAATTTAAATCTAATACGTTAGAATAGTACCTCAAACTATTTTTGATTGGCTGGGCAGCCTGAGACTTACTAATTTGATAGGCTACAAAACTTACATCTTTGCATTGGTGTTTTGTGTTGCCATGTTCTGCTGTAAAACGTATTCATTGTTATCTAATTTTCTTTTTGTCATTTACATATCTCACCTTCTATACAATGGTGTTCCATCAATAGCGTGAATGATTTGGATGCAAGGTAATTTATAGGTACATTTTTGGAAGAAAAATATTTTCTTAAGCGATAAATATGCTGTATTATTTTGGAAATGGCAAAATACTTTTCTTTGCAAAACTCAGCATCATTCCATTTATCACGCATTCACTCATCACTTATTCAACAAACATTACCACATGCTACTGTGTGAAAATATAATGTTAACTAAATATGTCTTTAATAGGGACTTCCCTGGTGGTCCAGTGGTTGGGACTCCACGCTCCCAAGGCAGAGGGGACTAGTCCGATCCCTGGTCAGGGAACTAGAGCCCGCATGCCACAACTAAGAGCCTGCATGCTGCAACTAAGTGCCCGCACTTCGCAACTAAGACCTGGCACAGCCAAATGAATGAATGAATGAATAAATAAATATTTTTTACAAAATTTAAAAAAAGGGAGAAAGAGAAAATGAAGACTGAGCAAAAGAAGCAAACATGATAACTAGGAAGGAAGGCAGATTACAAAAAAAGAAAAAAATATGTCTTTAATATATATCAGTTAAATGTCTTTAATTTCAACAAAAACAAAAAAAACAGTAGAGCTATGATGGAAGATTATTAATTTGCAACATTTGATCACCACATAGGCCAGATATCTGACCATTTAAGTTCCTAATTAAGGAACAGGGTTTGACTCTCCAAAACACATGTATTGAAAATTCACTAAAAGACTAGTGGTCATCAAGCAAAAATTTACTTTTAATTTGTTCATCTTTGATTCCTATCCAGGAAAAATTAATTTAAAAATCAAAAGAGGGACTTCCCCGGTGGCGCAGTGGTAAAGAATCCGCCTGCCAATGCATGGGACATGGGTTCGAGCCCTGGTCAGGGAAGATCCCACATGCCGCAGAGCAACTAAGCCCATGTGCCACAACTACTGAGCCTGCACTCTAGAGCCCGCGAGCCACAACTACTGAAGCCCATGTGCCTAGAGCCTGTGGTCCACAGCAGGAGAAGCCACCACAATGAGAAGCCCACGCACCACAACAAAGAGTAGTCCCCACTCGCCGCAGCTAGAGAAAGCCTGTGAGCAGCAACGAAGACCCAACACAGCCAAAAATAAATAAATAAAAATTTATAAAAAGAAAAATCAAAAGAAACTCTTGTAAAATGTTCTTTCCTATAAAATAGTTCTACAATACAAAAGACAGTACTAAAAAAATTTTTAAGACATAAAAATAACTAAAAAGTCATTGTCGTTTTATTTTTTTATAAAGTATAGATATCTTTTTTAAAATTAATTAATTTATTTATTATTTATTTTTGGCTGAGTTGGGGCTTTGTTGCCGTGCACGGGCTTTCTTTAGTTGCGGCGAGCGGGGGCTACTCTTCGTTGCGGTACGCGGGCTTCTCATTGCAGTGGCTTCTCTTGTTGCGGAGCACAGGCTCTAGGCGAGCGGGCTCAGTAGTCGTGGCTCACAGGCTCTAAAGTGCAGGCTCAGTAGTTGTGGTGCACGGGCTTAGCCGCTCTGCAGCATATGGGATCTTCCCAGACCAGGGCTCGAACCCGTGTCCCCTGCACTGGCAGGCGGATTCTTAATCTCTGTGCCACCAGGGAAGTCCAGCATTGTCATTTTAGATTACAGTATTTTAATATCAATTTTGATATAATAAGTAAATGATTGCTAGCGTGCTTACTACTTCGTTTATACTTATTCCTTAAAATAGTTCATACTGCTGCAAAATGTTAAAAACTTTATGCCTGTAACCAAGTAATGTGTTTATACCAAAATTTTCTACACTTTGTAGTTGAATGTATCTTATTTCTGCCCAGGAATGAGGAAGATATGTCAATCAACGTGAATTGACAAATAATCCGTTACTGCCTCAAAGAAGGTGATGAAGGCCACCAGTTCTTCCACTTGATGGATATCTATCAATATAAAGCAAGCACTTTCACTTCCTATTGAAACTATAGTAAGCTGTATGAATTGAATTATATTAATTTTGAACTATATTAAAAATAAGGGGTTGGTCCACCAACAAAACAATGACCAATTCTCTAGAGCCAGTTAATTCTTCATCTATCATGTTTTTACAACAAATTCCACGTAAATATCTTTTTCAGCAGGTGATTTAGTGCTGGTGGGGGGATGACCTGCATTTAGAAATCAAAACTATACATCACTAGCAAAATCCATTTCTCAACAGACTACGGAATCTACTTTCCGGGGGAGAAAATTTCTACAAACATGTGGCTGTGTGGATGTGTGTGTCATGTGTATGAGAAAAAGGATGTATGAGTAAAAATTCATAATTTTTGCATCATATCAACTTATATTCTAGGTTTTTAAAAATTGCATAATGGTTCAGACTATGGGTTCTAGAATCAGGCTACTTAGAATCATATCCCAGTTCTGTCACTTACTAGCTACCTGAATCTCAGCAAAATATCCAACTTTTCTGTGCCTTAGTCTACTCATTTATAAAATGGAAATAATTATGTATAGGTCTTATAGATTAAATAAGTTAGTAAATATAAAGCACTTAGTACAATGCCTGTCACATAGTAATATACAATCAATGTTAGCAATTGTTACTATTATTATTGTCCACAGAATTAGGTCCAAATTCTCTAACCTGTGGTCTGTAATAGATTCCCAACTATACCATTAGTCCCAAGCAAAAATCCTCCAGTTCTGGCAAGTTGGTTTACTTACTGTTCTTCAAATATATTTTGCACCTTTGCCTCTGTGTCTGCCTTCAACTGACTCTTTATTTAAAATGATCTCCGTCTTTATATCTACCTAAACTCTACCCTTGAAGATCCAAGTTCTACCTCCAACAAGGAATCAATCACCCTCATCAATCACCGGAGCCTAAAGTAATCCCCCTTCTTCTAAATTCTACTAGGACTCTGTTACTGGAACCACTCATATTGTCCTGCACCCAAAGATATCTTACTGTGTGTGTATATATCTCACCTCTCCAATTAGATTATAAGCTCCATGAGGGCAGGAACTGTGTCATACTCATATATCCTTCACCGTGTCTTAAGCAGAGTAAGTGCTCTACATGCACAGGCAATTGACTGACCACGCAGAATCAAAGTATTAAAAACGTCTACATACTGGCTCAGTGCATTAACAACAGTATTCTGGGCCTTAGAATGTTAGAAACAGAGACTACTCACAGTAAACACAACTGCATGAATGGTAGCCGGAACTGGACCAAAATATGCATCCCAACTTATACTACTCAGCAATAACTCCAGGTACTTACAAATAACATAGCTAAGTCTCAGAAACATTACAGAGAGCAAAAGATATCACGTGCAAAAGAGTACATCCTGTATGATTTTATTTTATTTATTTACTTTAAAAAATAAGTTGTACTATACATCCATACCCTGGATATTAAACAACTAGTTTTTATTTTTTATTTACTTAACTTTTTTAACTTTCTTTCTTTTTTTTTAAAATTATTTTTGGCCGTGTTGGGTCTTCGTTGCTGTGCACGGGCTTTCTCTAGTTGCGGCGAGCGGGGGGCTTCTCTTGTTGAGAAGCACAGGCTCTAGGTGCACGGGCTTCAGTAGTTGCAGCACGTAGGCTCAGTAGTTGTAGCACATGGGCTTAGTTGCTCTGTGGCATGTGGGATCTTCCCGGACCAGGGGTCAAACCCATGTCCCCTGCATTGGCAGGCGGATTCTTAACCACTGAGCCACCAGGGAAGTCCCAGTATGATTCTATTTAATCTGATCAATGGTGATTGAAGTCAGAATAGTGGTTGCCTCTGGGGAGTGGGGAGTGACTGAAGGAAAATATGAGGGAACATTCTAGGGTAATGGAAATGTCCTCTACCTTGATCTATATATTGACCTTGGTCTACATCTTAATTTTAGTATGCTGAAGTGGTGTGTTAAACCATTAAAATTTTAATATACGCTTCAATAGCTAAGAAACATTTAAATTATAAATTTTAAGTTCTAAAGTTACTACACATGATCTCCTGCTCCAAGAACTTGGAAACAAAGTCTTAAGTAATGGACTTGTACTATGTTTTCCAGGTCCAGTGGCAAAACTATCTTTTATACGGATGGATGAAGCTGAAGCCAATGAATATCAAGTTAAATAGGGTCTCAATGGCCAGGACCGTCCCTATTTTGAGATAGACAATTCATGTTAACTTTAACTCATAAAGCTAAACATTCAACCTGTCTGTTTCCCTTTGTTCTTTTTCTGTGCTCAACAGGGCCACTTTCTGGATATGATCTGACTCCCTACGTAGGTCTGCCTTTAGGATGATAATATACAATAGTAAGGAAATTTCAGCCCCAACACAAATGATTTATTTTGACAAATTGATAAAATGAGTTCTTATGGTGATTTTGTGAGTCATATAGCTTGACCGGAGAAAGAAGACACTGATCACGCAGATGTAAGTATTCTGAGCCATGTGAAAATTATATTTCTCATTGTAAACAAATACATTGGCATTTTAGCTTCATCCATCCGTCTTTTGGGTTTGTCAACATGAGTCCACCCCTGAGAGATATTGAAACATCTAGGTTTCTGAGCCTGAAAGTTTGACTAGATACTAGAACATGGAAAGTTCACCAAGGCAATTGATACTATCTTTTCAGGCCTCTTGGGAAACTGTCAGCAACATTTTCAACGGCCTACAAACTGGCCACATTGTAATCATTTATAAATCTGTACTACACTTTGTATTATTAAGGTGTGTTTATAATCACATTGTTATATTTGATAAAAGATTAAATTTTATAATTTATAATGCATAATAGTTACTAAACATAGTAATTATCCAAAATAAAAAGCTAATAATAGAAAAGTTAAAAACAAAAGTTGCTCATTAAAATAACTATCTCATGATCTAATAAAAAGGACACAGTCCTTGAAACTTGGAGACCTGAAGTCCAATCCTAGATTGGCCATTTACTATTTATGTGGCAAATCACTTAACCTTTCCGTATCTCAAGTCCTTCGCTGGTAAAAATGTCCCTGTGTATCTTACAAAGATTTTTGTGAGTCTCAAATTTGATTAATTAAAATACTTTTTAAATGGTAAAGCATTATACAAATATTTTCATCATATATCCATTAATATCACATCTGAACTTAGGTTACCAAAAAATGCAATTATATAGAAAGAATCGGATCCACTTAAAAATATAATCATTCTAACTTTATACATATTTTTACTAAATAACTGATCTGAGGACATAATGTTCTAATGCGGTAGATTCAAGTTTTGGCTCCTATTCCTCTCCCCTCCCTATCTCCACACCCATTACCATGTGACTCGGCAGTTCTGCCCACTAGAGGGAAGACAGGATACTTACACCTGCCTGACAAGTGGGAAGGAAATAGCTCTTTCTACTCCTTTACTTCTGGCTTGGACATGCAACTTGCTTGGCCAATGGGATGCTAGCAGATCTAGCTATGGTGCAGATCTGCTAGCAGAGGATGATGCAGAGGCTTGAAATATGCTTGCATAGTTGGGCTTGCCTTGTTAACTTTTATCATCAATGACAAGACTTGTGGCGCAGACCTGAAGCCCACCTATGACTAGCTTATGTCAACCAACTCCCACCCAAGCCCACTCCCACTCATGGACATGTGAGCACAAATACTGTTGTTTTAAGTCACTGCTTTTTAAGGTGTCCTTTTACACCTTGTTATTGTGACAATCACTAACTGATAGGCCCAGTGATTATACAGAACATAATATACTATATTATGAACCTACTATATTTGTATGATCATTAGTTTAGAGGATCGTCTTTAGGTTAGATAATGTAATCCCTAGCCATTAATTTTATCATTTGTCCAACAGTAATCAATGAGTACCAACTATTGCCAGGGAGTATTCTAGGCACTGAGCTAGTCAGGCTATGTAACATTAGCTGCCCTCGTAAACAATGGCAAAATCTCAGTGGCCTATTAAATAAAAGTTTATTTCCCTCTACATAAAGGCCAATGAAGATGTTCTTGGATGAAGAGCTCTCCTGAGTGCATCTCTTCCAAGTATGACTCAGGAACCAAGACCCCTTCCGTATTGTGATGCCATCATGTTCAACATGTACCTCTGATGTAACCTCAAAAGGGGAAGTGAGATGTGGGAAGGCATACTGGATACTTAACCCGCTTAGCCCAGAAATGACACATACTCCACTGGGAGAATTAGTCATATGTCCCCACACAGATGTAAAGGGGCTGGAAATTGTAATCTCTGGCCGAGTAGCCACTTCCCAGCAACAACTCTACACTAAGGGAGGGGAGAATAATTCTTTGGTCATTAGTTAAGCATTTCAATCACAATTGGAGAACAGAACAAAGACTCCCAACCTCACTGAATTTTTGTTTATTGACTATTTCGCACTGGATACAAAAGTTATAAAGGTGAATAAGACATGATTCTTGCCTTCAAGAAACTCACAGACTTGAAGAGGAAGAGGGATCCACACAAATAATTATAGCAGATAATAAATGTTATAGTAAATGTAAATACAAGATCCAATGTTTGCACAGAGGAAGGGATGATTAACTCTTGGGAGAGTGTTAAGGAAGACTATATTTAATTGAGGGGGCAATGCTTGATCTGAGCCTTAAGACATAAACAGAATCTTGCCAGACAGATGAAGGAGTAGGGGAGGATGCTAAGTGGAGAAAACAAAGGTTTGCATCATATGATGGCTCAGGGCTTTTTTCCTTATAAACCTATGGAGTGGTGTTGAGGGCAAGAGGGAAGGGGCAAGCACGTGTGTTTACAAGTGGTAAAACAACCTCTTGCTTCACATATAAATTTGGAATAACATAAGTTTTCTAATTAGAGCAGCCTTCATTTCCATGGGCACTGCTTTGGAATAATGTTCTCTACAAGAGAACAAGTACAATTCATGACCTAAGCAAGATGGCTAGCACCAGAATACATAGAGCACGTGGAGCTGACAACTCAGGGATGGTGATATCTAAAGAGGCAGAATTCAGGTAAAAAAACACTGAATGACAAATTGTCTCTCCTCTCAAAGTCCTTGTCAGATAAAACAGAAACCAAATAAATAATGATAAAAATAATGAATCAGGTTGATCCAATAACTACGCATCAAACCCTTTATGTTGCAGAGAATATAGTTTTCAAATCACCCACAGAAGAGTAACAAGAATTAAATACCCACTAGGCCCCCAAATAAAATTCTAATAAGTAATGAACAACAGACTTACTAAAAAGTGGTAAAGTCACATTCTTTGACCACCAAGCAATGAAACTGAAAATTACTAACAAAAGTAGCAAGCAGAAAGTTTGGAAATTTAAAAACTTTCCTAATCAATATGTGCAAAAGAAAATCAAAACTGCAATTATTCAAAATACAATATTTAAAAATCTCTGGGGTTCAGTTAAAGCTTTAGTAAAGGAAAATTATAGTTATAAATGCTTTAATGCTAAATAAGAAAGAAAGAAAATACAGTTTTAAGTCTATGACATAATGGTATACATGAAAACCAATTGAAAATTATTGGAAGTAAACAGAAACTTCATTCAGATTTATCTGCTCCAGCACCTCAGTGCTTAGCCAACATGCCTTGCTGCTTCCTGGTCTTTAATTTAGTTTATAAAAGGAGATGAAGGGCTATGTCCCCTCCACTTGCTTCTACACAATCCCATAAGATTGTTATAGAGGAGAGACTGCCTGATTTTCCAGGCCAAGCTTGAATAGGATCCAGTAAAAGAATGAATTAAAAAATAAATAAAAGTGAAGAGAATAGTATCCACAAACATTTGTCATTGTTCTCTTCTAAGTTAATCTCTCTTAATGATAATCAAATGTGAAATGTCACTCCTTATTAAAAGCTATAGAAAAACTAAACACCAGCCATTAGCATTATTAGGCTGTTCTCTTAAAAGTGTTCTCTTTAAAGTAGAAAACAGTGATGTGGTTTGAATAAAGAAAGGAAAGGTGAATTTGTCAAAACTTAAAATATATTAGCTTATATTTAAATATCAAGAGTTCTTTAACTCACCATCTGGATACAAATTTAACCTTGTTAGCCCTTCTCAGCTAAATATGCAAAGAAATCCATGTGAATTTGTATAACAGACCAACCAGCTGTAAGATTCTATGAGAGAAGGAATTGTATCCCCCCCAGTTCATAGCTATAGCCTCAGCATCTGGCATAGAGTACGCCTGATAAATGTATGCTGAATGAATGAATAGATGAATAGTCAATATTTTCTTTTTTTAAAAATTTATTTATTTAATTAATTTATTTTTGGCTGCATTGGGTCTTCGTTGCTGGGCTCAGGCTTTAGTTGTGGTGAGCGGGGGCTACTCCTGGTTGCGGTGCGCGGGCCTCTCATTGCAGTGGCTCCTCTTGTTGTGGAGCACGGGCTCTAGGCACGTGGGCTTCAGTATTTGTGGCACACGGGCTCAGTAGTTGTGGCGCACAGGCTTAGCTGCTCTGCGGCATGTGGGATCTTCTCAGAGCAGGGCTTGAACCCGTTTCCCCTGCACTGGCAGGCGGATTCTTAACTACTGCGCCACCAGGGGAGCCCAGTATTTTCTTATTAATGAAGGATGCCCAAAGACAGATTTCAATACACTTATAGAGATTTATATTTTATTTCCTGGTTCTTCATTGTTATGAGAACTTTAAAAATAAGAAATTTTAAAATAACAAAATTGATTTGTAGGAGCTAAAAAGTATTGTCAACATATTCTCACATTTCTAATATCTGAAAATGTTTTCCTTATTAATATTTCTTGAGAAAGGCTTACTATGTTAGGCAGATGGTCTCATTTGCTAATAAGCTTTCGAAACTCTAGTTCTACTATGTTCAAATTCCCCATTTCCCTTCAACTTAGTGACCACCATTAACAGCCCACTCTGTTTTTCACCACCCATATGTTTTTGCCTCAAGCTTTAACTGATTATATTCTTTTAGTTCCTTACCCTGGTGTAGATTCCTTTTTAACTACAGATCTTAAAAGCGACACTAGCTGCTTTTTGTTCCTTGGAGTTTTTGAGTTTTTTTTTTTTTTTTTTTCCTTTCAGGATAATTATATTCTGTTGTGCCTTTTATTATCGTGTCTTTTAGGATCTCCTAACCTTGTACACTCTTGGGCTTTATTTAATAGTGAGCTCTCTCCTCCACTCTCCACACTAAACCATGCTCATTAGGTTTCTTAATCCTCCATAATTTGCTTTCATGAAATCTTATACCTTTGAGTTGCTGTGTTCTATGAGCCCATTTCCTTAGTACTGCTATTCCAAGCAGCCCAGAATCAACAAGCACTAAACATAAGCTTATTCACTTTCTCAGCCAACATGACTCTACAGAAAAAAAAAAAAAAAAAAATCTTTGTTTTGAATGTTTATGGACCATGAAACTATACCATTTAACTTGGTATTTCATGTTCTCACCCAAACATTGCCTGAGAAGGTTAGGACCACAGAATTAGACTCTGGGCAGTCCTTAACATACAGTTTTTAACTTATAGGCTTCATGTTCTTCTTGGTCAGAAAACTATTCTATTTTAATAGAACAGAAATAACAATATCCTGATGTTATATAGTGACTAGTAAATTCCAACTATATCTTTTCCTTATACCCAGAATTCAGGATATGAGAAAAACATCTTTTTTCAGTTATTCTGCGAGAGCTCTGTTTTTCCAAATGGGTTGTTTTTAAAAGACATGTACACTTCCTTGAAATTTGACTACACAGCGAACTCTGGTCTTTTCAGCAATTCATTCTTTGCTTTGTCTTCCATTCTACTCTTCACTAGCACCTTTGCTGACAGGTATGTACAGAAGGGCCAAGAGAGCATATATTCTGGGTTTTGTTTTAACTTTCGAAGGAAAACCAACAACAACACACAAAACAAAACCCAACCAACCTCAGTAGTGAGTTGAAAGAGTTAATGAAGTTTCCAAAGGTGCCCAGCTTATTCAAGCAAAGTTTACACTTCAACCGTATGCATGTTAACTTGTGATCCTCCCCATCCAGATGATAGAAAGCAAAGCCAGTAAGTTCTTTATTTAATTGGTTTGCATCCACACACTGACCTCCAGGGCTCTGTTTACATAGCCTATCATGCAATATGTTCCACAGTTCTCTCCCTCTTTCAAAAGCATGTTTCTCCTGAGATTTGATATATGGCTTTCATGTTTAATCACTACATTAAACTCAATGCTCTGCTTCCTCCAGCATCAACTAACTTCCCTTCTTGGGAGGTGGGGAGAAGAGCACAGCTTCTTGCTACTTCTGAACATAAAAGGAAGTCTGTTTTACTCTATTAGTAAAATCACCAACTACACAGGCTCATAGGCAAGCAACATTAGTACATCAGCTAGGAAACAGTATTAAAGTGGAACCCTTAAAACTCCTTTGGAAAGAAGGTAGGCTGATTGCTCTCAATTGACAAAGCTGAAACCTTTGGGTGATTAAGTTATAAACCAACAGAAACGGAACTTAATCAGGCTACGACTCAGTACATAGAGGACACAGCTAGAAGGCAGCTAAAATTTTTCATCAAATTAATCTTGAGGATAGGACGATTCTGGGGTTCTCAGATTGGCATTAATTCAGCACCTTCTGATTAAAGTTTTTCTTAACCTTCATCACATGAATAGAACATTCAACATCTCTAACTGAATGTGGACATGGTAATGTCAAGATCCTTTCCATAAGAATTTGTATGTGACTCAAATTTCTGAGAGAAATAAAAACCTCAAAAAAAATGATCTGTTTCAATAAATCAACACAATCTATAATTTTCAGGTTTTAAAAATCACATGAAATGTATGTATTTCACTTTAAGATAATTAAAGCAGAAAAAGAAAACTGAAACAAATGGCAAATTATCAAGAACGGTAAAATCTAGATAATGAATGTGTGGGTGCTCATTTACTACACACTGTACTTTTATGTATAGTTGAAATTTTTCATTATAAATTTTTTTGAAACTTTAAAAAAATGCAAAGAAGTTGTTTGTGAATTTGCTTTTGTAGAAAAAAATCAATACAATTTTGATAAGAAAAAAATTAAATCACTATCTAGGTTGATCATTTTGGTATATATTCAATAGCTGACATTTTTTTACCATGTGCTGACAATGAAAACTTTCCTTCCTTCCTCCTGAATCTCACTCCACAGCCTGAAACTCATTTACACAAACTGTGAATTGCAAATATGCAGTAAGCTCTGCATAAGTTGGGTTCTTTACTTGAAAAAAATATATATATATACACATATATATTTACTTTGAAATTCTTTCCTTTATGGCTAGTCATTGACCATAGTATTTATTTTTTTAAGGCTTTTTTTTTTCTTTCTTAGTAAGATCAGCATCTTCCTTCATTTAAAAATTTTACTTTGTCAGGAACAATGTTACAGTTGTATACAACATTAAACAGAGCTAGTTTACTTTCTGTATTTGATGAACAATAGAGAACCTGAACCTATTAAAGTCATACATTTAATTGTTCCAATATGCTACCTCATTTCTAACCAAAATTTGCATGATATAGAATGCCAAAGAATACATTTCTAACTTCCTTTGTCATGATTCCCTCATTTGATATTAAGCTAAAAGAATTTATAAGAAAAAAGAATTACCTGATTCTTGATTTGAAACCATCTGAATTATTTCCACAACATATTTAGATTCAAAATTAAAAGAATAAATAAACTTTTAGTCAGTATTCCCCATAAGATTTTTCAGAGCACAAAACTTTGTAGTTTTCAAAGACATGCAGATGTTGTCCATGAAAGACGTTTTAAAAAATTAGGACTTGGAAAAAATAAGAATCATGAACAAAACCTTTGGTCACAAGAGTGAAAGATGTGTGCCTATACAGATGTTATAACTATTTTCATGATAAATACTAACTCTCACTACGGGAATTTAGCAGCACACTTTAATTTGCTTTTGAAAATTTAACATAAATTTTCTAACTTTGACAACAGCTGCCTAATATTTCAGTTTCATACACTATTTCCAGGTTTTACCTCCGAAATGAACCTGGTAGACTTTTTCATTTTTAAAAGCTATATTCCAGATCCTGTAGGCTAAAACCAGTTTTTGACTTGATGCTTAAGGAATTTGATCATAACAAAGTGGATTTTTAAATAAATATTTGATGACTGACTGGCAATGGTAAAAAGATATGCAATTTTATATAAAAATTCATTCTCAATTTTTTCATTTATCTCTTATTATATTTAAATATTTTAACTATTAAAAAATGACAAAGACTTTTTACACCATTTTGAGTCGCCTCCTATGAGTCAATAAAAAAGTCAAATAGTGGATACAATGCCATTATGCCTTTAGTCTCCATATCGTCAACATTGTAAACCAAATGTTTATCTTATGCTACCACTGTCACATGTGATTCAGAAGCCCAAGAGCACACAGAATGGAAAGATTTCTGGAATCACAGTTCTCAAATTAGGTAAAATTGTTAACTCAAATGTACAGACTTCATATTTAAAGGGTCTCATCAAGTTGGAGAAATTCAAAAGAAAGATACAGGTTTTGAAGAAGAAAAGCATGTTGGCTCCTTAACACCACTATCAAAAAGAATACATAGTCTTTGGTCCCTTTGTGAAATAATAAACGAAAACTTTTAAGTTAAAACATAGTGGAACTCAAACCAGAGTAAGAATGTTACTTTTAAATTCAATAAGTTGTATATTTTCTGCAAACTATTTTCTCCTGAAATTGAAAATTAATGTTTATTTATCTATAACAGTTCACTAAAGGGCGTAATTCCTTCGTACTGAACATGAGGTAGTTTTTGTGCTTTAATTGCAAACACCGTCAGAAACTATGAAGCACGTACATCTCAGCGAGTGACACAAAGACACAGTCAAATGTAAGGATTATATAGCTATATTCATGCTTAATGAGAAGAAAACATCTAATGAGGCTGATACGCCACTGTTTGTGAGACTGTCTTGATAGATACAAAATAATGGCTTAAGGTGACCTTCATTTTCCATCACCCACCTCCCCAACAAAACAAATTTTTAAAAATTAGCAAGTCATAGACAAATATCTATTTCTATTGGCTAAAACCGTCTGCAGTTTGCTGGATTAAATGTATCTGTTACCCATATGTGATGACAAGTCACTTGCAGAGAATTTTTAAATTACCCAGGATGCTTTGTCCAGTGAGAGCATAATATTCTATTTTTAGCAATGAGTAGGTACAACCCCCTCCTTTACTTTTAAAATGAAGCTCTGCAGATACAGAGCATTTAATACTTATTTCAGAGCTATCGAGAATCCCAACGTGAACACCACCTCAAGTTATGATTCCAAGCAGCCACAAGCAGCCAACAGCCCTGCTTTGAGGTGGGGTTCATGTTTTGAAAAGAGACTGCCTAGTCTGTTTAAAATCAAAATGGTTCTTGATCTGATGCATTACTCCTCAGAGAATAATGTAAATAAAATATACTCAAAATAACATTATTAATGTAAACATACCTGAACCAGAGTCAAATTTCGTTTCTGACCTGCAAAGAGAAAGAAATTTTTTATGATATAAAAATTGCTTGTTAGACAATAACTGATTTTATGAGGGGGAAAAAAGATGCAATAGTTTTAAATTTCAGTACATGCATCAACAAGTAAGACAGCTTTTTAAGATGTAAATACGTATTTATTTTAACCATTTTAAATGCATGCATAACCCTTGGTCCTCTAAACATGTACATGTCCACAGAGATAGCGCAGTATGGAAAAGATATTAACTTTTTAGCTTGTTTTTGAAAGAGAATAAATTATGTTAAAAAAAAGCACCCAATCTTTACTGATTAACTTGTTTCAGTAATATAATAAAGCAATAAAAACTCAAATTTAAAATTATCTTCTTATTATTCAAGATTTTCAATTATTCAACAGCAAGTAATTTTTCACTAAGTTCTTCACAGAGTAAATGAACCTAGTAACCCCATACATTTAATAAGAAGGAGAAAAAAATGTGAGCCCTTGTGGGAACATTATGTTTCAGATATAGGTTAATACTGGTTGTAAATTCAGAAGCCTTTGAAGCTCTCAGTCCGGCTGTGGGAAAACTGCTGTTGGGTAATTACTCTCAAGATGCTGCTGATGTGCTGTCAAGCAGAATTAACCCTATGACTAGGCCTATCTACACAAGCTACTATAAGACAGCATTGTCTATACCTAGCTCTCAAACCAATTAGTGGGCATGCTCCAGTCGGATTTATATCACACATTAACAATCAATAGTATATATGTTCACAGCTGCCACAGCAAGAGACAAGAACCAACCAGCAGGAGTCCTGTTAAAGGATGTTACATTGACAGAGAAGATTTTTTTTTTTTCCCTGGGGAAATGTAGTTAAATGGGAAATGTAGTTAAATGTAGTTGAGTGGGAAAGGAGATTTCTTTGAAATTATGCCAGGGTACCAAAGCACCTTTGGAAGCGGTGGCTTTCTTTACCTAAATTAGCTTCAAGAGAAGTCATCAAAGGAGGAAGAGGCAAAGGATAAGCAAGAGACAGCTTCCTTTGACATAAAATTTTATTTTCTCAAGTATTCCCAAATAAAGTTTCAGCTGATGCTCAAACCAAGTCAATAATCATAAAAACAGAAAACTTACTATTACAACCACGGTTATCAACAACCACCACTGTAATCCAGGTTCATATTTGTCTCAGACCCTGGTCCCACCATATTCCTCATCTCAGTCCTTAGGTGTCCCTGACTCCTATTTCAGGTGTAAACCCATTTTCGCTTTTTGTCCTCTCCTGTTCTGGAAAGCCTGGCCTCATGCCCTCTTCTTTGTTTCCAGCATCCCTGAGCATAACTCTAAACGACACTTACCACGCGTTGTCCTGCTGGTTTCCTAGCCTATCTTCCCCACTGGACTCTGCCTTACTAACGTCTGTAGCCAGGGCGCCTACACAGTGCCTGGTGCTTGTACTCAACACATGTCTATAAAGGGAAACCCCTGCCTCCACAGACATCCTTATCTCCCTTTCAGCTGTATAAGAGGTGCTCTTCCTTCTGCCTGAGGTTCCCTGCATTTACATCCTAAAGTGCACTCTCTCATCTCCCCTGAAACCAGGTTGGATTAGTTACCCCTTCCTCCGGTTGTATCTTCAATATCTGCGTCTCCCCAAGTTCCTCCTCCCTTCTGCACAGAAGTGCTCCAGAATTAATTAAAACCCTCCTTCAAATCTGTGTCCTACTCTTTTCATCCCTCTTTCTTCCTGGCTTTACAAGCAAGTTTATTGAAAGGAAAGACTATATTCTATATTGCACGTCTTCCTTTCCTGACCTCCCAACATATTCACTCTTTGAACCACTAAGATCTGTGCTAAGTGTTCTCAGTGGCTTCCTAATGCTCAAGCCAACGGCCCTGTTACAGTCCCTAATTTACTAACCCTTTCTCCAACTAAAATCCTACCTGAATGTCACACTGTGACCTCAAATGCCACAAGTACTGAACTGCATTCATTTTCCTTTCCCTCAAATATAATTCTCCTGCTATAGACTCCCTATTGTCAGAAATTATGATGTTATTCTAGTTTTCTTTTGCACCCTCGATATCTAAGCTGTCACCCAGACCTGCTGACTCTACCACCTTCCCCTCCTCTCTATCCTCAGTCTTACCATCTTAGGCCTATCTTTGGCTCAATAATCTCATAACCCGTATCCCCCACTCCCTTCCGACCCCCCCTCTAATCAGCTGCCAGACATTTCCAAAACACTAATACGATCACATTGTCACCACCCCAACAACTAGAGCAGAGTTTTTCCAAACTTGGGTCACAAGTTGACCCATCAGAGGATTATAAAATTAATTTAGTGGATTGCAACTAGTATTTTTTTCAAAAAATGAAACAGAACAGAAAGGAAGACCGATGCATCCCATATTGAGAGTACATGCAGTTTAGAGGTGGATTAGAGGCAGGATTGGGGGGGGGCAGAGAGCCAGATCACCGTAGGCCCCTCATATGCCACGCAGAGGACTGTGAACTTGGTGTCCCTAGGTCAGTGGCTTTTAAACGTTTTTGTCTGTGACCCATAGTAAGACATACCTTTTTACATGGTGACTTATTACCAGGCTTGGCCCTAATATTTGCAGGGCCTTGGCAAGAGGACAAATAGGGATACAATACAGCTAATTATTTAAAAGTTACAAGCCAAGGCAATAAACTGTTAGAAAAGTATACTAACCTACCTTGACAGATACACCTGATAACAAAAACAATGAAAACTGTGTGTGAAACTATTGATACCAAGTAACTGAGAATAGTGCAAATTTTAAATTAATTTCGTCTTCCACTGAAAGACTTATTCAGCCTGGGGAAATTCAGGGGCAATGGCAACTAGGCCAAGTGTGAGAAGAGGAGAAGCCTCCCTCAGCCTTCTCTTCCAGTGGCTATGGAGTCTGTAAGAGAAACACCTCCTTTCTTTTCTTCTTTATTGGGGGAGGGGCTCTTTCATTTCTGTCAGAGGCTCTGTACTCCTACCCAACCCCCATTGCCTGTCCCCACCAGCCAGGCCCCTGAGCTCCAAGTCCATCTAGACTATAACAGTCGGGCCCAAGGGCCAACCTCTGGCTTCTAGGTGCTCCCAGCTCCCCACTCTCATAGGAAGGTTTGAATTAAGAATTCTCTGACCAGGAATGTGGAAGAATAGGAAAAGCATTTTGCCCTTCCCTCTTTGTTTCCGCTTCTTTCTGCACTCTAAACTGTAGCCTTCACTCTCACCAAATCAAACTACTGCCATGTTATTTTGTAACCAAGCAGGACCCTATGGGGCCTTCCCAGGACAGGCCTTCCCCCATATCCTCTGCTTTAGCTCCACTCTGAAGTACCTAGATAATAGTATATGAGGCAAATTTCCACCAAATGGAAGAACTACTTGATGACCATGAGCACACAGCCCCAGGCCTCCTGGAGCCTAAGGACTGATAATGTTAACCCCTGTGACACCACGCTGCTGCCTCACCATCAGCTAATCAGAGAACTGTGTACAAGCTGATCACATACTCCTCCTCTCCTGGCCTTTAAAACCTAGAGGGGTGGGATAGGGAGGGTGGGAGGGAGATGTAAGAGGGAAGGGATATGGGGATATATGCATATGTATAGCTGATTCACTTTGTTATACAGCAGAAACTAACACAACATTGTAAAGCAATAATATTCCAATAAAGATGTTAAAAAAAAAAGAATGCTTTGCCAAAACCCTTTGGGGAGCTGGAGGCTTTTCAGGGCATGAGCCACCTTGTCTCTTTGCATGGCCTTGCAATAAACCTTTCTCTGCTCCAAGCTCTGACGTTTCAGTTCGTTTGGCCTCACTGTGTGTCCGGCACATGAACTTGTGTTAACAATTTCACAGCCTTCATCCAGTATCCTCAGCTTAGACACTTAGACACCCAGCTCATCACTGACAAACTTTGACTCCACAGACTTGCCTCAATCCTGGCAGCAACTTGCCTGGCCCCCTCACCTCCTAGAGCTCCTTGCTCGCCTTCAGTTACTCCACAGTGTGGGCCTGGCACGGCAATCCCCACACCATGTGGCACTGACACTAAGCCCAGCAGGGTGCATGCAAGGTCTCGCCCATCTTCATGTTCCCAGCACTAGGCACAGCACCTGGTATTTAAGAGTTATTAAAGATGTGTAGCAGAAGTTAACACATGAACAAATGGATCTGTAAATTAACAGAGGGCCAAAAACCAGATATAATGACCAAAAGCTCTATAAAATGCCTCTTTTGAGAGATGAAAAATCATATCAGAAAACTGTTAATCCCCAGACCATCTTATCTCCTCCAGAGATAGCTGGTCAGTATGTAAAATATACACATAATGTGCAGAGAAAACATCTTCACAAACTAATTAATGACATTAGGTACCAGTTTTCAAAAAAGAATATTTTCAGAATTCTTAGACACAGTACTGAATTTTCAAAAGCCACAACTAGTCTAATAATAATTAAAACGTAATAAGAGAAGTTAATACTGTCAGTTTTAGGGGTTGAGAAAACTGGTCCTATGGTATAAGTTAATTTAGATTTCTATTAAATTTTACATACACGCATACATACACAGAGACACAAAGTACTCCTCTATTATACTATGGACTCTGATCATCTCTACTCATAAATCCTCTGTAAGAAAGTAAGTAAATTATAGATAGGACAAAGAAATGGCAAGTATGAAAAAAGAATTCACACAATACATATTATACAAGGAAGACAAAGAGGGATGGTTCATTCATTCATTCCAAACACATTTCTTATGTGCTTATTTTTATTCATATACCATGCTGGATGGTAGGAATACAAAGATGCATAAAGTAAGGTTGTACGGGGTATAAGGTTGATAAATATATTTGTGTCTCCACAGACACCCATTTTACTCCTTATTATATACTTAACATCTAAGCTTAAAGCTATTCAACCAGTTCTTTTGGCAATCGCCAAAAGATGGTGAATATAGCCCAGACTGTTACTATTTTCCAATATCCATTCTCCCCTTTTTTATTTTGGAAATAGAATCTCTGAGTTTTAGATGGGCACATGCCTGCTGAGGTAAGACAATTTTTTCACAATATTTCCCACTTCTCTTGTTTTGACCATGTGACTAAGTTCTTGCCAAAAGGATGCAAGGAGAAGCATTATGAGTTATGCCCTTGAAGCAAATGTCTGCACCCCTCCCCTTCTTCCCACTGGCTGGAATGCAGATGTGATTCCAGGAGCTGAAGCAGCCATTCTTAGATCATGAGAGAGAAGCTGATAGTAGAGCACCAGCCTTTGGCTGATGGTACACACACACAAGTAGCACCATATCAATCCCAAACTGCTACTATGTTTAAGCCATTATTATTTTGGAGTCTTGTGAGAACAGTTGTAACAGTAATGCCACATTAAAAAAAGGCTTAAACTAAAACTTAAAAATTTTTAAACCTGAAAAGTTTTTATGAATTTTAAAACCATAAAGCGTAGATGCTAGGAAAATTTAAGTATCATTATTATTTTTTAAATAATTAAAATATATAACATATGTATTCTTTTGATAATAAAGTTTCAGATTTTCAAAAGAGGGCAGTGTTAGTCATTGGTTAGAGCTCTATAGTCCTGAACAAGCTTATAAAACTGCTGTTCTCTATTTATAGGAAATAACCTAGTGTTTATGAAAGTTCTATGTATATTGAAGTCAAGTTTTTAAAAATTTTATTATTTTTAAAATTTTATTATTTTTAAAATTTTCTCTTGTGAGGAATCCACAAAGTCTCAGAGAACATTGCTTTTTTGCTTACTTTCAACTGTATTGAAAAAATTCAAATGGGACCCATGTAAGTATGAACTACAGGTTAATGAAGTCAATGTTCCAAAAGGTTTCAGACAACATGTGGCACAGTGAGGATGCTGTTCTTATTATTTTTAATTGATGTCAACTAAAGATTGTAGCTGCAAAAAATTATTAGAGGGAAGGAGTAGGAGGGGCAGACTGATTTTTGCCTATTAGTGTATTATATATGGCAACTCCATACCAAGGATTTTCTAGGACAATCCAAGTCAAATAACCTGTCCTGTTGTCGCCCCTAAAGTATGGAAATTTTTCAGAAATTCCAATATTTCAGGATCCTACTTATAAGTCTAAGAATTTCTTCTTACCCCTACAAGTAATTCAAAGGCTTTCATCAGACCAAAGGCTAGTAATAATGGCAGTGAATATTTATGCACCTTCTTTCAGTTACATAAACATAATACACTTCCTCTCCTCGGAATGCTCTCTTCCTCCCCCTCACCCACTCCAGTATCCCTTAACCCCTTTGCCTACTTAACTTCTAAAACTTTCTCCATTATTAGCTTAATTATCAGTTCTTTGAAGAAGAGTAGCCAGACTAGATTAAATCCCTTGAGTTTATACTTTTATAGCACCAGTCACTCCTTTGCACTCATCAGAGTTGTAACTCTACGTTTGTTCACGTAGTTATTTGATCATACTAAAAGAGTTCACTAATTGTGGCAGACACTATCTGTTGTGTATGTAATGGCCAGTCTCCGTTTTCTCTGATAACAGAATTGCAATTTTTGAAGGGTGCGGAAAAATGTTTCCACCCTAGGAATGAATCATTATTAGGCTAAGCCGTCTGTGGCAATCCTAATCTCCTTTGTCAGTGACTGGTTTAAGGACAGGGATGGAACCCCTCTCTGAGCAGTGAGAGGTACAGGGAAGTCTGCTGGGGGTACTTTTTGGGAAGGTTTTTCCTCATGAAAAGGACAGGGGTGATTTAGGGAGAAGGCCCTTTTCCTACACTCTCCCTGTTTCCTGCCTTTAAAGTTATTACGTAAGAATACTTAGAACTGTTGTAGCAATCTTGTAACCATGAGGAGAAGGCCGAGAAAATAGCAGAAATGCCAACCCGGAACCCTAATTTCATTCCAATTCCAGAACAGCCTTTCTCTAGAATTCCCGCTGAGTTAGAAAGTCAAGTCTAGCATTGTTAGGCCACACTCAACTTGGGTATTTCTGTTACTTTTAAACCAACATATTCTAACTGATATTGTTACCATAGCAGTACTAGGTTATGAACTATCTACTTATTGTGTTTAAAACTTAGGCCTCTATGTTATATTTTGATAATAATGATGCTATAAATACAAAAGACAGAAAAATATGCAGAAAGAAAACAAAATGAATTTAAATGTTTAAAGACATGTTAGCTACCACAACTAAAAATGAAGAAAAGATACAAATAAAAGATACCCATTAACTGCATGCTTAATTTTTTTAACTGAAAAATATAAATTAAAAAACCAGAAATTTAGAAGTCAAGATGATAATCATTAGCAGAACAGCAGCAAAGTCCCTCCTAAGTTGCTTGAAGATCTCTTACGTGAGCCTGTCAATGAGAACCTTCAAGTTCAGTTACCAGGACACAGCTACAATTCTTCTTCATTTATCGACAGTGTCTGTCACTGAGCACCGTAATGTACTGCAGATAACATGCCTGTATAAATTCCTGCTCCCCGTGACACAGTTCTGCTTCCACTGGTACTGTTTTTATTTCTCCTTTTAACCAGGCCCTAGCACTTTCACTGGGATCACTGCCACCCTGATAAGTTAGAGACTTTATGCAGCAGTGATGTAGTCTATGAAGCACTTAAGACTGAGGTTGCAATCGTGGAAAAGGCAGCCGATAGAGACGGACAGACTAGAGCCCAGTCCCAGGTCTTCCACTTTCTACCCTGTGTGATTTTACAGAAGTTCATTACACTCTACATCTTAGTTTCACTATCTACAGAATGGGAGTAATGTTTACCTTTTAAAAGTTTTGTGTAGGTTAAGTGAGATGATACTGTAAAATGTGTAGGTCAGGTCCTGGCATATATTAGAAGCTGAATAAAAGGTAGGTTTTATCTAAGCAATAATATTAAATAAAGTTTACGGCTACAAGTACACGTAGCAATATTTTAGCAAGTAAAAAAAATACTACTATATTATAAAAAGAAAGAATGTATTACTCTGATACCTTACTTGGGGTGCAATTTTAATATGAGTATCAAAAACCATGCAGGAAAAAAATGAGGGAACAGCAATAAAAATAACTGAAGAAACTGGAAATATTTAAGAGGGAATGCTAATGGAAAATAATATAAATGACCCAATTACACAATACAGAAAAGCAGTCTTATTTGTCCTTAAAACACAAAACAGTCTCTAACTAAAATAGTTGCACAGTGCACTTGAGAGCTTACTGGAATAAGAATCAGGAGACCTGGATTCTAGTTCAGCAACCAGGACAAGTCATTTAACTTGTGAGCTGCATTTTTCTCATGAGTAAAATTAGACATTAGAAATAAATCAGTGCTGCTCCATACAGCCTACCCCACGGAGAGGTAAGCTATCTAAATTTTTCTACAGTTCCCAAGAGTAAAGAAAAGGAAAAGGGGAAAGGAGAGAGCAGAGGAAAAGTGAATATGAGATGATAAAAATTGGCATCTGTAGAACTTGAACCTACAGATAAATAAGACTGAAAAAATAGGTCATTGTTAAGACCACTTTTGGCTCTCCAGGTTCTACAGTTTTCTCTAGGCCATATTGATAACTGCCTTCTTTGAATTTCAATATCATTTCCTGTCTGTATGATTTATAGTACTTAATCTTATGTTTCCTTTAAAATAATTTAATTGTTTCTTATGTATATAACTCTTACAGAGAATAAAGCTTTTAAAGTAAAGATTCTTTAGCTATTGAGAATAAATTCAAAACACTAAAGAAAACGGGGTTAAGGAGAATAGAGTATACTTTCATGTTAGGAGTTGAACTGTGTCCTCCCAAACTTCATATGCTGAAGTTGTAACCCCTAGTAACTCAGAATGTGACTGTATTTGGGAATAAGGTTTTTAAAGAAGTAATTAAGTTAAAATGAAGTCATTCAAGTGGGCCCTAATCCAATATGACTGGCGCTCTTTTGAGAAAAGGAAATTAGGACACAGACATACACAGAGGGAAGACCGTGTGAGGACACAGAGAGAGGACAGCCATCCACAAGTCAAGGAGAGAGGCCTCAGAAGAACCCAACCCTCTGACACCTTGATCTCAGACTTCCAGCCTCCAGAACTGTGAGACAATAAATTTCTGTTGTTTAAGACACTGTCTATGGTACTTTGTTATGGCAGCCCTAGCAAACTACTACATATCATTTCTTCTTCAGTCAGATATTTAGCAACCTCAGACCTCCAATAAAAGCCAAAAACCTAGAAATTAGCTGGAAATAAAAATGTCTACAGCTTTCATACACTTTAACCCATTTTAGGTACAAAATATGTTTGATTTCTCTATCCTCCCTTAATATTTTCAACCATATTCTGCCAAAGTGCTTTACCTGCATTTTGACCATTGGGCAGCTGCTTCTGCAAATTAGTAGAGACCACCAGCTGGCACAGCATAAGACTGTGATCAATGGGCTCTTTGTATCTTCATACTGCTGTGGGAAAATGTTTTGAATGGTTTTGCTTGGTCCTTTAACACTGATGTTATATACATACTTGTCACGTGCTCTCTGGGGGATGAGGCAGACTTGGGAGGTAGTAACATTTACTGCTCTACATCAGTTTGACATATAATATTTCTTTACTTATTTTGCCTGGAAATTTTCATTTCTACTCTAGGTTGTAATCAGAAAAAGAATGAGGAATGCAAGGATTCTTCAATATACTCAAATCAATCAATGTGAAAAAACATATTAACAAATTGAAGGAGAAAAACCATATGATCATCTCAATAGATGCAGAAAAAGCTTTCGACAAAATTCAACACCCATTTGTGGTAAAAACCCTCCAGGAAGTAGGCATTGAGGGAACTTACTCAACATAATAAAGGCCATATAGGACAAACTCACAGCCCACATCATTCTCAATGGTGAAAAACTGAAAGCATTTCCTCTAAGATCAGGAACAAGACAAGGTTGTCCACTCTCACCACTATTATTCAACATAGTTTTGGAAGTTTTAGCCACAGGAATCAGAGAAGAAAAAGAAATAAAAGGAATCCAAATCGGAAAAGAAGAAGTAAAGCTGTCACTGTTTGCAGATGACATGATACTATACATAGAGAATCCTAAAGATGCTACCAGAAAACTACTAGAGCTAATCAATGAATTTGGTAAAGTAGCAGGATACATAATTAATGCACAGAAATCTCTGGCATTCCTATACACTTATGATGAAAAATCTGAAAGAGAAATTAAGGAAACACTCCCGTTTATCACTGCAACAAAAAGAATAAAATACCTAGGAATAAACCGACCCAAGGAGACAAAAGACCTGTATACAGAAAACTATAAGACACTGATGAAAGAAATTAAAGATGATACAAACAGATGGAGAGATATACCATGTTTTTGGATTGGAAGAATCAACATTGTGAAAATGACTCTACTACCCAAAGCAATCTACAGATTCAATGCAATCCTTATCAAACTACCACTGGCATTTTTCACAGAACTAGAACAAAAAATTTCACAATTTTTATGGAAACACAAAAGACCCCGAATAGCCAAAGCAATCTTGAGAAAGAAAACCGGAGCTGGAGGAATCAGGCTCCCTGACTTCAGGCTATACTACAAAGCTACAGTAACCAAGACAGTATGGTACTGGCACAGAAACAGAAATATAGGTCAATGGAACAGGATAGAAAGCCCAGAGATAAACCCACGCACAAATGGCTACCTTATTTTTGATAAAGGAGGTAAGAATATACAATGGAGCAAAGACAGCCTTCTTCAATAAGTGGTGCTGGAAAGCTGGACAGCTACATTTAAAAGAATGAAATTAGAACACTCCCTAACACCATACACAAAAATAAACTCAAAGTGGATTAAAGACCTAAATGTAAGGCCAGACACTATCAAACTCTTAGAGGAAAACAGGCAGAACACTCTATGACAAAAATCACAGCAAGATCCTTTTTGACCCACCTCCTAGAGAAATGGAAATAAAAACAAAAATAAACAAATGGGACCTAATGAAACTTAAAAGCTTTTGCACAGCGAAGGAAACCATAAACAAGATGAAAAGACAACCCTCAGAATGGGAGAAAATATTTGCAAATGAAGCAACTGACAAAGGATTAATCTCCAAAATATACAAGCAGTTCATGCAGCTCAATATAAAAAAAACAAACAACCCAATCCAAAAATGGGCAGAAGACCTAAATAGACATTTCTCCAAAGAAGATATACAGATTGCCAACAAACACGTGAAAGAATGCTACTCTTCACTGCAGCACGTGGGCTTCTCATTGCGGTGGCTTCTCTTGTTGCGGAGCACGGGCTCTAGGCACACGGGCTTCAGCAGTCGTGGTATGCGGGCTCAGTAGTTGTGGCGCACTGGTTTAGTTGCTCTGCGGCATGTGGGATCTTCCCGGACCAGGGCTCAAAACCCGTGTTCCCTGCACTGGCAGGCAGATTCTTAACCACTGTGCCACCAGGGAAGCCCCGGGGGAGCTATTTTAAATAATGTGGTCAGGGATATGCTTTAGAAGGAGATGACATTTCAGCTGACACCTAAAGAATGACAAGGAGCCCACATACAATGGGGGTGCAAAATGGAATTTTTGGTGGAGATTCCAAAGGAAAGGACCAATGCAAAAACCCAAGCTTGAGGGCTTCCCTGGTGGTGCAGTGGTTGAGAGTCCGACTGCCGATGCAGGGGACGTGGGTTCGTGCTCCGGACTGGGAAGATCCCACATGCCGCGGAGCGGCTGGGCCCGTGAGCCATGGCCGCTGAGCCTGCGCGTCCGGAGCCTGTGCTCCGCAACGGGAGAGGCCACAACAATGAGAGGCCCGCGTACCACAAAAAGAAAAAAAAAAACAATTAAGCTTGGCATGACGAAGAAGAAGGAGAAGGAGGGGGAGAGAAAGAGGAAGGGGAGAAGAAGACTGGATCTAGAAAGAAGTGAATAAAAGAGAGAACAGTAAGACAGAAAGAGAAGTAGACAAGGGCCAGATCACAACTTTAAAAGCCATTGTAGGGCTTCCCTGGTGGTGCAGTGGTTAAGAATCTGCCTGCCAGTGCAGGGGACATGGGTTTGATCCCTGGTCCGGGAAGATCCCACGTAGCATGGAGCAACTAAGCCTGTGCGCCACAACTACTGAGCCTGCACTCTAGAGCCCACGAGCCACAACTACTGAAGCCCGAGTGCCACAACTAATGAAGCCTGTGCGCCTAGAGCCCGTGCTCTGCAACAAGAGAAGCCACTGCTATGAGAAGCCCGCGCACCACAAAGAAGAGTAGCCACTGCTCGCCGCAACTAGAGAAAGTCTGCGCACAGCAACAAAGACCCAATGCAGCCAAAAAATTAATTAATTAATTTTTTAAAAATAGTACCTTTACTAAGTATATGGGGGGAAATGAGAGAAGGTAGATTTTGCTGCTTCTGAGTCATTCTGCTACCACTATTTCTTGCTAATTCCTGATTTATTCTTGTGAGCTGCTAGGATCAATAAGAAAGTTTCAAGCTGTATGGTCCCACACAGGATCTCAGATTAGTATAATTTTATTGTATTTTTTTAATCTTGAAGATACTAAAAGCATGATTTATAATAGAAAAGTATATAACTGCCATAAAAAGAGATGACACAAAATGTCTCTTGACCTAATTTGGGGACAAAAATTCATATTAAATCACTGGTTCCGTAGGCCCAAATCAATGAGTCTGGAAGATGTATGATTATATCAAGCTTTTCAAAAGCACAGATTAGTCTGTAAATCTGTACTCTTAAATTCTCCAGATGATCTTGAGAACTACTGACCTGGATGGCATCCCTTAAAACAAAGAATATTTCTCCTATTTAAAATAACAAGGCATCCCACCTTTCTAATGATTTAAATTTGTATCTATTCGTTATTTCCAAAATAAGTTTCTGCCCAATAAAGAAGTAAAAAAATTCCCGTCACAGATTGTTGTGCAACACTACTATAAAGTTGTTTGTGGGAAGCACTGAACTAAGTACAAAACAAGTGAAAAATTTGTCAGAAAGGATCCAGTCCCAGAGCAAAAAATGATACATTTGCCACTTTCTTGGTGAACTTATTAAAAACATTCGATTACACAGCTATTGTTTCTGGCCACATGAATCAAATGATAAAACCATAGATTTCATGGTTTACTCAGACTAGGCTAGCAAATTAAAAAGATTCATCACTAAAAAGATGTGTCTTGTGTGGTCAGTAAATTTACACTCCACTAAACCTCCAAGCAAAAATAATATGAAAGACAAAGATTCAATATCAAGACGCTTTCCTTCAAATCTGGAAACCATGAACAGTGCACTAGAAGATCTGAACTTGCATTAAGTCATAGTCAAGAGCATTTATGGAGAGCTCACTACCTGCAAAGCACTCTATTTTAAGGAAGAGGTCTTGTTTAAAGTAGCCATAATTCGGCCCATAAAGCCCTTTATAGTTAAAGATCAACAGTTTGAACCTCAATCAGGAGCAAATGGGTAGCTGGTTCATACTGAGGGATGCGGGTGTAATTTGGTCAGTGCCGCTCAGTTTAAGTTGAATGGGCCTTTGCAGTTTGTGTAAATTCTACCTTCTGGGTGGTCTTCCAGAGCAATCTCAAAAAGGGCACATCACAGAGGTACTGGAGTTAACTTATGCTTATGTAGACTATGAGTCATGCAACAGCCATTAACACTAGATACTTAAGTGAGCACATAGAAGTAAAACGTGCAATCTCCATCAGCATAGGGCCAACTTTCCTTACAGTAAAAAAATTGCAACTAGAATGAAGGCTAAAAAACAAATCAAGGGCTTCCCTGGTGGCGCAGTGGTTGGGAGTCCGCCTGCCGATGCAGGGGACGCGGGTTCGTGCCCTGGTCTGGGAGGATCCCACATGCCGCAGAGCGGCTGGGCCCATGGGCCATGGCCACTGAGCCTGCGCGTCTGGAGTCTGTGCTCCGCAGTGGGAGAGGCCACGGCAGTGAGAGGCCCGCATACAGCAAAAAAAAAAAAAAAAAAAAAAAAAAAAAATCAAGACACAAATGAACAAAAGTATAGTTTGTTCCAAGTACAATGCAAGATAATAAAGACAAAATATAAAGAGCAGGGACTTCCTTGGTGGTCCAGAGGTTAAGAATCTGCCTTCCAACGCAGGGGACGCAGGTTTGATCCCCGGTCAGGGAACTAAGATCCCACATGCTGCAGAGCAACTAAGGCTGCAAGCTGCAACTATGGAGCCCACACACCACAACTAGAGAAGCCAATGCACTGCAACGAAGATCCCACGTACAGCAACTAAGACCCGAGGCAGCCAAATTAATTAATTAATTAATTTATATATATATATATATATATATAAATAGCAGAAGGAATCATAGGTTACAGCCAGTTAATCCATGATCATGAAATATAGGAATGATAAGTCAAATATAGTTACCTGTTTTGACTTAGACTCTCCTTTCCTTTGTCTACTCACTGGTAGTGGCACAATGCATTAAGTGTTCAAAGAGTGGAAACAACAGCAACAAATAAGAGCTGCCATGTATGGAACTCCTACTTCACAGCAAGCATCCTTAACACTTACACACAAGCAAAGAGCCTAGCTGATCAAAAAACTGCACATTAAAAACATATCTCGTAGATGGACAATTATTAATCTGAAGAAATTTATTTTACCTATCGCCCAGAAAGGTAAGGAGAAAAGTTAATCTTCTTTTCTACAGTTTATTCTACCTGTTCTTTAAATCTCTTTCCCTCATTTCTAATACCTTAAATATATCCCACTTTACAACTTTCTTCAATTTGTCAAAAAAAAAAAATTTTCCTTGAGTTTGTTTTCCGTCCAGTCATAAGGGGTTAGCCTCAAATTCCTGTTTTAACTATAATGACACAACTATGATGACTGTGTTTTCTGGGATTATTCCAACTTCAAATATTTTATCACATTATCTCCACTTCAGCTTGTGGTTTGAAAACATGAGATTGTATCCTAAAATCTCCACAATCTTGTTTTCACTACTACTTCCACCAAACTTATTCTCTAACATTGCCAAACCCAATGACTGGTTCTTATTCTTCTGAGTCTCGGCATCACTTCATAGCCCAGTTCATCCTATCCATGATATCTATACATCCAACCTTGGCCTTCATACTAAATTTAAATATCTTCTTGCCTACTTTGGCATTTCCCGATGTGTGTTATCAGTAACGTTAGCCTCACAGTATGTTCCTCAGTTAAGAAAAGATATTGTGGTCAAAAACTTTCGGAAATGCTACCTACAACATTCTACTCCTGAAGCTCTCCAATGAACATTAGTGAATTGTGCACTCCTTGATTTTTATGATGAAGCAACCATTTGACTCATTTTTACTCAGTGTTTCCCAATAAGCAATCTTGTTTCATTCATCAATAGAACTCTTATTTTATTTTTTCATGGAAGACATATTAACACGTTGTGGAGCTACTATAATGTAGGAGTAGTATTCTGATGAAACAAATACTCCATAGCACATACTTTGGGGAATACTGATGTACCTGAAATTTTAGGTTAAAACCTGAAATCTATCAGGCTTCCAAAACTGAATTCATCACCTTTCCTCCCAAGCCAGGTGTTAAACATCAAATTAATCTCTAGTAACAGCTTTTTCACCAATCTCGTATTCTGACAGTTGATAAATCTTTTCAGCTCTTACTGTCTGTTGTCTGTAGTTTTTTTTCCCCTCCCTTACATCATCCTATTGACATCACCCTAAGGCAAATCTTCCTTAAGCCTCATCTAGACTCATGGTAACCAATCATAAGAATTAGAGGAGAGCTTTTTTAAAAAAAAAAAAAAATTCTGGGCTCCACCACAGCCTTGCTATATCAGAATTCTGAGGGGGAGAGGCTTGGGGTCTGTGATTCTAACAGACAGCCAGATTTGCAAACTGCTAAAGTAGACCATGAAGGTTCCATGACTCCTTTCTGCCTAAACTAAGCATTTTCAGTTCTCTTCCCTCATCTCTTCAAGTGACATCATTTTGAGTCTCCTAACCATCAGCTGCTCTTTGTTGAATGTGGTCCGTTTTGTCTGTAAACCTTTTAAAGCAAGAGTTTTATACTGAACCGCAGAGCACTCAGGATATAGTCGAGCCAACTTGTCAGAGAGTAGGACTGTCAATTATCTATTGTCTCCTGGGTTTCTCTAGATCTGCCTTTATGCTGGACAAGCAAAATCATCTCCTCCCTCTTCCATCCCCTGCAGCAAATTGCTACTTGTTATGATCAACACCAATCTGCAATAACCGCTAGAATGTGAATCACCCAGCAAACAGATATAACTTCCAGAATTTCAAAGTGTTACTTACCTAAAAGACCTCTGGTCTCTGTTCTAAGTAAGTGGCATGCCTCCCTTTCTCTACTGAACTTTAGCTCTGAAAACTGCAATTTATGCCAATCCTTACACTGTTTTAGAATCAATGTTCCACATTTACAGAGTGTTTTTTCCACTTACAAAACATTTCGACATTATCTGGTTAATCCCCTCAAAAGTTCTTGTGACATGGGTATTATCCTCATCTTACAAATGAGGAAATTAAAGCTCATAGAGGTTAAGTAGCTTATTCAAAATCACACACAGTAAGTGGGGAAAGTGGTGACTTTAACCTCATGTCCTGCACCTTAATCATAGCTTTCTCCACTTTAAAATCCAAGTATAGTCACTTGGCCATCATCAGAAAATTAGCACCAATTAACACCAGCGTGTGATGGCTACCAGATGGTGAATTACTAAGCAAAAAGAACAATCAACTAGAATCGGGGAGGAATTATAACATAATACAGGAGCTAAGGAGGGGTGCCTTTGGGGTCAGGCAGCCCTGAATTTGGGTCCTAGTCCATCTCTGACTGCCATTGTTACCTTGACTAAATTACATGTCCTTTGTGAACTTTGATTTTCTATTTAGGTTACAAAGAATAAAGGAGATAATTTTCTTTAAAGTGCTTAGCATAATGCTTGGTACATGGTAAGTCTTCATTCAATGCTTTTTTTTAAATCCCTAATTCAAACATGATAAACAGTTTATTAAAATAAGTCTGTTTGGAAATAAATAAAAACCTTCTGGCTTTGGGGTCCCATCCTTCATCAATTACCTCCAGATGTCTGGGAATAGGGCTATGTGAGGACTATAGGAAGACAGAAGACAGTCACGAGGAGGAATATAATTTGAAATGATGCTTGAACTGGAGGCCAAGAGAAGGTAGGTGAATAGAAGGTTAGAGCTAAGTCTAAGCTCTCAGTGGCTGCCTTCCCTGGGTTATCATCACCATTACCGGTCACTTAGGGATAAAATAGAAAAAAAAAAAAAAAAAGAAGCAACAACTTAGAAGGCAGTGGGTAAAGTAGCTACTTGAGGTGTGAATAGATTATTAAATGGACAGAATTACATAATGTGGAATTACATTCCATTTCATTCTTTCAAATTATCACTGGGAAAAGGTAAATTTGGTGGTAAAAAGATAATTAATAGGGCCCTACTGTATAGCACAGGGAACTCTACTCAATACTCAGTAATGACTTATATGGGAAAAGAATCTAAAAAGAGCGGATATATATGCATAACTGATTCTCTTTGCTGTACAGCAGAAATGAACACAACATTGTAAATCAACTATACTCCAATAAAAATTTTAAAAAAGAAAAAGAAAGATTAAAAAAAAGAACAAAAATCACCAAACCCATGTTCAAGAGATAGAAATAAATAAATAAATAGTTTAGTGTTTGTAACATTGAGTAAAGGTAATTCTAATATTAAATATTTTTCTTATTACCCCCCAAAATATATGTTCATCTTTTAAAAAAAAATTAGAAGGATAGATAAGAAAAAAAAATCACCTACAATCCAACCACCCAGAGATAACTACTGTTAACATATGGTACATAACCTTCTAAACTGTTTTCATATATGTAGAAATACATGTATTTTACAAATACAGGGTCATATATAATTATTGTTTTGTAAACTTTTAAATTTGTTTTAAATTTCTTTCCAGATCACTAAATATTCTTTTGCAATATTATTTGAAATGCCATGTATATTTTCACTAGTTTATTTAACTAGACCTCTATTTTGGATATTTAAATTATTTTTTTGCTATCATAAAAAGAGTGATTAAAAGCATTCTTGTGGCTTTATCCTTATGCATAAACATGACTTTTTAGCATAAATTCCTAGAAGTGTATTTGCTAGATTAATGGCATACAGATTTCTAAGACTTTTGACATAGCTTATTAAACTGTCCAGAAGGTTACTACCAATTCACCCTCTACCCAGCAGTGCTAATTTCCCAGACCTTGACCAACACTGGATTTGATGATATTGGAAATGTTCGCTAATTTGATACATAAAGAACTATTCCTCCTTTTACTTCAGTTTTTTATTACTAACTGGTGGATAATTTTCCCCTATGCTTATTATCTACATTTCTTATTTTGAAAAGTATCTGTTTATATCTTCTGCCCATTTTTCCAATGTTTGTCTTTCTCAGTTGATTTGAATATTGTCTGTCTGTCACATGAATTGCATATATATTTTGCCAGTTCGTTTGTTTACCAGTTTTTAAAATAGTGTTTTGTTCTATAGAAATGTAAAATATTTAGGTGGTCCAACCTAATATATCTTTTTTTTTTGATTTCTTCCTTGGGAATCTTGTTTAGAAAGGCTTACCTCACCCCAATGTTATACAAAGTTCCCACTTATAGTTTCCTCTAGGACTTGTATGATCTTAATGTTAATATTTAAATTTTTTATTTAACCTAGACTTTACTGGAGTATAAGGCACTGGGTTGTAAGATATTGAGGGTGGGATCTAAATTTAGTTTTTAAATACTTTGCTGGTTCCCCCACACTATTTATAGTATGTATTTCATTGATTCTATTGGGCACTTTTTATTTCAAACATGTTAACATCTCTGAAACCTGGATGCATCTGTGATAAACATTTTGCAATTTACTTCGCAGGTTTTTTTCTTTTCTTAGTGTTACTTGAAGTAATAAATCCTTTGATTAAGGGCTTCTTAGATTTGATAAAACATAGTATTTCCTTCTAATCGTATTTCACTACGAGTTTTCTTTTTTTAATTAAAGAATGTACTTTGAATTTTTATAAAATCTCTTCTGGGAATATACTAAAATGATCATATTTTTCCAAAGATGTCCCAGTACTGAACTATTTGTACATTCCTGAAATAAACCCTACTTTACCATGGCATATTACTTATTCAACACAGTGTCACGTTACTTTTTTTTAATTTTAGAATTTTATTTATTTTTTTATACAGCAGGTTCTTATTAGTTATCCATTTTATACATATCAGTGTATATATGTCAATGTTATATTACTTTTGCTAATACTTTATTTATGATCCTTACATCTACTTTCATAAATCAGATTGGTCTATAGTTTTCCTTCATTTGTAATGTCTTTGTCACATCTTGGTTTTAGAGGTATGTTACATTTGTCAAAAAAGTTGGTAAACTTTCTTCTATTTTCTGTGATTGATACAGTTTGTAATAGCACAGGAATAATGATTTTTTTTTTCTGTAAAAGTCTAAGCCGGTTTGTGATAACTCTCAATTTCTTCTAGAGTTACTGATCAATTCAATTATAATTCTTCTTTAGTCAGATTTTGTATTTTATTTTTAGAAAATTATGCTGAGATTTTAAATTTGTGAGAATAGGGTTATACACGATATTCTCTTACATTAAAATATTTTTTTCCATATCTTTGGTTTTATCCCATTTTCATTCCTAGTTTTGAACCTATGTTCTTTTTTTCTCCCTTTCTTTCTTGACTAGACTTGATAGAAATGGTCCACTTTATTGATAGAAATGGCCTTTTCTAAGATCAACATTTTGGATTTACTTAATTCTAATTTTTTATTTTTCAAGTTAATTTATTCAAGTGCTTTTAATATTTTCTCTTTGCCTTTGATTTTCATCAGATTGCCTGTGATGTGCCTAGATGTGGTTTTATTTGTATTCATCCTGTTTCAGATTTGTAGCACTTTTTGAATCTGTGACTTGAGTTTTTTCCTCAGTTTGGGAAAATTCTATCTTCAAATGTTGCTTCTTTCCTATTCTTTTTCTTCCTTTTTGTGACTCTAATATGTTAAACCTGAAACTGTGTATCTTGTATTATCTTTTCAATAACCTTACATTTTTTTGGCTCTCTTAACTTCAGCCTGAATCTATTCTTCTGACCTGTTTTCTGTTCATTAATCCTGCATTCTTCTATGTCTAATATGCTATTAAATTCATCTCATGTGTTTATATTTCAGTTATTGCATTTTCAGCCCTAGAACTATTTTATTCTTTACAATAGATTCCTGTTCTGTGGTGAAATTCTCCATCTTGCCATCTATTTTCTTGAATATATTAATCACTGTTTTTGGGGTTTTTAAAAATAAATTTATTTATTTATTTTATTTTTGGCTGCGTTGAGTCTTTGTTGTTGCATGCGGGCTCTCTCTAGTTGTGGTGAGCAGGCGCTACTCTTCATTGCGGTGCACAGGCTTCTCTTGTTGCAGAGCACGGGCTCTAGGCAAGTGGGCTTCAGTAGTTGTGGCACTCGGGCTCAGCAGTTGTGGCTCCCAGGCTTGAGAGCGCAGGCTCAGTAGTTGAGGCGCACGGGCTTAGTTGCTCTACAGCATGTGGGATCTTCCCAGACCAGCGCTTGAACCCATGTCCCCTGCATTGGCAGGCGGATTCTCAAACACTGCACCACCAGGGAAGCCCTCATGGTTATTTTTAAAGTCTGTGCCTGATGACTTAAATATCTGGATATCTGGGCCATCTATAGACCTGTTTCTTTTGTCAATTTATTTCCCTTGGTCCTTTACTTTGGTACGCCTGGTAATTTTTAATGAATGCCAGACATTGTCTATGAAAAATTGGACTCTGAATGATGATGATGTAATCTTTTTCTACAGAGGGTTTATCCTATCCTCTGATAGGCAGCTGGAGTGGGGAGGGGAACGAGGGAAAGATTACCTTAATCTAATCAGGGACTGAGCTCACTTGGGGTTGGGTTGCAGTTTTTGATAAATTTGGTCTACCCTTGATTTGTCTCCATTATGTTGGTGTGCAAAGCTCAAGAGAGCCTACTGTTAAAATTTTGGGAACTTTGGGATCCAGTTGCTAAACACAGACATTATTAAAAACAAATTATGTAAACTTATAATTAAATAAGTTATATTAAAAACAAAGGTAATAAATACTCAAAATTCACGTCTAAATTTTTAACTGTTGTTATTTATATCTGCTGTATTTGAATTACAGAAATGCTATATAATGGTGTCACTACACGTCTCTTCCCAATTCCATGTTAAGTAATGTCACAGTTGTATCTTGAAATAGGCTATGGTGGAAGTATTTGTACCATAGAAATCAGTAAACCCTACAAATCAGAGCTTGATTATTGTTTTGTAGACTGTCTAGATCAATTGTGATTTTGGCCCCCCTCTACCCCCTCCCTGGGGTATTTGATAATACCTGGAAATATTTCTGTTTGTCACAATGGTGGGGGACAGGGCAGGGGAGATCTATCTAGTGGACAGAGCTATCTAATGGACAGAGGTTAGGGATGCTACTAAACATCCTACAATGTATAGGGCAGCCCCTTACAACCAAGTATTATCCAGCCCAAATGTCAATAGTGCTGGAGCTGAGAAATCCTAGTCTGCTGGCACTTCTGCTTCTGATCGACTGGAATCTTTACCTTTCTTCCCTTGCCTAGAATTGGCAAATGCCTTGAGAAAAAAGGAGGCCATTTTATCCCAGTTTATTTTGTTGTTCTTGCTGTAATTTTTCTAGCATTTTGAGTCACTATTTAGTTCAGTTATTTTTAATCTTTCTTATATTTAATAAACATGTTTGACTATGAACTTTTCTTCTGATACACCTTTCGGTAGCTGACACTGTTTATTTTCACTTTTTTGCTCTTTTCAATGTTTCCTTGTAAAAGATCCCAGCCATAGACATTTCCATCTCTCCCTTAGTTGAAATCAGTGTATCTTTGCAGTTGCAAGCAGTGCTATTGCTGAAATAAGCATCCACTAAAATTAAATTCCATGGGTGGTCTATAGAAGCTACTTTGGAAAGTGTGGTAGGGGATAATAATTTAGAGACTCCATAACCAAGTATTTATTTATACTTCCACCATTCCAGTATCAACTTGAATCATTCAACTCTGCGGTTACTCTTGATTTACTGGAATTAAACCATTTATTTAACAAATAATTCAGTAGCCTGGATATGCAAAGGTTTACTCCCCTGCACGGGGTGCAGATGTGGGTTACAAAAATTCTGCCATGATGTGTTCTCTCAAGAAGTTTCTAGCTTCTAATATATTAAAACTATCAGTTACTCATCTAAGTTCCATTATTTGGGGAATTTAGAATCCAGACTAAACTTTTTAAAAAATTATTGGACAGAAACTAACTTAATTTTAGATTTGCGGCTGCTTATACTTTACCATGTAAATTTATTTAAAGCTGCACAGTTTTCACAAACCTTACTTTATACTTATATCTTTTTAAACTATTTTTTAATTGAAGTAGAGTTAATTTACAATGTTGTGTTAGTTTCAGGTGTACGGCAAAGTGATTCAGTTATACATATATATATATTATATATATACATCTGTTCTTTTTCAGAGTCTTTTCCATTGTAGGTTATTAATACAAGATATTGACAATAATTTTTAATGTGCTATATTGTAGGTCCTTGTTGTTTATCTATTTTATATATAGTAGTGTGAATATGTTAATCCCAAACTCCTAATTTATCTCCCCCCACCACTATCCCCTTTGGTTAAGCATGAGTTTGTTTTCTATGTCTGTGAATCTGTTTCTGTTTTGTAAATAAGTTCATTTGTATCATTTGTTTAGATTCCACATATAAGTGATATCATATCATACTCATCTTTGTCTGACTTATTTCACTTAATATAATAATCTCTAGGTCCATCCATGTTGCTGCAAATGGCATTATTTCATTCTTTTTTATGGTTGACTAATATTCCATTGTATATATGTGCCACATCTTCTTTATCCATTCATCTCTCAGTGGACATTTAGGTTGCTTCCATGTCTTGGCTATCATAAATAGTGTTTCTGTGAACATTGGGGTGCATGTATCTTTTCTAATTATAGTTCTGTCCAGATATATGCCCAGGAGTGGGATAGCAGGATTATGCGGTAACTCTATTATTAGTTTTTTGAGGAACCTCCATACTGTTTTCCATAGTGGTTGCGCCAATTTACATTCCCACCAGCAGTGTAGGAGGGTTCCCTTTTCTCCACACCCTCTCCAGCATTTATTGTTCGTAGATTTTATGACGATGGCCATTCTGACAGGTGTGAGGTGATACCTCATTGAAGTTTTGATTTGCGTTTCTCTAATAATTAATGATATTGAGCATCTTTTCATGTGCCTGTTGGACGTCTGTATGTCTTCTTTGGAGAAATGTCTAGATCTTATGCCCATTTTTTTATTGGGTTGTTTGTTTTCTTTTTGTATTAAGCTGTATGAGCTGTTTGTTCTTTATATCTTTAATAGCATCTTAGTGTGATTATTTCATTTGGTACAGTAATGCTATGAGCTAGAAAAGGTTGATGTTATTCTCACCATTTTACAGATGAGAAAAATGAGATGGAATGTTTAAGTAACTTGCTTATGGTTATACAGCAAGTCCATGCTGGAACTTTACAAAACTTTATTTCCACTTGGTACTCTGGATGGCTTCTGCACTTTTCTTTGATAATGTAATGTGTTAGGTCACTTATCCATGTATAAAACCCATTGAAGACATGTCTCTGAGTGAAAATTTATGCAATTCTTATTGCATTGATGACCATGTTTCGAAAAAAGTATTATTCATTTATAAGAAGAGCAGCTTTGTGGACTGCCTCAGAAGTACAGGATAAAACTTGTACATTATTTTTTATAAGCTGTCTTTAAATAATTTCAAAGTCTGTGAACTTGAATAACATGTTCATTGATTTTCTGATGCATGTTTATACAAACAAGATAAATTTACATGAATTATATTTTAAAAAAATTTGCCTATTTTGTTTCCTAATTTATTCTATCCATTCTAATTCACTAAGAAAAATCTAAGTTATTTCTTTCTACATCTGAAAAATTAACTAAAGAACTAGGATTGTAGTTTAGGAAATACAAGGCAAGATTGCTCTGTCCCCACTTTTCTTCCCCCAAAACACACACATATATATATACAAATACTCATATACCCAGTTTCAACTATCCAGGGATTTTATGTGTAGTTATTGCTTCAATTTTTCTATATGTGGGTATATAGTTTTTATTTAGGGAAATGCAGTTATAATTATCTTTGCATACTGTTAAACTTTGAATCATGCCTTACTATAGTTTTCCAGTTTCTCAAAATGGAGTTGTAGCTTCCTTTATTTTATGCCATGTTTTTATACTATTTATGTTTTTCTTTTTTTTCTTTTCTCTGATGGTTTAATGAGTCAGGCACTAACAATGTTTTTCGCTCCCTATCTTTGCCAGTAGCTCCAGGAAGTACTTTTCTTTCAATCTAGCTGTTGTCTCGCCCTGAGCTTTCAGATGAAATGAAGACAGAAATGTACCTCCCTACGTTACAGATTCTTTTCCTATAAATCACTGTATGTGGGGACAAGACAGGAAGGTCAATAGAATGAGAGAAGTCAATTTTGTACACTCTTCAAAATAATATATGAGTTATTTAGATACAACAAAAGCTTAAGTCACTATTCAGAAATCTAGTTCATTTCATAATGGTTTCATTATACTGGAAAGCTTACTTTTTTATGGATTTAAAATGAGGTGAAGGGCAATTCAGCTCTTTTAAATTCAAGTTAAATGTACTTTGTTAAAGGTTAAGAAACATTTGCTAGAATTATGAGCAATTTCCAGCTAGTGTTCCATAAAAAGAAAACTTGAAGTTAAGTTCATGTTACTCTCCCTAGTAGAATTCCATAGTGACTGGAATGGTTTATGAGTAACTATCATATGGATAGGGAAAGGGTTGGAAAAATAGGATTTGAATAGAAAGTAAGGATGGAAAACTCCATCTCTCCCTCCCCCTTCTCCTCACCCTCCCTGCTTTCACATCTGCCCACCTCCAACACACACACACACACACACACACACACACAAACAAAACAAAACAAAACAAAACCCACTATACCAGAAGGGGAAAAGCTTATGTTGAAAGTCTCCTTTAGTGGTAAATGGAACAGTATAGTTGAGTAAATTGTGTGTGGCATTGAACTGGAATTTCTTCAGTGAAAGGGCTTATGTTCTTAAAGAGCTGAAAAAGGGCTTAAATTTTCTAGTAGCCTGGAATAAAACTGCACAGGAGGCGCATGTGAAATGCAGCATGTGTTAATAGTTTTGCAGCAGAGTCCCATTTGAAATGTAGCAACACAGCTGGAGCAGTGACTCATCACACTAACATCTACTGTTAACAGTCAGACTCTCTCTAGTAAAGGCTGCACTTTCTCACATTATAAGGAGCTTCTTAGGCTGTTGTGATAGTATGATACGTTCCCCAAACTTGGTCAGGCCCACTTGAACTTAACATTGTTGAATACCTGCCATATACTAGGCATTTTTCTGCATTTAGTTCTTACACCTGTTTGGTTTTATTTTCCCCATTTTATAGGTGATGAATTTGAGGTCACACATCTGGGCTAATATTCAACTGGTTCCACCAGTTGCTTTTAGCCTGTGCTTGTTTTGATTGTTTGATAAAAATGAAGATACAAAGAAATTTCAAGGTAGAAGGAAAGACATTTAAGATAGCTCATGTCAGGTGGCCTCAATTTTCTCAGAAAAGTAGGGAGAGAATTCAAAAAAAAAGTGGTAAAAATTTGGAACACAGCTACTTGAGAAAATGTAATGGGGGGTTAATAGTGAAAATAAAGTGACATTCCAATTTTAATAACCAGAATCCAGCCCATGAATCCAGCTGCTGCCCTACTTTGCAGATGGCCTGATGGTTTCCTGAATACTGGCTACATCTTCCTGTCAGGATTCCAAGGGACTTCCCCAAGGATAACAACCAGCCTGGAGCTGAGTTCTTCTTAATGATCTACCATGATGGATCTATTTACTTTTGGTTCAGCCCTCCCTAGACTGGAATGGTCTTCAATTGTCAACTTAAATATTTACTATGACAAAGGCAAATTTTTTAAGGAATTGAGGTGTGTGTGTCTGTGTGTCTGTGTGTTCCATTTGTTCCAATTATGCTGAGTAAAATAACCAGATTCGAGTGACCAAAACAAAATATTAAAATTTTATTTTCTTATAATTATTTAACTTTATTCTTTCCTAAAAGTTTGACTATTGCCATTTTAAATCCATCTGTATACTGTCTGTTTTTCACAAGGCAATTATCCTCTCAGTTTCTTCATCTATAAAATGTGTTGTTGTGAAGATTAAAGGAGTTCATATATATAAAGCACTTAGAACCATGCCTGGCAAGAGGTAAGTGCTATGTAAGTATTAGCTCTTGATTATTATTATTATTACCATTATTATTATCATCACCCTCATTAGTGAACCTGTGTAAAATGAGCTATTAATTCAGTGCAAGGCCTTATTAGTAAATGTATAGAAAATAAAAACGATCCTATGTGGTTCTTGAAAGTCTTAAAATTATCAGGAGCTGATCACACATGGATAACATTGAGGTTTATCAGCTAACAAGGAAAAAAGTTCCCACTGAAGCTGTAAAAGCCCTATTTCCTTCTCTTTTCAGCTCCAGAAATCTATCTTGTGAACTGTTACAGCTTAATTCCCATTTTCATCATGCTTTTGTCTTATTCAAAGTCTCTCCACAACCTGTCTCACAAAGTTCAGACATGCATCTGATCAACAAACAAATATTTAGTGATTATTACATGCCAGGGACTAGAGGTATAAATACGACTAAGGCATGGCCTTGCAATTGTGGAGTTTACTTGCTAGTGGACAAACAGGCACATAAACAGATAATTATAGAACACAGCAGAAAATGCAATGATGGAAGTGCATACAAGGTGCTACGGGAACAGAGATGAAGGACACTAGAGTTCAACCCGGAAGTTTCAGATAGGGCTTCCTGGAGGAAAGGATGCCAAGGCTTAAAGAATTTCAAGCAGAAACTTAAGTGTCTTCTCTGGGATCCCAGGGCTTCCTTATTTGGTCCTTTTTAACCCTCCAGCCATTTCTCCATTCCTCCCAACATACCTTACCTCCCCACTCCTATTGGACCAGTCTCATAATTATGTCCTTGAAAAATCCAGTTTTGATCCTATCTCTAATTCCTCGTCTCATATGGCATTCTCTATCAGATATTCTCTGCCTGGTAAAGTGTGTTCTCCTCTCCTCCATGAAAACAGGCCCTACTTTGATGCAGTCATATACATTCCTATTACTTATGAAAGCATATCAAACAGTCATATTCAGATAGACTTTAATGTTATTTTTCCACACTTTGTAACTGTTTATTGTGTTTTTCTTATCACCCCAACAAAACTATAAGCACCTTAAGGAAAAAAATAGTTCATAAGTTTATTTTGTTTCACAACACCTGGCAAAGGGTCAGCCAGAGCAAAGTACAAGATGTCAAAAATACTTACTGAATTAAATTGTTTCACCAATGACTTTTCTGGTTTATCTGATGTTCAACAAATTCATTTCATGAAAGTTTAGAAGTTCAAATAACCAGAGGAGAGAACATTCTTACTTCTGTCAGTTAATTTACTAACTGAAAGTCAGTAGTATTACATGAGAAATAAACTAGCTTGGTAGAATTTGTGAATGTAAAGAAAATGTGAACCATGGAATAAATTACACATTTGGTTTATAAAGCAGCCTGTGAATAAGGTTCTTGTACTTGGTAAGCAGTAAAAAAGCAGTATATTGTTGAGAGGGAGTGTATTTAGGGTAGAGTACAAGTTTGAATGGTCTTTTTTGTAAGGAAGTATTATATATACATATATATATCAGTCAAGTAAATGATGAGAATTATACATATATGTGAATGCTGCACGCATGCACACACACACACAGAGTGTCAATAAGATAACAGAAATAGCAGTTGGGAAAACCTTTTCATAGCGCTAATGATGGGCATTTTTAAACTCAGCACTTCCTTCTTATTTCTTTTTATTTCTTATCTGTTTCCCTCCCACTGTTATTTCTCACATTGTTCCTCTATGTAGTCTTTTCCACCTCACTCCCTCCTCTCTAACAAAGAAACACTCCACACACTTTCTCATTCACACTCACACACACACACACACACACACACACGCACCTCAATTGTTTCCTACACTTTGTGTTCAAAGTACAAAACCAGCTATCTCCAGAGGGTGTCTGATAGTGCCGCCATTAATACACTAGACTACTGAGTGGTTTTCAAACTTTTGCTCACGAACCCATAAAAGAATTTTGAAAACAAAACAGAGAGACTCTGTGCCAGTTACCAATTTATTTATTGCCTCTCACCTCTAAATCCATCTTCCTTGCCTGCTCTGCTAAAATGGATCTGGGACCATTAAATATTTTTTTCTTTGTCAGCTAACATGATATTAAACCTTGTCAGTAGAGGGCACAGGAGAAGGATTGCAGGAGAAAGAGGTTCTTCCTTCCTGGTTTCAGTATGCTTTCTCAACAGGCTCCTGCAGAGCCCGTGGCTTTTCTAGCATCTGGCTCACGCAGTGCATACAGATTCTCTATTTGCAGGCCCTTGCAACGTGGGCGGCTTCCCCAGCACCCAACTCCTTAGCCTGCGCAGCCTCTCCAGCCCCCAGCCCTTTTCACTGCTTCTCAGGTGACAGGCTCCTGGCTTCTCTGGAGCGAGGTGCAGCCTTCAGGGCACAGGAGTGAGCAGCACCTGGTGGCCAGCAGCCTCCCCTAGCACTTCCCTCAGGTAGTTTTGTAGTGGAGCACTCCCAGGGAGACACTTCCCAGCAAAGAGCTTTCCCCAGCACCCCAGAGGGGAGGTTTCTAGCAAAGTCCAGAAGGCAGATTTCCAGAAATTTACAACATCATGGCCCCAGTGACTCCTGTGCCATCAGCCCCAGAAAGGCTGGGCGGGGGGCGGGTTGCAGGGAAAGCTCTTCCTTGGGCTCTATCTCAGCCCTAGGGTCCACGATAGCTTCCTATATTTGCTATCTTTGTATTCTTTAGAATTTCTATTTACTTCTTACTAGCCAATCCCTCATCACCATAATCCTCTGTCACACACAGTAATTCTCTACATTAAACTTTCCTGTTCAAATTACTGTGTGGCTTCTGTATCCATACTGGGTGCTGACTGATACACCCTTCCTCATACATTTTAAAGTGACAGCTAAAATTTCTTATCAAAAATTTAAATAATTGAAAAAAGATAAATTACCTGGTGTTCTGTATATAGACATGCTTAAAATATATTTCTGTCAAAATCTTAGAGTGACATATCTAGATCAGTTAATGAACGGGAGAAGTCCACCATATAACCTAATTTGCAAAGGCAGTCCTCACCGTCCTGTCTATCAAGTAAATCAGACTTATTTCCTGTACACACACACACAAAGACTTTCATTTAAAAATTTTGAATAAATATGTTGATACATGTTTTCATGACACACATCTCACTTAAGACTGGTAGAAAATGGATAGACGGACAACAGATGGAGAGACAGATAAGCAGACAGCTGGCAGGCAGACTGAGCCTTTCCAAGATGAAATACTGTTTCAAATACTTTTTTACCAGTTCAATATTTCTCAGTTTTTTTTTTTTTTTTTGGCCTTGCTTTCATGGGTCTCTCCTTCAGAAGTAATGCCTTCCTGAACTGTCCTTTTGCTTGATGCCTTCAAGATTTTATCCTGTGACAACAAGTCATAGTAATATTTGGGATGGGTGGAAGGTATGATATCTTTTGTGAAGTGGGAGAAGGGTGACTATGACAGAGGAGATTGGAAGGAAGAGGTGGCCGACTACAGACTCTCTCAGACACAGACAGCAGTTTCAGGAAAGTATATTGTATAGCGGTTGAGGACCAGAAAATTGCTTCCCTCAAAACTGTCCATGCCCTGTGGCCCCATGCCCTGTGGCCACCCAGGGTACAAGTTCTCCAGTACGAAGAAAGTGGCACCAGGACAAAGAATACTGTATTCTACAATTAAGGCCAAAGCAGGGATACTGTTCCCCCTAGAAATGACAAGAAACCAAGTATGGAGAAGCACACTTTTTTTTTTTAAATATAGAATAAAAAATATTAAACTATATTCCTTAAAAACTTAGAAAACAAAAGCTTTCCTTACAAGAATGCTAAAGTTTCCTTTAGAGTCAATATCACATCAAATATGAAATCCTGAACCCCAGCAGCACCTATGTTTGCATAAGGGTCTTGCTTTTACTATTTGTGACTCAAGATGTCACATGGGTTAAATCCTTCATTTACAGTGGTTCTGTTTCTTATTTAAAACAGTAAGTTTTCCTTAGATCCACTACTTTACTGAATCACATAATAGGGAAAGAAATGAAGAATCTTAAACAAAAAGCAAAGGAGATGTGGCCAATTTTTACCATTTGGGATATTAACAAGTTTAACATGGCTCAGCAACTATCTTAAGTGTTATATCAACTATTATGACACAAACTAAAGGTGTTGAAATATAAAGACGTGTGTTTTCTGAGAGGAAATGGGTGACAATTTGAAGGGCTGGTTTTTTTAACAGAAAGAATAAATACGTAAGAATTCAGAACAGATTCTCAACCAACACTAATGTGCAATAAGGTTTATGCAAGTTAAGAAAGGTTTTAAACTTAAAAAATTTTTTTTTCAAGGAAACTACTGTTTCCTGTTATTTCTGGGAAATCTGTAAATGCTAGTGTTTTCAAAAGGAAACATTTGTGGAGAGATGTTAAGTATGTTTTACTTGCTACATATATCAGATTCTTGTTTGTTCATTTCCCCTAAGAAGTCTGTAATTCTGTTTTAAATAAATGACATTTACTCTCAATTAAGGTTTCTTTCTTTTTATTCCCCCAAATCAGCATCCCTATGGGAAGTACAGGGCTTCTAGGATTTTCTCCACCTACATAAATAAATTTTTAGTAAAGAGCTTTCTTTCTTGATTAAGATCCATAAGCTCCAGAATACACTGTCTGAATTAACTATTCTGTTGAAAAAGTCTATGTACTGGCCTGTTTTATAGTAAACTATTGGGATCTTTCAAACAAAGATTCTGGATTAATGCAAAACTCAGAGTATGTAATTTACTTATATATGCACAAATATCTATTATATTTCCCACTTTATTTTCAATACAGCTATTGCCCTTCATTCCTCAAGTATGAATAATCAACTTGGTGGATACTATTCAATCTGAAAGACGCACACAGAGAACTTCCATCATGGTCAAATAAATAAATTTAGGGCCATCACTCGATGACAGAAAAATCAATAAATACATAGACATTTCTACGTTCACCAAAATCTCTTTTATAGCTCTGCTAAGCACCATGGTTACTAAGATGAACAAGTTAACGTTAGGTATTTTAAAGATCCAAACAATGAGAAATCAGCCAGTCTATCAAACTGGTAGTTTATCGTCAAAGTCAATAATTACTTTTGTTTTGGTGGGGGGGGGGGAAATAGAAAAATTAGAAAAAAGAAAATTTAGTAATGGAAAGATTGTAATGTGAACAGACAATACCAAGTTTGTTGCCATCTGTGATTTGTCCATATCCATAGGTTTTTAACATACTTACTTGAACAATGGAGTTCCACAAACAACACATTTATATATTCCAGGATCTTTGTGATGTGTATATTCTCCTTCGAAGGCACTGATACACAATAAACAGAGCATAAAAAAATTTAATTAAACAAGTTAGCATTATTTCTTATAGAACTTATTTGCTTAGAATACATTTTTCTAAGAAAACTTTCAAGGGCTTTTTGTCCTAAAATGAGAACAGACCAAACATATGGAAATCTGAACATTACTAATACATTTCAAATCTGTATAATAAAATGTGCATATAACAACTCCAAACTAGTGTGGGTTAAATTTTTTAAAAAATCAGGCCATCTAGTTATGTAATGCTTAGAAAACTTTTTTTCCTATTAAAAAAAAAAAGAAGCCTGTAGTACAGATTCACAGAAAAAAAACATTATTACATAAGATTTCTGCTACTCTACAGTGTCCAAGAGTATATACCAGAAAATGCAGAAGGGTCCAACACTTCCAGTGGAAGGAGTCTTATTTTTTGGTTTGAAAAGGAATATTGCAGCTTTAAGGGAATATTTTTCTAAGTTAACAATCTTAAAGGCTAGGAGGTCATTCAGCTAATACAAATCAGCTGTGCTAGCCCAACAAAAAGTCTGTGCTCTGCAGCTTGTTTTTATTATCCTTTCACCCTCTTTATGAGGTCCAATTTTTTTATAAACAGAATTTTTAAGAATGACCTAATCTCTAGTTGTTTGTGTGCATTAAATCATTTTGCTAGTCATGTACACAACAGGACGGGTAGATGACTTGGACCAAGACCGAAGTCCATCGCTAACTCATTGTGCAGTAAAGGTGTACGTTGTCAGAGATTCAGCATTTGGTGAATTCAGTAAACAGTATATACTGTGACAGGAAGACAGTGTTGCCTATTAACAAAGACCCCACGTGTGGTAAAGAGCTCTTTCAGTTCATGAATGAAAACAAGAAGTTACATCATTAATAAATTTGGATCAGAGGTAAGTTACAGCCTTATGCCAAGCTCCATGGTATAAATTAGACAACAAAATGGTTGGACTTTGGCAAGTTACCTTTGAGCTGGAATCAGCTGAGAGAGACTTTATTCACTACAAACAGTCTTGGAAGTGAACAAACTCTTTTTTCGGGACTTAGGGCAAACTTCCAAGGACCCAAGCCATGTGAGGGCAGTTATTGAAAATTTTTGACATTCCAACCACAAATGAGCCAATAAATACTTTCTCCACATGTGCTTCAAAAAGAAATTGGAGTGGGGTAGAAAGAAACTAAATTATGCTACCTTCTTTTTGCAGCCAAAACGTCTATACTTACAATGGCCACCTTCAAATTTTCAGTATCCTGGCAAAGTGCCATGTCCCTCATGGTTTTGCTTACTCTGATGTCTTCCCAAAAAATGTACCTAAATCGCTATTACTTCCACACATTTTGTAGTAAACTAGAAACAGGCCCTTAACAAAAGCCTTGTGACTTTACAAAAGATAGAGTGTTCATTAAATGGGGGAAAGAATAAATAAAACTTAGTCTTAATCTAAGCAATACCATTTTCAACCTTTTCAAGGATACTAATTTGTAGACTTTAGCAAATAAGTATAGAATCCTTTAAATTAAGTGGCAAGGAAGAGGATTCAAAGGTGGGGCGGGGGGATAAGGAGGATGAAGAAAACTAGCTCTTGCTTAATGGCGTTTTCGTAAGCTCGCCTTACCTTTCGGTCCCTTTCTCCTGAGTGACATGGTACTGCTGGGGTGTCAGCCGCTTCCTCAGTTCCTGCTGGGAAAAGACCACCTTACAGCTCTTTTTATCCCTACATGACCCTGGAAAGAGAGAGGATGTGGGAGAAGGAGGACTTTTAGCTTGAATCCTAAATAACTGCTTTGGCTGGCCATCACAGCACAGCTTCTGCAGTCACTTGTCAATGACCAGGTCAGTCCCTAACACACTAGACAAACTTACCTGAACTGCAGCTGGCTATTTCTCTCAGTTTAAAAAGAATGGTACTCAAGATTCAGGTGATTCCACTGGAGCACTGACAATGTGCTATAGCCAAAGCTGCTGGCAGGCAACAGTAAAAACCCATTGAACATTCACGAGGTGGGAATACATCCTTTACGTCTCCCAGTACCTTGAATTTCTTTTTTTCCAAATGAATTCAAAAAGCATAACTCTATTTATAAGCATTTATGCTGTATATATAAGAGGATGGGCATATTATATTAAACAATAACTCTCCATTCGTTTTAGTAGAATAGCCCAAAACCTTCCTCATTCAATTTCCAACCTGGGTGATTTAAATACTATCCTATTTGTTTACTGAACCCTAAAGATGTATCTTTCCACAGCTAGGAATTCTCTGTGATTCTGTCAGAGGCTTCACTAGGTTCTGAAGAGTCCTTAAAAACAAATATCTCTTGCAAGACTGTATCTTACCGCGCTTAAACGGGCAGCAAGAAACATTTAATAGACTGCAGGAGAAGGCATTTACACTAATGCAGATTCAAGAAGTTCCAAAGAAAGAGTGAGAAAAATAGGGAGGGAGGAAAGACAAAGAAAAGCAAAAGTGAATGTGATTTTATTTAGAGACCTACATTTTTCTTTTTATAAAGTATACTTAGAAAGACTTCACTGGCTAAATATATTTGAATGGTAAAATAATTTTAATTAGATTCTAATAACAATGTTAGCTTTTACTTCAACTTATACAGACCGCAATAAAATGTCCAGACAATACCCGCTTATATGGGGTATTTTGTCTTACCTGAACAAATGACTGAAAAGAAATACAGTCGGCCCTCTGTATCCACAGATTCCACATCTATGGATTCAACCAAACACGATGGAAAATATTCCCCCCCCCAAATTCCAGAAAGTTCCAAAAAGCAAACCTTGAATTTGCCATGCTAAGGCAACTATTTACATAGCATTTACATTGTGTTAGGTATTATAAGTAATCTAGAGATGATTTAAAGTATAAGGGAGGATGTGCATAGGTTATATGTAAATACTACGCCATTTTATATAAGGGCCCTGAGCATCCTCAGATTTTGGTATCTGCAGGGGGTCAGGAACCAATCCCCCATGAGTACCACGGGATGATCAATAACTCCAGACACGGCAACCCTTACTCACTGCAGTACAATTGCTTTTCTTTGCTTTTCCATCACAGTGCGAAAGAGGCACGCAGATGTCACCACATGCAAAAATTTCCTACCATGTTACGAAATTACTGAAAGAAAGCTTGCTTAGTTCCCCAAATATTAAACTCAATTTGTTTTGAAACATAAAAGAAATATGATTTAGGAATAGAAATGCTTTCTACTTCTTTTACTTTTAAGGCACCTAATGTCATAGTATACGAGATCACTGAAATTAAAACAGGAGAAACTTAGCTAACCACTGACTCTGATTGTGGGATTGAAGAAGGATATCAGCTTCCAGAATCAGGGCCACCAAGATAGAGTGGTTGATTCTCTATGAGAAAATATGGAGGCAGCAAAAGAGCAAACCAGAGCCGAACAGCAAAACACACCTTTGAGTAGGCCTGTGGGTTGTCAAATAGCGCCTCTTCTGACCTTCCACAAAGGATGTTGGCCCTGCTCTGGCCTGAAAAGATCCACAGGAACAGCTGGCAAATCACACTAATGGCATGTTGGTCTCTCATCTCACTGAACCCCATATTACACTAGGCTTTATGCAAATACCTACTACTTACACTTTTAATATTTTCTAAGAGATAGAAATGATTCCCTGAGAAATGTTTGTCCTGTCAGAACAAGCCTCTCCACAACTTGAATGAAGAACTGGCTGTGATAGGTGAGTCTCTGCTCAATTTGCTATAGACGTCTTAAAAAGTAACTTTTTGTTTTTATTGCTTTGTATGTTGAAAGGGTTGTATCTTTGTGGATTTTATCCCCCAAAATTCATTAATTGTAAATCTAACATGACAAAATAACTTGGTTAAAATTATTCTTTCCAATGGCATAGATAATTAAAATCTATACAATTAGAATTAAACAATTCTGTCTAAAATATTTTTGTTAATATACGTTCATTCATACAAAAAGGCCAATTGTGTTCCCAAAGTTGAGAGAACTAAGCTACCCATCTGTATGTCATTTAGTACAAGAGAAGCAACTGCAGGTTTAAATTACATGGTATTGGATTGCAATTTCCTAACATTGGATGCTTTTCTGCTTTTTTACCTTGAGTCATTTACTAAGGAGTGTTCATAAAAAGTAGCTTAAAGCACAGATGCTTGCAAATCGTTTAGGCAAAGATGTTTCTCTCTTTTTCATTCTCCCTCTCTCAAAAATCTCTCTTTTCTGAAGAAAAAGAATAAAACTGTTGGTCAGTATTGACGAACCATGTCAAGGATTTGTACAAGGAAAAAAGGTAAAATTGAAAACATCTGATTGAAGTAAATAAGACAAACATAAAAGCTTCACTGGTGAATGAAGGGTATTGAAAAAACTTTATTTCATAGATTAGAAATTACTTTTGATCTAAACATTCTTAAAAACAGATTGTTTTCTACTATGAACCATCTCATTAGCTGTGCTACAGAGACCTCGTTTTAATGGCAAGCTTTGAAAGAGTGCTGCTGTACTCTTTTGTTAGTCTCCGTCTTATTTGTAAGGGGGATAAAGATTTCATTCCAGCTTTCTTTGTTTGTCTTTCAAGAACCACTAAAGCAGTATTCACACAAATTTTGTAGGAATGTGCCCTATGTCATAGCCTACAAATTATTTGGGTTTGGTGCACTTAAAGGTCATCTTCCAAATTAGCAAAATTTTCCTACATCCTGGCTTTTCAACCTTAAATATAAATATTGTTTCCTAACTGTAAGTGAGGTTTGTTCTTTGAGAAATGCTAGTGTTTATTTAAAGTTGTCAAACTTTGTACATTTTTATTCTTTGGTCATACTATGTTCTCAAAATAATTAGGCTTTTAAAGTGTACCTAATAGCAAAAGGAAGTATATGTGGACTAGAAACAACCATTGTGATTTAATACTAAACAATGAAAAGTTAGTCAGATTTTAATAAATTTCTTGCCACATAGTTTAATAATAATACACTTCCTGGACAATTGAAAGCTGTACTATTACATTAGCTCTCCTAGCATCATAACCAAAAGCTGGCATATATAAACACAGAAAGGCTTCACTTTTGTCTCTAATTTCCCTTTTCCCTATCAGACTCACTTTTCTAAAGTCATGTGGTGCCACTGTTAATTTCAAAGAAATCATTTCATTTTGAAATTCTAGAATAATTCATTGGATGGTTTCCCTTTACTATCTTCACTTAGGTACTGTAATTTTCTTATTATACAGGGTAATTTAACATTAGTATTATATGACATCTGTTCAATGACCCCTAAATTGGCTTAGAAGTATGTTAGGGAAAGATTTTTTCCTTTATTTAAATGGTTAATAGAGTACTTCGAAGCCACAAGTGAGCATATGTGTATACACATGCAACACAAAGCATATTTGAGAGGGTAATATTGCCACTTTGGTATCTAATCATAACACCATTCCATACAGAGTAACTTTGGTATATATCAGACCCACCTTGAACCCTATCCAAGGGCATTTATTTGCTAAAATATGCCCAAAGTCTCTTTTTATATCAAAGCTTGTTCCATATTGTTGCCTCAAAGCCAGTATTGTCTTGAATTAGAGTTCACTTTCTGCCTTGCCTCCTTCCTAGTCACGTGACCTTAGACAAATGGGTCTCTCTATGTGCTACCACCCTCAGAGGTCTGCTATAAGGATCATAGCAATTAGCACTTAACAAACACTGTCTAAACAAATGCAGTATTATATTATCATTTTGATTACAGTGAATTCTGAAGTTAAAACTGTATTTTAAAAGGTAACCAGATCAGGTATTTCAGTGTGCTGCAGTATTTTATTGGTAATTATTTTTCCATAATAATTCTCTTAGAACAGTATTTTCCTCACAAGTTATCTTTAAAAATGATTAAAATGAGAATTGAAAGAAGAGAAGAAAATTAAAATTTGAGTGCCTACTACGTGCCAGGCACATTTCTAGGCACTTTCACGTAACTACATTTAATCCTCTCAATAATTCTAGGAGGTAAATGTCACACCCATTTTACAGATACAGAAACTGAGGCTCAGAGAGGTTATAACATAACTTACTAAGGACAAACAGCAAATAGATATACTGACTCAAATCCCAGGCTATCTGACTGCAATGCCCATGGAAAAATTATGCTACAAATTTCTTCTTTCTTCTTAAATTATGCAATAACTTTCAGCTTGAAAACTATCACTAACAACTTAAGATAATAAGAGAGAAAAGTAATAATCACTACAGTACATCCAGAAAAGTAAAAACATTTGTCTATTAGCCAATGTCTGTATTCTCTGTGTTCATTCCTTCAGCATAGGGTCAGTGACAAGGTTCAAACGGGATTCTCACAAAGTCTATAAAACGTTGAAAGGCTTTTTAAAGTCCTGTTTAGAAGTAAATCAAATCTGTTAACTAAATCTTAGAGCACTTTTAAGTCATAAATCTTATATTTCAGTGCGAAAAAGCAAAACAAAACAAAATCCAAAGATCCCATAACTTTAATTTTGGTCCTAGGATCAGAAAAAATGAAACTATTAAATATCTTCCCAAAATAATAAGTGAATAAGAGATAAGACTATCTTGTTTTGCTTTGAATTAACTAGGTTAAAACAGTAAAGTTCATGTTGAAATATCTTGCTACTATATTTAAAAATGGTGTATTTTAATTTTCACTATAAATTATAATTTTCAGTTGGTTATTAGTCTGTCATACTGGGAAATTAAAGAAACTTTTATCCCAGATGTAGCAGTGTTAGGAATTTCTAAATAAGTGGGCATTTATAAAAACCAAATCTAGTCCATTTTTATAATAGAATATAAAATTATATGCCATGAACCATTTTTCTCTTGTGTTTTGTTTTGCACTCTAGTAATTTAATAAAGGCTTTAAGAAAAAAATGCAAAGCACAAGAAAGAAAAGCTCCATGCTTGTAGAAGCATGCTCAATTTTTCTGATTTTTTCTTTCAACGTAGACCTATACAGGAAAAACATTCCTGAGATTAACATACAATCTAAGATGCCATGCCACTCTGGCTTCAGTCCTCTGGTTTCCATGCAACTAGGGCTGTAGGACTTTCTTTGAGGACCACTGATCTGACATTTTTCTTACTGGTTTTTTAAGTCATCAAAAATGTTGAGTGTTTACAGAGTGCCAGGCACTGTACTAAAAAATACTCATTCGTTCATTCAATATTACTTACTGAGCACCTACTATACGCTGGCATTATTCTAAGTACTTAAGATATATCTGTGAACGAAATAAAGATCCTACATTCATGGAGCTCCCATTCCAGCAGGGGTAGGGGAAGACAGATAAAACACAGTGAAAATAAGTAAGAAAACTATATAGCCTCTTAGAAGGTGTTAAGTATACAGGATGGAAAAAAAGCAAAACTGAGCAGGGCAAAGAAGACTGGGATTGCTAGAAGTAAGGGCTGTAACCTTAAATAGAGTGGTCAAGGTAAGACTCAGGGAGGTGACTTTTGAGCACCGCCCTGCCTTAAGGAGGAGAGGAAGTTGACTATGCTGCTATCAGAAAGGAGAGCTTTCTGAACACCCAGTGGAAATGGCCAATGCAAGAGATGAATACACGGAAAAGTTCATACTCCAGTGGTAGAGATGGAGACAAGTAATTGCAACGCAAATACTAAAACCTGAATATGAATGGAGTAGGTAAACAACAAAAAAAGAATATGCTTTTACATCTGGAAATTTACAATTGCATATCTTGGTACAGACATTGTCTGGCATTACCTTCCTTCCTTCCAAGTGAAATCCTTTAAGCCAAGTGGTGTACTCAAAATAGCTCTCAGAGAGTGCTTGGCTGGACGTTGAACACAGAATTAGACATGCGGTCTCTGCTAATTTGCTCTATGTATTTAATGTCATCCCTTTCAGACTATAGATCATCATTCCCAACCTGGAGCCATGTGTAAGATACTCAACAGACATTCTTTGGTGATGAATTTTTGATAGGCCTAGAGAGCAAAATCCTTTGGCCAAACAATGTTTTTACCCTTCGGAGATAGTTCAGTAACTCTCCGCTTCAGGTGGTAGCAGGGAACATCCATAACTAAAGAAAGTATAAAATTAGTACCTCAACTTAGTTTCCATTTTTTAAAAACATTCTTGATTTTTACATTTAGGTTCAGTTTAATTTCATCTGTCCTCTAAGTCCTAAATATAACACAAAAGAAAAACAAAAACTCTAGATCTTAGGAATCAGAAAGCAGACAATTGTTTCTTTTTAAGGTAAGGATTTGTTTTCCTTTCTATATGTGAGAAAAATCGTATCTTTATTTCTCATAGTAATAATCACATTTAATGCCTTCTTGCTGTTTTTCTATTACTTCATATAAGACAGTTCTACAGAGCAGTTTCAGTTATATTCTATTGATGCATGCACAGAGTTCTAATTAACATTAATGGACGTATAAGCATGCCACGGCAACACACCATTTTAAACTTCTAGAATTAAACAAGACCATATGGTTTAGTGGTGCATAGTTGAATGATAAAATTGGCCTTCTGGTTTCCATACTGAAGGTTTGAATAGATAAACTAAGAAAATATTTTCAAGGAAATTTTCCTTCCAAGTCTACATATCCTGATAAATTCACCCCTACTCTGATCTTCCATCTGAATATCCTTAGTACTAGTGTATTTACCCTGCAGGGTACTATTTACATGAGCTAATATAATATATTGCAATTATTCTCAAATGTCGTCAGTTGTTTCTGCTTTATTTTCCCAGATTATAAATTCTTTGAAGACATAAACTGTTGAGCCTAATATTAATTCATACCTTCTACAACTATTTATTAAACATCTACAGTGAATTAAGAACTGTGATGTGTACTGGAAAGTTAAAAATGAATAAGTCAAGGTTTCTGCCTTAGGGGAGCACATACCGTAGCAGAAAAGATAAGAAAAACAATCAATACAATGTGCAGTCTTATACTAAAAATATATGCAAAGTTTTGTGTAAAGAGAGTTAACAAAGAAGACATTAACACTCTTAAACTTTGCCCACCTACATTGACTAGGTCCAATTATAATTGGGATACGGAAAACTCACATTATTTGCAGAAACAGCATCTACAGGGTCACAGGGCCAGAGAAGATTCAAATAGGGGAGAGAACTCCATCCAGACAAGCTGATAGATGTAGTGTGGTCAAATATGAACAATGTCAAGGTGGTAATCAAAGAGTCTTTCGTGTAAGTGGGATTAGCTAATTTAACAAAGCAAAATAGCCAAGGTAAAATGTAGATTCTGATTTGGAAGAGGGAAAATTGGGCAGCTGAGAAATAAGGGAGTTTTAAAATTAAAGGGGAAATATGCCAATGTTTTCTCACTGTAAGTCAATGGGAGTAAATGTATTTGCCACAGTATCTAAAGTCTATTAATATGATTTTAAATTCTAGCCTTTGATATTAAGTAATCTGTAAGGCTGCATGATTTTCTTGAGAGGTGACAACAGAGAGCTTTACCACTACATTCATCCGATGATACACTCATCTGAATGAACTCTGTAAGACAGAAACCACATTTTACATTTCTTTTACTTGTGGGTTACAAATTTTTTAATTGTTGAATACAGGCGTGATAGTCATTTTATCAGCATTCTCTAAGGGTAGCAAATAAAACTAAAGAGTACTCATCAGTACTTCAAAATGTAATGCAAATACAAGAGCAACGACTTTTGTATTAATGTGGACCATAAAGACTAGAGTTTAGGGAAATATTTAAAACATGTCTTGATCCAAAAAAGCATTTTCTTACTTGCAAAGCATATGAGTAAAAAGAGAAGTTTTAAAGGCACTGCCATCATCAAGTGACAACAGTGGAAGAGAAAGTTACTTAACTTCAAGTCTATCTGATTGCATGTGAAATGTCTGATGAAGTTAGAGTTCCCTGTTTTTAATTTTTTTTCCAGTATGGGTCTTCACTAGAACATCATAGCCAGTACAGAAAAAAAAAATTTAAAAACAGACAGGCTCATTTCCATTCTACATTTCACATGCAATCAAAAAGACTTGCAAAAAATAGTTCTCTCTCCCATCCTCCCTCACCGCCTTGGGAGCACAGACTGAGGAGATGAGAGGTAACCACCCACAAAAAGGAAGGAAAGGAGCCCCCTCTTAGATTACCATGCAGAATTTTATTTCCATGTAACATCAAGTATGCTTTTGTTAGAAAGAAAATAAAACTTATGTTGTCTAAGAGCTCAGCTTTGTAAATTTCTAAAATTACATTATCACCCAAATCCAATTTAAAATCTAAATTAACTAAGCTCGATGGGCAGAAAATACGTCTGCAATTGCCACTCAGTGGACAGCTAAATCTGAGTCTAGCTATACATTCCAGAAAATCTAAGAGATTCTGGAGAAAAAAAAATTCAAAAAATGTACAGCTTTCTTTATCAGCCAGATAACTAAAGAAAAGGCATAAGACTTCTGAATTATTCAATATATCCTTGAGGGACTGGGGGATAATTTCGGTCATCTTTGCATCCCCAGCACCTCACACTGTGCCCTAAGAAGAGTAAGCCCTAAATAAGCGTATGTTGTATTTAAATATTTATTCAACTCTCCATTTTAATTATTACTATTTAAATTTTCTTCCTAAAAGATGTTTTCTAAATGATGGCTCTGGCTATGTTTCTTAGAATTTAGTTTAAAAACTGCAACAGTAATATTTGCTTAATAAACCAGTGAAATTTAAAAAAATAAATGATGGATTAAATTTTTTTCTTTATTACTACTCTGAATCCTTTATTACCTCTCTAGAGTTCCACTTTCAAATATTTTATTATGACTAATTTTCCATTAATTCTCTGGATTTAAGACTATGAGATTACCTAATCCAGCATTCCCCAAAACATATCCTGTGAAACACTGGCTCTGAAAACAATGTTCACAAGTAGTTCCTCTTGAGGGTTGAGGAGAAGTTTCTATAGTCAAACCAGATCAGGAAAATCTAGGTTACATGGGTTCCCTAATAAAGACTTCTTACAGACTTTCTTATGCTGATGTGCATTATTGAACATGTGGTATTTTGACGCACCATTATTTTATGCTCCACCAGAAAAGTAAAAAAGAGTTGTCAATCAAACCATGACACAATACTTTCTTATCAAAATAATTTTTAAGCTGCATCCTCATTACCAAGATGATGAAATGTAAAAACAGCTCATCTTAGAATTTATAAAACATGGTAGTATGCAAAGTTTCTCCATTTGATGACGGGATCAGTTTTACAGGGTATTAGTAGAATGAGTGTTCATACTTTGGGAACTGATGATCTTCTAGTCCAAAGCCCTCATGAGGAAACCAAGCCTCAAAGAAGTTATGTGACCTGGTCACACACCTGGTTAATGAGAGCAAGCTCCTCGTTTGCAGCTTTCCTCATTTAATTCTCTCATTCAATATATTTCTCTCTTGAACCAATGCTTTGTTGTACATTAACATGCCCATCTTTCACTAACCCATGTGCCCACAGCCTGTTCTCACCCCTACACCACCATCCTCCCCTCCTGCTACCTCCTGCTAATTATAATTACATCTACGCGTTCCTTCAATATCCTCCAGGAGGACTGTCATTACTTCAAATCCTAATCCAAGAAGCTAGTCAGCCATTCTGGGCAGAAAGAAGCACGATGCTTCTTACTTCTTCTACTCCTTCCTCCAATAGTAAAGCAAGGGAGGAAATGTGTAAATAGAATCATAAAAACACGAAGTATGTAACTCCCTCCATTCTATAGATAACAAAATTTGGACCCAGAGTGGCCATCTTTCTCAGAATGTGCATTCCTTAAGAACAGAGATCACATTACTTACTACGTGGCATTATTCTGATACATAAGATGCTGCTACTTGTTCATCACCATTCATTCATTCAACGAATACTTATTGAACACCTATTATGTGATAGACATAATTCTAGTTGCTAAGACGGAGTAGTCAACTAAACAGACAAAAAAATCTCTACCTTTCTGTAGCTCACTTTGCAGGAACCAAGGGTTTTCCTGTAATAGAAATAGATTTTGATGATCAAACCTATCAGCATTCCCAGACTTATTTGATGTTCCACCCCTGACTTTTTATATTTTTCCAGTTTATTCTCCCTTACAGACAGGGATTAAAGTTGCACAGAATAAATTTCTGGGAAATGTCAGATAATGTTAACACTTGAGGGTAATATCTATCTGTGAACGATTTGACAAGAGTGTATTTCATTCTAAGTTTACAGATGAGGAATAGGAATAAAAGGTACAAAACAGATTCTGGGGCCAGAAAGCAAGTTGGTGGTAAAAACAAACTAGTAAATGCAGATTATGCTTCCAGTCTCTTTCTTCATCAATACCAGTAACAGGACAGCAAGCTCTGAAACTTGCTGTGATGTTATTTAAAATTTGCACAAGAAATATTAAACTATTAATCAAAACGGAATATGCCACGAAGAGCATATTCTGTAAGCGAACATGCATTTCTGTAACAAAACAAAATCTTAAAAACTATAGCTATAGAATTTTAGATTATCTTTGCTTGCTTAAAATTTAAGTAATCTAGCGAGTTAGATTACCAGTCCATTCTTCACTTGCAATTACGTGGTTGAATACAATAAATATATCTAGTGTTGAAGGAAATGCTTACCATAGTAGTAACTGAGTAAATTTAAATTCTATAAATGTGTAGCTCTTAAAAATCACCTAAATAACGGATATCTTTGTCATCACATGGTATGTGTGTGTGTGTGTGTGTGTATATATATATATACATATATATATATGTATATATACATACACACACACACATGTATTTTGGCTGTGCACACAGCATACAGGATCTTAGTTTTCCGACCAGGGATTGAACCTGCACCCCCTACAGTGGAAGCATGGAGTCTTAACCACTGGACCCCCAGGGAAGTCCCCATGTTATATTTTTATAACATGCATTTTTAAGTGACTAATACAAGAGCAAATATACTAAATGTAAAAAAGAGAGAAAAACGAGGTAATTAAAATAAATAAAATGGGGATTTTAAATTTTCAGATGGTTGATTTCAAATGCAAAGACACAAAAATAATTAGAGATAATTTGCCACTGCATCTCGGTAAAATCTATTCAAAGCATTTTAAATTAAAATGTATCTAGCAAAAGCGGCCATAAGAAATTCAGTCTCTAAATAAAATGTTTGGGATGAAGCTATAAGCTAGAAAAGACTGACAATGAATATTCATCAAGTATTTAGCCTCAATATTAGCGACTCTTTGTGAACTCTCATTCACGTTCCACTCCTTCATTAAACACGTGTTTGTTAAGAGCAAAAGATGGCTCGTTTTAATAAATCCTTCTATGATCTGTCAGGTAAATTACTGTGAACATGTTTAGATAAATAAACTTCTAATAATTCTACCTATATGATTCCCCAAAAGTGCATATTGTCTAGATAAACTAACTCTGTAGAATTATCATTTGTTTTCAGAACTGATAATATTTTATATTCTTTAGTCGTTAATTAGAGAATTTCTCAAACAAAATTAAAATTTACTTTTTGTTCATGCCCATTTTATCTCTGTTGCTACTAGATTTTGCTATGTATTTTATAATTATTAATGTATGTGAAGAATTTATTCTATATTTAAGAAAAAATTAACAAAATCCACATTTAACAAACCATATGCCCAACACCTTATTCATACAGATGTATTTATCATTCTATAGCAATTTAGCCTTGTGCACAAACGACTTTTAAAACTCATCTAATAATCATATGCTGTACAGCAACTTTTCAGCGTTAACTAATACTTTGTTATATCACGGAGCTACTAAAACATTTTGTTTTAGAAAAGAATATAGCTGCATTAGAGTACTCATTAATCAACATTTTAAATATAATTTTTCTTAGCTTCCAAAAATATTTTTATTCATGCAGAAAAGGATTCATGCTTAACAGTCAACACGTTAAACTCATAACATTTTCAAGATTCTATAAAAATTCAAAACATAGCAAAACAAAATGTGAAATTTTCTTTAATTCTTGGGTGGTCTGCTGAAGAAAATTTAGCTACATATAAAACTATAAATTACTGTTAAATCAGCTATTTGGATACAAGATAAGTTAATTTATGAAAACGTGTTTTAGTTTATAGAAAGTCTACACATGATAGACAATTTCGATGAGACGTCCAAGCACAAGGGAGTTGGAAGCCTGTTGAAAATGGAAAAAGGTTTTGCACTCTACAAATACTGTTTGAACATCATATAAGCAGAAAAATTTGTGGTTGTAAATCCATGTGTTCTTAACTGAATATTCTTTACATACTTTTAAGTTTTCACAATGCACCTATGTGCTAATGATATCAATAACCTTTCATGCGGTGAAAGAATGTAAATCTAGTGCCATCTACTGGGAAAAGTAGATACCGTTCAATCAATTAATTGCAAATTATTTTGTGAATTAGGGGAGTTGAAATTTGAATGTCTATTGTCTTAAAAAAACATTTGTTTCTTAAAAAAAAACTCCCCCAAAGCACTTTCAATACAAATAAATAAGTTAGGTAAGATGAACATGTAAGAATGGTGAAGTTGGAGAATAGAAGGCATTAAACTGAACTCATGGGAGAGAATTTCATTGGTGATATCAATACAGAAATAGGAAATTATACATTCTGACTAGAGTTTTTATATTGTTTTGTGTTTAGAAGGCAGGCTCTGAATCTGTGGTCAAAGAGACCTCTCTTATGAGTATCAGAATATCTAATAAAAAATCTTGAAATTGTATGAAAAATTGTATAGGTGCACATATGTATTTTCTGGAGGAGAAAAGCCATAACTTTTATCAAAAAAACCCACAAAAAAACATGGAAATGGTTCGTGTTTTCAGGACGCAAAATGGTTAAAAATTAAAACTAATATAGAAAACCAATCTATTCAGTAAGTGAACAACACACCAATGACTTCAATTTTTTTAAGGTAAATACAATGTCAGATGCTATTAATGAAATATTGCCAGCTCAAACTTGAATAGTAGTATTCCTTGTTTATGGATATTGCTCTGGTGCTTATCTGTATTTCCTCTTTACAAATGCAGAACTTAAAGCACAGCAAACAATATTAATTTGCTCCAGAGAAAAGCAATCAAAAGAACCAGAGTTCTTAGTTCTCATGGTAAGTGTAATATGTACTTATTCCCTTCCTCAAACAGTTTATCACCAAAACTCAAATTGTTTGAGAGAAGAAGTAAAAGCAAGTTTGGATAATATACTTTGAATCTGTGTTACCATTTTTTTTGTGTGTGCTGTTGTTGTTTTTTGTTTAGCTACAATGTGATTTATACCTGAGAAATCTACCATATTGTATTAATGCAATAAAGTGAGAAAAGAGAAAGTTTTTTTACAATATATTCAAAAGGCAACCAAACGCTGAACTTTAATTTAACGTCCTCATTAGATTTATTTGAGACCCAAAAAAGCCTCAAATAAATTTGTACTGTCTGTTATAGCTATCACTTCACCTACATGTAAACTTTCCAAATGTTTATTCATTCATTTAACAAATATTTATTAAGTGCCAGGCACTGTGCTAAGCTCTGGAGCCACAAGCCCCTGATTCTTAGAGAGCTGTACTTACACAGATGATAGTCCATGACTTGCAAACACCATTTGCAAAATTTCTGTCTTTAAGACTTCTAATTTCTGCATTGGAATATTATGACATAATATCTTTACAAGCTGCATAAACTGCCAAGTGGCTCTTCAATTCATGGAGACTGTTAAATATGCCACTAAAGTCAAGAGTAACAACCACATATTATGTGTATGATGTTAGAGAAAAGCACAATTTATCACTGTAATTAGTACTATTTAGACAAATACTCTCACTTGGCTGAAAGCTACCATGATATCTAGTCTAACCTACAATTAGACTTCATTTCTATCAAGCAGTGAAACTATGTATAAAATTGTGCTTCCTAATCCCTCCTAAGATAATGCTTCAGTCTTGATTTAGATGCAAGGAATTCTAATGTTCAAACATGGAAAATATTTCTGTCCTCCCACCACAACCAAGCAGATTTTTCTATAAATTCCCAGCCATTAATTAGTACTGAGTTTTAAGATTTGACTAACCCAAAGCCAAAGTAAAAACAATGACAGTTCATAAAATCACAGAATTTCAGAACTGAATAGATTATCTAATTTAAATTCCTCATTTGAAAAATAAAGAGACTGAGATCTGGAGAGGTTTACTGATACGTTCAAGGTCTCACAAGTTAATGACAAAGCTGTGGTTAGTTTTCTGACTCCTATTCCAGTGCTCTTTTTAATACATAAAAGAAACTGCTATAGGAAATTAAGAAGAGCTCTGAGAGAAAAAAAAATTACCTTTAATTACAAACATGAGCAAACCATAACTCAGATGCACTTAATAAGCTCTAAATTGAAATTATGCCTTATTTAAAAATAAGAAGAAAAGGAAGTCGAAGCTGAAAAATGATAGGTCAGCCTTCTGGAATATGGCCTTCATATAGGTCAATCCAGTTATAATCAACTTTAAGAGCCTGTTCCAATTATTTTTCAGTTCTGGAATTATTTCATATTGAATAAAAACTAAAATTAGTAGGGTACTGGCTAGGGAGCAGAAATCTTTTTGATTTACAGAGATTTTTGTTGCGATGGGTTTTGACCAGGGAACAGTAAATTAAAGCAAGACGTCAAACTTTTACCTTAATTTCCTATATCTCCAATTTTGACCTCTTCCCTTTCTACTTGTATAAAGTGATAAAGACCAGAATTTCCATTTCAATTTCATTTTTATTTTTCAAAATTTAAATAGTTTGTTTCACATTATTGTTAAACTTAGCAATTTCTTCAACATATTTATGTTTCTAAGAGTAAAATTCTGTCAGAGAAATGGATGGTAACAAAGATTTTGCTAACATCAAAGTTATAAAATACGTGGACACTGGAAGACTGAGTCTCATAACACTTTAAAAAATACCGGGTGCTTGAATGGCTAAGAAATTATGGAATACTATTTTAGTCAAATCATTTATCAAAATAAAATGGGTTTACAAGCCCTAAGTAAGAAAGACCGAGTCTCTCTGAGCTTCCATCAGTACTGGATAGTAAGAATAAAAGAAATGTGTTGTATGTTTATAGGACTTGAATCTGGTTCAGCAGGATGTATAAGTAAAATAAAGAGATCAAAACAACAGATTGAGATGGTTATTTCTCAAACATAAAGTGCATTTGTGGTTCCGATTAAAGTAAAAATAGTTAAATGAAAGATGGGACATATTTAAATGTTTTTAAAAGTCTATTGTACTAGAAAAATACAAAATATATATGTATGTATATTGATACAGATGTCTACAGTGAACTAGTGAACATTTATATATAGTGCTTACTACATGCCAGCCACTGTTCTAAGCACTTTCCACATCCTAACCTATTTCATTTTCACAGCAGCCCTTTCAGGTAAGTACTATTATTATCCCCATTTTACGAACAAGGAAGCCAAGGCACACAGCCAGTTAAGTGGCAAAGCCGGAATTCAGATCCAGTCAGATTCCAGAATTTGTGTGCTCAAGCATTGTACTATAATGGTTACTTCTTAAACATTACCAGCTTTGTTGAATTTATCTTTGAATCATTTGATATCAAAATTTAAAGACACATATTTTGATTAAACAATTTCATTATGAAACACTTTAATCCCACAGTTGTCATATATCGAGGGATACCATGTTAATTAATAAGCTTCTGTAAATACTTAGCCTCCTTGGTGTATGACAAACTCATGTTACAAGAACTATGCTAGTGCTCTCATATCTTGGGTTGTTTTTTTTTTTCCAGTGGAAAACATGGTTATGTATCAGTTAAATAACTTTCATACTACAATTATTATATGTAGTATATCATTATGGAAAAGTTCCACATGGCACAGGAACTACATTGGTTGATGCTCTCCCTCAAGCTTACATACAATTCAACAAATAAACCTTGTCAGTCCTACAACTTGAATTTCCCTCTTATCTATCCCCTTCTTCCCAAACCTACTGTAATGATCATTGTTAAGGCTCTCAGTACCTCATGAGTCCCTCCAGCCTCAAGCTCCTCCAACATACTCAATGGTGGCATGCAGGGGCATGGCGGGGTAGGGGAAGCGAAAGTGTCAGGAAGAGTGGTTGTGGACCCCATTCATTAAGCTTCATTGGCCTCTCAAGTCACCACAACTAGACATAAAATCTATTTTTTTTTAAAAAATAGTGCATTTACTATTCAAGTACAGCTTCAAGACAAAAGCCTTATCCTTCTAATTAAGCCTTTTAATTAAGTTGCCATCTCCACCTTCTCATAGAAATATCTGGAACTAGCACTGAACCTTCCATCATACTAAATCAATAATCCTTATAAAATGCAAATCAAGTCATTTTACTCCCCCTTCCTCCCTTCCCCAAGATTTAAATTTTTTAAAACATCATATAAGGCACTACATGATTTGGCTACCTTCCTTACCTCTTCTACTTGCCCTCACCTACCCAAGCTAGCCATATTAAGTAACCTGCATTTCTCTGAACATACCTTGCTCTTTCAGGTCTTCATGTTTTTCCCACACTACTTCATATATTAGAAATGTCCTTCCCTCTCCTTGGACATCTGGCTAACTCTTGCTCATAGTTTGAAATTCAACTCAAGCACTATATCCTCCATGAAGCCCTCCTTAAACTTCAGAGACCTTCCCTCCCTTCCAAAATCTCTTCCCCTAAGCAAAGAGCTAGAAGCATCTTCTGGATTCCCCTAACATCCCAGGCATAAATACTTTTAGTCTAGTCTTATCACCATATGGTTCAATGGTCTTCACACAGTTCCAGCTCCATCTTGTGCTTGTTAAAGAAATTGGCTTGATCTTGTTTATCATTGTATCCTCACTGCTTCACACAATGTCTGGCACTCATAGTTAATATTCAATGAATATTTAATGAGTTGGAATTAAATTCTTTATACAGTATAGTAATAGAGATATGTATACTAAAAGAAAATATAAATAATATTGACAATAATGTTCACAGACTATATCTGGCCATAGTGATTTTCATAATAAAATTAAAATATTAAACATGAAATAAGCACATAATAAAATTTTGGACTTTTATGTCTCAGTTGTTTAAATGCTTAAACTCCCATTTTTAAAAAGGGTGGTGGCTCTAATTTAAGAACCAGTGAACACATGCTATATTAGTTCTCTTTATTTGGTCATTGTTAAATAGAACATGTTTTCTTTATAATAACTAACTTTATTACACTAAAGTTGCTCGTTTTAATTTTTTCTTTCTAAAGGAATGACCACATGTGGAATGAAAAGCATTTTCATTATCCTTTAACGAGATGAATGTCCTATTTTGTGTGATTTGGAGCAGTTTCTTATCAAGGCTGCCAGCCTCTTATGAACATTACGATTTTCAGATTGTAGTGTGCGTTAAAGAACAAGAAGATATCATGAAATATTAGTGACAATTATATACTGAGCGAGGAAACTGGACAATGTTTCCAGGGGTTGTAAGGACTGTGGAAATGAATGGTACTCAAAGTAGAGTGGTGATTTATAACCAATTTCCGTCTTCAAATTAGGGCCCAAGTAAAAGAAAACGAAATTCAGCAAAGGATTATGGTGTATCATTTCCTGCAGCAGAAACACTCCCCCACCCGGACCAGTGCCCTTACTAAGTATAGTACAAGAAGCAGCAACCTGAGGGAAGCCCACAGGCTCGCAGGGCTACTGGCTGGTTCTTTGTCACCAAATGCAGCAGGTTGAATGCAGACATCACTGTGATATCTTCACCAACAAAACGAGAGGCAAAGAACAGGGGCAAGAGCTGAGTAAGACAAAAAAAGAAAACAAAAACAAATTAAAACATCACAAATGTTAAACACATTCACTGCACGATTGATGGTTACGGTTTTATCTGGAACTGAACACACACACAGTGCTAATAAATTTCAAATGCCTATTTTTCATATGGTGGGCTTACTTTCAACCCAGGCTTATTTATATCTTATGAATAAAATACACACTATATAATAGCAGTGTAATCTGTGAACACATTTTGCAAGAGGTTGAGAAAAGAGACGAAGTTTAAAACAGTTGAAAGGAATTAACATTTACTGAGTTCCTAACAAGTGACAGGAACTGTCTAGGGCCAAATATAAATATATTACGTCATTTAATTCTTACAATAAAGCTAGAAGGTAGGTTTTATCACCCAATACACATGTGAGGAAGCCAAGGCTCAAAGGTCCAAGGGCACAAAGCAAATAGCCAGTGGAAAAAAAATTAGAAAACCTTGTTCTACACAACTACAAAGTCCCGCTCTCTCCTCATACCACGCTGCCTTCTTCCAGCAATTATTTGCAAATCTCCCTCCCTGGAGAAGACTGCAAAATACTGTAAGATTAAGAGATTTCTTTTGTTAGAGTTTCATATTTTTAAAAAAATAGAGTCAAATAACCTAAGGACAACTAGGAGGCTTCACTTTATAAATAGTGTTAAGTTTGAAGAAGGCATATCAACCATGAATTTTCATTTGATTTTATGATTTATAATTTCTAGATCAATTCTGTAAATAATGTTCAAAATCTAGCCTTAAAAAGGGTAAAAATATTTTTTAAAGCTTTTGAAAATGAATCATGTGGAAGGATCTCAAAACTGGGTGAATGTTAAACTTTAAAGAAAAGTTCAGCTAGGATTTTCCTTAAAGTTTTGTACAATCTTTCAGTTGGTAAAGATTAACTTCTAATGAAGGTGGAAGATACTAAATTAACAGTAACTTCTAATATTTTATTTTAAATTAGCATTATAAGTGACCTTAACTACTAAATGTCCAAAAATGGATATAAATTTAACGTCTCGTTCATTTCCTGACCCTCATCCCTCACCCCACCCCCCCAAAATAAAAGTCTGCTCCTGGTCTCTTCTGACCTCCTCGAAGAACAAACACATAATAAACAGTAATATATTTTACCAAATCATTCTGGAGTATATCTGACACAAATCTGCTTGTATTAACATGCCTGAACTCTGATTTCTCCAAACTAAACTCACTACAAAACTAAAACATTTTTGTGTTACTAACTGGAGACAAAAGGGAGGAAGAGGGAAGGTAAGTATCACAATGCACAGCCTGAAAGAACCATTAAACATAAATAAACATGTCATTTTTCACGAGTGACTGCAGAGCAGGGAAAAGAGAGCATTCCTTTGGAGCAGACTACTGACTAATAAAAGATCAAAGGTCTATACCTCACAACACTATAAATAAAAATGTATTTTTTTCCTGTGACCTTCTCTGTGAGGAATAAAGTACGCACGGTAAATGTAATTACTTAGCAAAGCTGCAGCCTCATTGTGCTCCTGCAGCTGACTATAAAACGTCTTCCTATCCTGTTTCATCAACTGCTGTACCAGGCGGCCTGCGCGCCTACCGATGGCCACGGCCATCTGGCTTGTGTCAAAGCCAGCGCACAGGAAGAAAGGGAGTGATGTCACTCTGCAGGTCAGGCAAAGAACAAAGATGCATTCTACAATGAAAAGCTGAGGGCCTCAAATACCAGGGGGCCCTCCAGCATGATATGACGGAGTGATTTAATGTTCTGCCGGTTGCATTTATTTCTACCCAAATAGCCAGGGCTCCATCTAGTGGCAAATTAGTTTTGCCCAGTTTTCTTTAAAAGTGAACCCAGCTACATTAGCACCAACAAAGTAGAGCAACAATGTGATTACTTTTAGAACTATCTAACCTTTTTTACACTGAAGAATGCAAAAGTACAATTTATCACAGTGCTCTCCATTGTCAAATCCTACAAAGCATGCATTTCATAGGTTAGGATTTGATATAACCCTAATTATTTTAATGTTTGCAAGGATAACTGAAAAAGTAGCTAATTTTGCAAAAATGCATATAAAGTGACATTACGTACACACTACCCTGAAAAAATGTAGCTGAGGTGGAAAGTGAAAAACAGTTCTAAAGAATGGATACATGCATCTGGATGCCTTGGTGAAATCAAACTCATAGTTATATTCCACAAAAGAATCATAGTTAATATGGCTCTAACATGTGACACCAGGAGCAACTGTTCTTTAGAACAGAAAAATGAATATTTTTATGCTGAAATGATTTAACAAATTTAATTTTTTTAACAAATTTAATTTTTAACTAATGTTCTTCCACTTAGTTTTTCTTTCTTTTTTTTTTTTTTAAATATTTATTTTTTTTTTATTTTATTTTTGGCTGCATAGGGTCTTAGTTGCGGCTCACAGGATCTTTGTTGAGGCATGCGGGATCCTTTGTTGTGGTGCACCAGCTTCAGGGCACATGGGCTCTGTAGCTATGGCACGCAGGCTTTCTAGTTGAGGCACACGAGCTCAACAGCTGTGGCACACGGGCTCAGTTGCCCCACGGCATTGTGGGATCTTAGTTCCCTGACCAGGGATCGAACCTGCATCCCCTGCGTTGCAAGGCGGATTCTTTACCACTGGCCACCAGGGAAGTCCCCACTTAGTTTTTCTTAGTTTATGTTTGCAATAAATGAAATCAAACACTGACAAACCAATCTAAAATGCAGAATACATTTAGATGAAAGATATATCACAATGGATGGGTGTGATCTATGAGATCAGACTACCTGAGTTTGAATCCTTGTCCGGCTCCTAAGGAATTGTGTTACCTTGGAAAAGTTGCTTACCCTCTCAGTGCCTTAGCTTCCTCAACTCAAAAATAACAATTAAATAAGTTAATTGGTAAAAAGTGCTTGAAATAACTCCTGGCACATAGTATATGCTCACAAACATTAGCTCTTATTATTATTTAAATATACAAATATTTGCTTTATTTCAGAATTATATGAATTGGAAATTTCTAACAGTCCATTTATACCCAATCCTACTTAGGGTTAGCAGGCCATTCTGCAAACATAGAATCCTATTTAGGCCAGAAGATGTACTACTCTTGGATTGATTTCCATGGTAGGATAAAGATCTCCTCAGGATAATAGTCGATGAAACCCTTGCCATATGGCAGGCACCGTTCTAAGCACTTTATATTTATTAGCTCTTTTAATCATCAGGAACTTATAAGGTACATATTATCATTTTCCCATTTTTAGATGTAGAGATTGAGGCGTAGGGAGGTTAAGTAATCTACATAAGATTTTAACGGCTGGTAAGAAGCACAGCCCTTAAGTAACTGGACGGAAAGATTTAACAGATTTGAACCCAAGCCATCTGTTATAGTTCCAGGGCCAGTGCTCTTGACCACTGCACAACTGGCAATGAAAAGCCTGAGGTTGTTACCAATCCACTCTAGACACTCTGATTCTATGTTCTCCTAATAGACAATGTGGCTGATAGATTTAATCTTTCTGTCCCACCACATGCAGCTCCTCTTTCCCTTTCACCTTCAAATCGTTTCTCTAAATGCCTTGGATACATCTTTAGGATATATAACCTAAAGATGCCTAGAATTGAGTCCACTTGCACCTACCAAAGCTTCAATATGTTGATAATACGGTACTTTTGAGAGTCAAACAAACCAACAGCTACTCCTCCCACTCCCCCCGCAAAAATATCTGAGTTTCAATTAGGCAGCTTTTTTCCCATTGTGCTCCCTGAGCTGCTTGGATGAGGACCCTAGCCAGAAACAATCCTAAGTCCAAAAAGAGGCAAAAGAAGCACATTCTTCTAAGTGGTGACAATCTTTGGGAAAAGAATTAGCATTAAACACCCCCTAGAAATCAGCACTGAGCAAAAACCACCCAGAAAATCTATAATTCCTCAAGCTTATCCTCAACTTCTTCACTTTTGTATTGCTTTTGACTCAAATAATTGCACCGATGAATAACATTTATAGATAACCAATATTTTTTTTAATGCCAGTCACAATTTACACATCTTTCTAATCTCCCAGAATATCTAGCACATCACTTTGAAATTATTTGGTGTTAAAAAATATGGGTTGAACAATACCTAATGAGCAGTATCACACTATGTGTTGAGAACAGAATTAGATTACATAATTGTCTATAATTTTCTGCTTAAATTTTTTAATGATTCCCCATTGCATATTGCAGGGTTTCCCAAACCATGTTCTGTGAAACAGGCAATACCCCTTCAAACAAATTTAGTAATGGAAATGCTACTCAATATAAAGGGTCTGAGAGGCTTTACAATAAAATGCACCTGCTTAACTTTCTCTCAACTGGTGCCTCTCAAATGGTTTTGACCTTACAAAACCCCTTCCTTTCCTATCGCCATCCCACAGAACACATTCTGGTAAATCCTTTGGATAACATCCAAATTCCTGAACAAAGCAACTAAAGTTCTACATCTAGCTGCTGCCTAACTCTTCACCCCTTTCTCTTGCCATACCTCCACATTCCAACCCACCCCATGCTCCTGCTATACCAATATACTCATAACTTCCCCCAAATAGGTCTGCTGTTTCCTATTTCCACCTCCACACCTTTCTTCATTCCATATCCTTACTGTCCTTTCACCACTCCCAACTCCCACCACTCCTAACTTCTCCCATTTGGGTCCCCAGTGAGGCACAAAGCATGATGTCATATCCCCTACAACAATTTTCAAGGCACTGATTTGCCTACATCTCTGTCTCCCTCTTCTAGATTATAAACCTCTTAAGCATAGGGACAGTGTCTTTCTCATCTTTGTATCCCAATACCTGGCACCTAACAGCCATTCATTTGTTGAGTGAAAGAATGACTATATAAATAACTGATTCTATGGAAATGAGTTTTCTGGATCATCATTTCCCACCCTGCTATCTCTGCCATCTCAACTGTTAATGGTGCTTAAATGTAAGAATCTAAATTAAAACCACTTGGTTCCTTCATAGGAATCAGCAGTTTCTGTGAAGAGGTGGGAAGTTGAAAGTGCAATCTGACTTGAGATCTAGATAATTCAAATGCCCTATTTTGGTCAAAAACTTTTACTTCTCCATCTTTTTTAACCCCTAGAACTCTGACATCCAAAATTTGACTAACGTTAGTTTGTTAGCTTTTGGGTTTGGGTTTATTTTTATTTCCTTTCACTTCTTTCCTTGCAGTTGAACAATCAACTGCCAAAGAGATGATATAAACAGGGAAGCGGGGAACTTACAAAGTTGGTAATTAGCTCAAGAATAAATGAGCTGATTGTGCTAGTGGATTTAAAGCGTCAAACCACCTAAAGGTCAAATCCCTTTCCAATAAATGCCAAAAGAATGTCTACATCAGTGGTTTTCCACAAGCTAGTAAAATGTCCCCCCCAAACTGCAAGGGCCAGCCAACAGTTGACAAATTTGAATTTTGTCAGGTAAGGACAAAATAAAAACAAAAAGCGCCAAACCCTAATCTCACCATAATATCAGAAAAGAAAATTATATTAACACCAAGAACTCAGAAAGCAATCTCAAGATAAAGAACATACTTTTGAATAATATATTTAAGTTTTGTGGGAAAACATTTCATTGTTGCTATTTTTCTCATTTCTTTACGAAAAGAAGGCACTTCATCATGGACTAGCATTTGGAAACCACTAATTTAAATGTCTACAATAAAGTTCTATACCTGGCACCCAGTTTATGCTCAACTAATGTTTGCTGAATGAATGATCAATCAGTCATTTACTTCTCAAAATCAATTGGCCAAATTGCAGAATCGGGCATCTCTTTTATTAAGCAGAGATCTTTCTGTATTTGTTATAAGAAACAATAGAACCCTGGCTACTCAGAATCCTCAATCTTCCAAACCATTTAGAGATAACACTTTTTTTTAAATAGACACATTTTATTTTATTTATTCTTTGATGTGGACAATTTTTAAAGTCTTTATTGAATTTGTTACAATATTGTTTCTGTTTTATGTTTTGGTTTTTTGGCCTCAAGGCATGGGATCTTAGCTCCCCAACCAGGGATCGAACCTGCACCCCCTGCACTGGAAGGCAAAGTCTTAACCACTCCACTGCCAGGGAAGTCCCTAGAGATAACAATTTTAAGATACCAAATTTTACTCAGCTCACCTGTATAAATTCTTACTACATGGAAAACAATGTTTTAGGAGCTGATAAATATGCAAAGATGTAAGATATAGTCTGTGCTGTCAAAAAGCATATTAGCTTAGATGGAAACATAAAATATGTACTCAATGCCTTTACAGAGGTAGAAGTAAAGTACATGGAATTTCAGGGGAAGGAGAATTGCCTCCAGCTTTGGGAGAGGGAGTGGCAGGGATATGGGGGGTTGGGAACTGAAGAAAAGTTGCATAAAGAAGAACATTTTCTTCAATATCTCCAGGGTTAGCCATTTTTTAAACTTTTTGATCTTAGGATCTCTTTACACTCCTAAAAAAGTTATCAAGGACCCCAAATGCTTTTCGTTTATGTGGTTATACCCATCAATATTTACTATATTAGAATTAAAGCTGAGTAATTTTTAAAACATTTGCTTATTCCATTAAGAATAACAAAAATAAAAATAACAATACATATTACAAAAATGACATTTTCAGTGAAAAATAACTATTATTCAAAACAAACAAAATATATATTTAATGAGAAGAGTTTTATACTTTTTTTGCAAATCAAGTCTCTTTAATATCTGGCTTAACAGAAAACAGCTGGATTCTCATCTCTGCTTCTGCATTCAATCTGTTGTGATATGTTGTTTTGGTTGAAGTATATTCATGAATGAAATCTCGCCTCACTCAGATAAGTAGTTGGAAAAGGGACGAATATTTTAATAGCTTTTTCAGATAACTGTAGACATTCTTCTTTGATATTACACCAAAATTCAACAATGATAATCTAAAACTATGTATTGTCAATGAACTTTTCATACTATTACATTAAATTTCATTGGTCTATCTTACATTTTGACTGGATCTTTTAACTTTGCATGATTTTGTAACATCACGCACTGTTCATTTGGAAAACATTGGTTCAATGGGTTATGCAGATCTTTCACATGCTGACACATTACATTATCAATATCAAAAATATTCATTAATGTCACCACTGATTTCATCAGATAAATCTTTAAATGTTGAGAAGCTGTCAAGCTCACAGTGGCAGATACAAGCCTTCCAAAATTTTATTTTTTAACTTGAAATCTCGAATTTTATCATTGCCGACAATACAGTCAGTTGTTTTCCTTAAAGTGACAGAATCACTTCATTCATTTTTGAGAAAATACTTGCCAAATACCCAAGTTTAAATAACCATCATTTGTCTGTCGGTCATTCTGTCAAGTGAAATGGTGTTTCAAACAAGCGCACCAGTGCTTTTTCCTGGAGACGGCCACTGTACTTCGCAATGTGGAAGCTCTTTATAAAAGTGTATTTCTTGGGCTTCCCTGGTGGCGCAGTGGTTGAGAGTCTGCCTGCCGATGTAGGGGACACGGGTTCGTGCCCTGGTCCAGGAAGATCTCACATGCCGCGGAGCGGCTGGGCCCGTGAGCCATGGCCTCTGAGCCTGTGCGTCCGGAGCCTGTGCTCCACAATGGGAGAGGCCACAACAGTGAGAGGCCCGCGTACCACAAAAAAAAAAAAAAAAAAGTGTATTTCTTGTTTCTTCACACAGAATAATAAAAGATATGCACTTAAGATCTAGAGTTAATAAAATTAATATAAATCTTACTTCATCAAGGACATTCTTAAGTAAAAATGGCCTTTTCTCCTGTTTGGATGTTAGTGAAGAATGGAATGACTGCTAAAAAGGTTTGCTACACCTGCCTAGCTTCACACTAAGACAACAGCAGTTTCACCTGCTTTGGCTTTTGCAACATCAACGCAAATGTCAACACAGTGAAAAAGGAAAATAAGGTCGTAGCATTAGTCTGAAAATAGTTTTGCCTTTGTGAATCCCTTGCAAAGCTCTCAGATGCCAGGGGTCCTTAGTCCACGCTTTGCAAACTGCTGGTCTGGCCCTCCGGTTGGTCCGTAACAAGCACAGTAAATGTTTCATAAGCACTCATTGAGTAAGTGAACGGTGGACAGAGGAATACATTTATAACTTACCCCATGCTGTCTAGCAAAAAACAAATGGTTAGAAAATAATACCAGTAGTATGTAGACCTCTTACTACTTCTAGAGCTAATTAGTACATTTCTTACTTCATCTAGTCTGTGGACAAATGCAAATGCAAAATTTTGAGCTATTTTATCAAAGTGAGTAGAATAGTTATGGCAGATTTCTGAAAGTAACAGTCAGAGTGCTACAACCCAATTTTCTCAGCACCACTCCTTGAAATTCACAAAAGTATATGTCTGCTAGGGGATAAGAAAACAAATTGTGAATTAGTGCTATCTCCAGAAAAGGAAAATTAATTTGTTGATAAATTCTCACATTTATTGAACCCATATCATGTACATGGTATATTAATTCATATACTGCTAGTAGAATAATCAAGGAATACAAACTTTTGGAAATGATTGAGAATAATAGAAGTTGTATCATTAAATAAGTTTAGAACCAGAAAAAAATCTTGATTAACACCTAATACATAGATTTTTGAACATGAAGTGACCACCCAGCAAAGATAAAATAATTAGTTGAAAGGTGTTTCACAAGTAATTTGTTTAAAATTGTCTTTAGATGCTGAAGTTTGAGGATAAAGTTTTTAACGAAACAACTAGGATGAAATTAGAGTTATCTCTTTAATAATGTCACATTTCCTTCTGAAACGTCTTCTTGAGTGGGAGAAAGCCTGCGCGCAGCAACAAAGACCCAACGCAGCCAAAAATTAAAATGGTGGAGGTAGAAGTAGCACCAGGAATGCACAGCTTGGACCATCTGTTCCTCAGTCTATGATCATCATCTGTGTATGACTATGTGAGGATGTTGCTCATGAAATATCATCCATCATGTGTATTTCAGTGGAAAAAAAGTGGGAGAAACGATGAACTGATCCAAACCACTTGTTTTGTCAATAGCAAAACTGAGATAAAGAGACCTATTGAAGGTCATACAGCCATTTGGAGAAAACATTAGGCTAAAACTCCTTTTTATATACATGTTGTGGCATCTGTGTTTTCTTTATTATTCAGTTCACATAAAAAGTAAGAAAAGGACATAAAGAATTGTACCTAATATTGACAATGCTAGGGTTACAGTGTGTCCATTAAGAAGGTACACCAATGGTATAATTAAAATAGAATTATGGGGCTTCCCTGGTGGCGCAGTGGTTGAGAATCTGCCTGCCAATGCAGGGGACACAGGTTCAAACCCCAGTCCAGGAAGATCCCACATGACGCGAAGCAGCTAAGCCCGTGTGCCACAACTACTGAGCCTGCGCTCTAGAGCCTGCAAGCCACAGCTACCGAAGCCTGCAAGCCACAATTACTGAAGCCGGCGCGCCTAGAGCCCGCGCACCACAACAAGAGAAGCCACCGCAATGAGAGCCCGCGCACCACAACGAAGAGTAGACCCTGCTCACCGCAACTAGAGAAAGCCCGCATGCAGCAACAAAGACCCAACGCAGCCATAAATAAATAAATAAATAAATTTAAATAAAATAGAATTATGGACATTAAGTCCATCTTCTGATGTTAATTATAACTCTATTAAACGCTATCTTTTTTTCAGGATTCCTGTTTTGTAAAGCATCTAGTCAAATTCAGGGATTTATTCATTCTCACATTAATGTTTTAAAACTTCTATCACCAATATAGAATACAAATCTTTTTCTTTTAAAATATATATATTGGGCTTCCCTGGTGGTGCAGTGGTTGAGAGTCCGCCTGCTGATGCAGGGTGCCCCGGTCTGGGAGGATCCCACGTGCCGCTGAGCGGCTGGGCCCGTGAGCCATGGCCGCTGAGCCTGTGCGTCTGGAGCCTGTGCTCCGCAGCGGCAGAGGCCACAACAGTGAGAGGCCCGCGTAACGCAAAAAAAAAAAAAATATATATATATATATATATATATAGATTTCACAGTCCATTGATTACACAATGTAGTTTCAGTGTCTACATTACATGTGTTTCATCTAAAAAGTTTTTCTTAATATTTAAAAAGTGCCAACAGGAAAGCAAAACCCACACAAATCACTTTTGATTACTATTAAAAAATGCCTTCAGAATTTTTCAGTCTTTTTAACTGTTTCGTTTTGTTGTGTTTGTACAATACAGTTTTGCTTTTCTAGTACTTGAGTTCAAATTTAAACCTTCTCACTGACTAGTTATGTTTCATTTGACAAGGTTTACTCTGAGCTTTGAAAGTCTCATCTGGATGTCTGGAGCTTGTAATAGTTTCCTTGCAAGATTGTTACTAGAGGAGCACCTGGCACACACATACCTCTAAATTAATACTACGATTCCTTCCTTAAGTAACATTCCCTGTTGATAATTTGTTCCCCGTGGAACTCACAGAACTGAAGCTCAATGCCTTTTAGTGACATTTTATATGGTTGATTTTTCTTACTGAAAACATTCTTCACTTGACTTCTCTATTCTACACAGTATTGTTTTCTTCCTCCCTTTCTGGAAATTCCTTCTCTATCTCTTGGGATATTTCCTTCTGATTTCCAAACTGTGACTAAACTCCAGAGATATCCCTTTAGTACCCTCTGTATTTCTCACTATTTAATCTCTTTCTTACAGATCTCACCTATTCTAACAACTTCAACCATCGTTTATTGACAGATAACTATACAGATCTAGCTCTAATGCTCTATCTTCTAATATCTACTGGATAATAATAACATCAACTTGCACTTGCATGGTATAGTCTTATATGGCTTATAAGAATCTTTAGTCCCACCTTATATTGTTATTCAAATATCTTGCATGTGTGCATCTTATTATTGATATTGTTACTAATAATCATTTTTGAGTACCTGCACGAGGTGATCATGTATATGTGTATCTAATATCATTTAATCCTCATGTCAACCCTGAGGTAGGAACTGCTATATGTGGTAGTCATTAGTGCTATTTGCCCCACATTTCTGGCTCTCCATTTTCCAGGCACATGGTAGAAATGCACTTTCTGGCCCCCTGTGGTTCTTGAGACTGTGTCACTAGTTCTGGGCAATAAGTTGTGAACAGTGATACTGTGTGCCACTTCTAAGACAGATCACTTAATTGTTGGCGTGAGACTCTCCAGAACTCTCTTTCTCTCTCCAACAGTGATCAGCAATGTTCTATAATTAGATGATGACTGCTCCATTAACCATGATCCTGGAATAGGAGACATGGAGCAGAGTTCCCATCTGACAGACAATGAACATGCAATACAAGCAAGAAATAAAACTTCAGTGGTTTAAGTCACTGGAATTTGGGGATTATGTGTTCCAGCAGAAACTAAGGTTCAGAGAATAACTTGCGTGAGGTCATACGGCCAGTACTGGAGCCAGAATTTGAACTTAAGTCTATTTTAATCTCCTGTAGTACATTAAAAAATTTCTCAATGGGCTTCCCTGGTGGTGCAGTGGTTGAGAGTCCGCCTGCTGATGCAGGGGAAACGGATTCGTGCCCCGGTCCGGGAGGATCCCACATGCCGCGGAGCGGCTGGGCCCGTGAGCCATGGCCGCTGAGCCTGCGCGTCCGGAGCCTGCGCTCCACAACGGGAGAGGCCACAACAGCGAGAGGCCCGCGTACCGCAAAAAAAAAAAAATTCTTCAATGGCAGGGACTCTTATGCCCCAGATTGCGGTCCTTGTTTAGGAAAACAACAGGGTCTGGAAGGTTGAGAAGTCCAATGTTAAAAACAATGAGACCACTTTGAAAAGCCCAGGGTCTTTCTCTCATTAGTCATCCCTTCTATTCCTAAGTATCCCAAAGAGATTCTTACCATGGTCAGAAGATACGGCTCTCCTCTCATATCCAGACATAAAGGTTAGGAGAGAGTTACTTCATCTTGGATCGTCTGTAGCTAACAAATTAGTCCCAACCCTTCAAGAACTAAATGTTTCACTCAGCTGCAAAACTGATTGAGTAGCTCCTGGTGACAATAAAATGACTGATTACGAAGATTTCATTTCCTGAAGTGACTGAAAGCTCCCTGGGCACTAACCAGATCCTCTGTACCTTCTTACTGATCTAATAAGTCAGTGCCCAGGTGCAGACCTTAGAAACAGAGTGCCCTGATTTTAATCAATCTATAAATGTAAGAAAAAAAATTCGTTGCCATGATGCTAAAAAAAAAAAGTTTGTCCTTCCCAGTGGCTCAGGGATCATGACCCTGGCCCTAAGGAAAAGGAACTGTAACGGTTCATTTTTTGACCTGTAAGTAAACAATATATAAAACAATAAGATTTTGGAGACAACCTATAGACAAAGATTTGGCTGTGGTTGCAGAACAGAACGTAAACATTAGTAACTTCACATTTTAAAACAAAAGGTACTCCCCTGGTGGCTCAGTGGTTAAGAATCCACCTGCCAATGCAGGGGACACGGGTTTGGGCCCTGGTCCAGGAAGAACGCACACGCCGCGGAGCAACTGAGCCCGTGCGTCACAACTACTGAACCCGTGCTCTAGAGCCTATGCTCTGCAACAAGAGAAGCCACTGCAATGAGAAGCCCATGCACCACAACGAAGAGTAATCCCCACTCGCTGCAACTAGAGAAAGCCCACGCAGCAATGAAGACCCAACGCAGCCAATAAATAAAACAAAAAGAAAATGTACATAGCTAACAAAATGTAAAGAATGCCTGGAAAGAAAGGCAGAATAAAGGGTGAGAGTATCAGGACCCCCATCTTATAAACTAGAGAATTAGGAGTTATTAACTAGACTGCAAAATGCTAACTGGACCCTTAGAATCCATTCTTCCTTCTCCATATTAGTAATACAACGCTCTGAAATTTTAGCTGAACATAGAGCTACATTTCTCTGCCTCCTTTGCAGCTAATTGTGAATATGATACTACGTTCTAGCCAGTGGAATGATGTGTGATCTTTCAAGTCACCTCCTTTAAAGACAAAGTTATTTGCTTTAGACTTCCTCTTTCCCCTGGGAAATGGCAAAAACTTGGACACTGGGATGGAAACTACTTCAGAAAGGCAGACTTAACAGATCATGAAGCAAAGCTACTTACTCACCAACTCAACCTTAGGCTATTACCTACCTTAGGCTATCATGGAGGAGAAAAATAAACTTCTACTTATGTCAGTCACTCTACTTGGAATCTTTTTGTCACAACAGCTTGTCATGTAGCCTATCAAAAGTTCATGAGCAAATATATTATTTAATGTTACAAAAGTGAACAATAAGGGAATTTAAAAAATCAACAAAACAATAAACAAGGGTAGACAAAATGGAGAAGAAAGAGCAGATAAATCCTTATTTTTCGTAACTGGATATTATCTGAAATTGATGAATCAAGAAATACTACCAGAAGAATGATTTTCACAGGAGTGAGGTGAAGATAAGAAGGGATAGAGTTGGAGGCTGTTGCTTTTCACCTTAAGTTCCCTTGTATCAAGAACCATGTGCCAAAAAAAAAAAAAGCTTAGACGTGCTAAAAAAGATGCAGTGCCTCAATGGACCATTTCATCTAAAGAAAAACTTGCTAATGCAGGCTGAACAAATCCTGCCCTATGCCTGCGACTATAAACTACAGTTATCTATATCGATCACTAAAAAACTGTTTTTAATGAGTTGAATATAAGCCCTAAAAATAGGTATCTGTAAGTCATGCTTCAAATATTTTAAGTTAGAACTCTGCCACCATTCCAGGAATAGAAAGCTTTAGCACTGGAAACTGCAAATAAATATTTGCTTTTGTATCAGAATTTCAGCATCCTTCCCCTCCAAGTTTACTTTCTATTGCAGAAAGTAAGAATTTTCTCATGAAAATTGAGAAATGCCTCGTAGCTTGTATCTGATAAAGCAGATAAAGGAGAAGTTTTATGAAAATGTAGTCCTTCTATTCCACTGAAAAGTAAATCTTAATGGCCTCTATCAACTATCTTTTAACACCATGTTGAACTTGGGAGAAAGGAGAAGCCCTGAATGAGATCATAAAGTGAAAGAAATAAATTACTTTGCCTAATGTTGTTTCTACTTTGTCCTCAATGGTTTTCTTCATTAATTTTAGATGATTAAATCATGTTTTAAAAAGAATTTAGGTACTTCATGTGCACCTCAAACTATTTATCACATCCAAAACTCAATTTTTTTCTTTCTTCACCAATTTATTATTCTTTCTGTATTCCTGATCCTGTTAGAAAGTACTTCCATTCTACACAACCACTAAACCCCGAATCTGGGAGTCATCCTCAATTATTTTCTATTTTAATCTTTCATACTTAATTAACACCAAGTGCTGTCAATCTTATTTCCAAGATATTGCTCAAATACATTCTTTTCTTTTCATCTCTCATCTAGAATATAGTAATGGCCTCTTACTGGTCTTCCTGCCTCTACTCTGACTCCCCTCACAGCCAGTCTCCATACTGCTACAGAAGTGATGTATACTCGCTCTGACCATGTCAGAACACTGCTTCATGTACTTCCATGGCTCATTAACACCTATGGGGAAAGAACCTATCAGATTCATTTCTTTTCCTATCTTAACTTCAGTCCCCAACACTCCCTGGTACACAGTGGTACAATCCATTAACTCTCTTGTCCTTTACTTTATCTCTAGTACCTCACCAGGTGCCTAACCTCTAATAAGTATTCAATATGTGTTTGTTGAATGAATGAATGAAGATTCTCTTCTGATAACAGTCAACTATTGTTTCCCACACACCTTTTCCACCCTTACCATATCACCCATATTTTTCATACCACATAAAGAATGAAATCTTCATTTTTAAACTTCAAGACCCAGTTTAGATATCATCTCCTCTGGGAAAATTTTTTTCACAGCTATTCTTCTCACCCTTCTCCCCAACCCTTCCATTAGAAAATGAATCAATTCTACCTCTATACTACTTCCTACTTCAGTACCTCTATTATTTATCTATTACTGCACGTTAGAATTTTAGATATAGATAGATAGATAGATAGATAGATAGATATGCTTCTCCTAAAAACTCCTTGAGAGCAGCCAGAGGTATTCACTTCTGTAAAATAAAGCCTCAATAAATGCTTTCATAGAACTGAACTCAAATGTCACTTCCGGGCTTCCCTGGTAGCGCAGTGGTTGGGAGTCCGCCTGCCAATGCAGGGGACACGGGTTCGTGCCCTGGTCCAGGAGGATCCCACGTGCCGCGGAGCGGCTGGGCCCGTGAGCCATGGCCGTTGGGCCTGCGCGTCCAGAGCCTGTGCTCTGCAGCAGGAGAGGCCACAACGGTGAGAGGCCCGCGTACCAAACATGTCACTTCCTCTGTTTTCCCCCATCTCTGTTCATAATGTCCTAGTTTGCCCAGGACTAGAGTCCTATCCTATACCCAGGAAGTGCAGTATACAGGAAAGAGTCAGAACTGGGTTTAACTTCTGACTCTATCACTTAACCAGCTGATAAATCCTGAGCAAATTAGTTTCTTGTCTCTGATTCCTAACCTGCATAATGTAGACCATAGCACTTATTTCAGTAAGTTTTGGAAGGATTAAGTGAGATAACTAGCAGGCTGCTCAGTGAATTTTACTTCCCTTACTGAGAAGGAAAAGCAGAGGAGGTCTGAGATACCATGTAGAGATACAGATAGAGAATGAGAGTGTATGCATGTGTGCATGTTTGCATGAGTGTGCATGCGTTCGTGTGTGTGCATGTGTGTGTGTCTGGGTTGGAGGGTTTAATTAGTTCCATTTGGGGCAGGGTAAGAATGAGGTGATTGTACAACAGACAACTCAGGTAAGATTAATTTAAGATTGATTTTTCTATTTCAGTAATTATGTTTTAGTGATTGTCAAAAAATCATTATCTTTGGCAAAAAGGAACAATTTCAAGTTTTGCAACCAACTGTTTCAGTCAATTATATAGAGTGATATAAATTTATGCATGCATGAGGCAAATGTACTAATAAAACAGGAATCTGACAAAGTAAACTTTGGTCAACTCTAATTTGAACATATCAATAGCAGTTATAAAATACTGTTGTAATTCAATTAAAACTGCCAATATCATTCACTCTTACTCAAAGATAAAACTATTCTAGGACTTATAACTAATTTTGCATCATGATCCTGAGAATTATCTAGAACTTTAGAGGTACCGAATTCCCAGTAGTAACCTTGTAACTGATATTGATTTGTCATCTGGGAGGCAAGAATTCTACCACTGAACCACCAATGCCTTTGATTTGTCATCTGAGTGTCGGTAACTTCCATTGTTCCCAGGTACTTCTTCCATAGGGAATGCTAGCAACATTTTATATTCTATAATTACAGTACTATTTACATTCAGATTATTCTATAAACATTTTCTAGCCTCCTAATTATGCTTTTTTGGATTCAATTAAATATTTTTTTGCAAGGGAAAGGTAACATGTTATACAACATTCTGTATTTCCCTCAGGTAACAGGAGAGCTCAAGAACGACATCAACTCTTGGATAGACTCTAGCCAAATGGCACATGAATCAAAATATCCTTAAGAATGATGAAGTTAAGGTATCAAAGGTATGGTCATAATCGCTGAATGCAGTAGATGTTATTACATAATTAAATGAAAAAGATAAAAACAGTCCTTAAAAGAGTGAACATATAATATAAAAATAACAATTCAGCAACAGTCATGTAGATCTACAGGTCCCACTTTAGTTAACAAAAGCAGAGTGGGAAAAAAATAAAATAAAAGAATCCAAAATTCTTCCTGCAGAGAAGGGCAAAACGCTGTTGAATCTTACTTTTTTTAATTTGATGACTAGATTAGTTCAGGTTTAATGATATTTTTAAACACTTGTTCAAGGCCGTGGAACCTAAAATATGATGTCACTGTTTCAATCCCTATGAAAGATAAAAGTAAATAAAACATGGAAACCATATGCCAAAGATTGAAAACCAAGGGGAAAAGATCATAAAAAAGGGATAAAACAGCAGGACAAAGAGTGTCATCAAATATGTCCATGATCGGGACTTCCCTGGTAGCGCAGTGGTTAAGAATCTGCCTGCCAATGCTGGGGACATGGGTTCGATTCCTGTTCTGGGACGATCCCACATGCCGCGGAGCAACTAATAAGCCCGTGCACCACAACTACTGAGCCCGCGTGCCACAACTACTGAAGCCCGCGCACCTAGAGCCCGTGCTCTGCAACAAGAGAAGCCACTGCAATGAGAAGCCCTTGCACCTCAATGAAGAGCAGCCCCCACTCGCCACAACTAGAGAAAGCCCGTGCGCAGCAACAAAGACCCAACACGGCCAAAAATTTAAAAATAAATTAAAAAATATATATGTCCCTGGTAACATAAAATATAAATGATTTAAATGCACCTACTGAAAAATGACTCTCATATAGTTACAAAACAAATAAATGGTATAGTGGGATCAAAAAGAAAAGAAGCAGAAAGAAAAAGAGAGACTGCATACATGCATACATACATGTGCATGCGCAAGTGCACACACACACACACACAGACAAAAGTGGCAACACGAATAAATATCTTTTAAGAGAGAACACACTCATGTTCTCCCTTAATCAGATTCCTACCAGTTCCCACTGAAATGGTAAATAGAATATAAAAATAGAGGAAATCTATATATATATATATATCAGCCCTGGGAACTAAAATAGGATAAACTTGTGCAAGATAAAGTACAGAGGATGTGTTGAAGAAAAGGCCGACTCCCAACTCGTCCATGTGCAAACACTGTTCCTGCAAGTTAGTGAAAGAGAATCCAGGATTCTAAATAGGAGGAGCCAAGTCAAGAGAACAGGTAGGTCAAAGGTATGGAGAGCTTGGTAACGGGCACAGGGTATGTATGTCTAGATCCCATAGGTCACTGCAGCAAGCACTTCTGACACTGAAAGCGACACTAAGCAGGGGTACTGTGGCGAGGCTCAAGCCTAGCGCACCAAGGATTTGGGAAGCACTGTCAAGGTTGACTTTTGAAAAAGACAGTCAAAACTGGGCAATACTCGGGGCACTGCCTGGAATTTCTGATGTCACCCTAATTAGAGAAAAGAAACTTCAACCCTAAGGCAATACTTCTTGCTAGAGCCACCTCCAGTTCTGATGCTGCTTCCCTCCTCTCTACCTGAGGCCCCTGAAGTCTGAAAGTTAAACTATGGTAAACCAAAACTTTTCTCTTCTCCCCTTTTATCACCTTGAAAGATTAAGAAAAACACAACAAACTCAGCTAGAAGCCTCTCACTCCCGAAACTGGGCAAGCCCACGCTGTATCCATCTCTTACTCTACTTAACAAACAGATGCTGGGAACAAAGTGAGAAATAAGATGCCATGGTCCCTGCCACCATGAAGCTGACATTTTTGTAAGAATGATAGTATTAGCTAGTACGGAGAAGCAGAAAGGGAATAAAGATCCTATATAACAGAGGGAAGTAGTCTAGTTTGGGAGGCATAAGAAAGCCTTCCTGCAGGTAGTAATATTTAAACTAAGAATAAAGGATAAGAATGTGTTGCTCAGATTAAGAATGAGGAAAGAAGTGTACCAGACAAAGAAAAAGATGAGCAGTAGCCCTGAGATAAGAGTGTGTGTAACCCACTGAAGGTTATGAAAGAAGAGCAGTGTGGCTGGAAGGTGTAAGTGAGGAACAGATGGGGGAGATGACGAGGCTGACGAGGTAGGCAGAAGCAAATCTTGAAGCTATTATAAGAATTTGGAACTTCATCCTAAAAAGAAAGAGAAGTAATCGAAGGAGAGTAACATGATCAGATCTTTGAATTTAAAAGACTGCCATGACTAAAAGGTGGAAAATGGATGGGGGTGGCATCAGAACAGAGGTAGTGAGACTAACTGGGAAGCTACTGTAGAAATCTAGGCAAACGATTCATACAGGGCATGAGACAGGGAAAAAAAATTAAGAGGACTCCAGTTCTGGCTCAAGGAACTGGGCACTTAGCAATACCATTTACTAAGCTAGGGAACAAGGTGGGAGACTTAAGCGTGGGCAAAAAAAATAATAATAAGTTTTGAACATGCTGAAGGTACACACAAGCAACCAAATGGAGATGCTATAGAAGAAAGTGGATATATAGGACTGTAGCTTAGGTACAGAACTAGGTTGCCGGTAAATTTGGGGGGAGTTAATTTATCAAATGGAACTGAAGCCATGGAGTAAATAAGATTGCCTAAGAAAATGTGTAAAATGAGAAAAGAAAATGTCAGAGCCCTGAGGAACCTCCACATTTGGAGGTGAGCTAGAAGAGAAAGAACTAGTAAAGAAGATGAAGGAGCAGTGGCCAAAGAAGGCAGAGGTCAAGGAGAGTGTTGTTCCAGAACGACAATGATAATGATGAGACTAGGATGGTGATGATGAAGTTGCTAGCTAACGTTTACTGTGAATTAACTCTGTGGAAGACTCTGTGCTAAGTGACTCACATATGCTATCTCATCTAACGATTACAACAGTCCATGTGGTAGGAACACTACTATCCCCATTCTGCAAGTGAAGAAACTGAGGCACAGATGACTTAATTAATTTGCCTAAGATCATATATCTAACTCAATACATATTTTTGGATGGATGACAGAAAAAGAGTGACAGCAAGGATGTGAACAACTTGTAAAACAACTTTATCACAGAGGATGACAGGCTGAGTAGGCTTTTTGTTTGTTTTTTAAGATGAGAGAAATTTGAGCATATTTAAATGAGGGATATTAGGAGATTATCCAAGAGTTTAGGAAAACCTTAAAAAATTGTGAAGTAACTGAATGTAAGAGAAAATTTAATTAATTAGGAAATTAATCAATTTAGGAAAAGATTACAGCTATACCAAGAAAGTAAGGATACAAAGGGATTTTCTCTCTCTATGCCAAAGTTTTTTGCTCTGTAATTTAAGGAGTTGGGGAAAATCAGCAATTTCTAATCACTGTCAAGAACTTCCCTTTAATTATTTTCCTACATGATCTCTCTTGGTTATTTCACATTTGGTTATATCACACACACAGGAAGTCACATATGTCTGATTACTAAAATAATCATACCTAACAAAACAGCTTAGTTGGGAAATCCAAGGCTCAGGAAGATTAAGTGATTCATATAAGGTCACTCACGTATTTTTTAAAAGAGGATGTCATTGTCTAAATATGAAGAAACTGGCCTAAATTAGCATAGGGAATCAATGGAATCAATACCAAACCACACACCAAAAGTAAAAAACTGAAAGATTTTAGAAGGATAATGAAGAAGGCATACTTTGTTTCTTCTAATTAGAAAAAAGAAAAAAAAAAGCAATAATAAATCCCAGAAAATGGGGGGAAAAAACCACACCTGTATAAAAATGTCATGGTCTAACCATGACACAAATTAAACTGGCATGACTTTAAACAACTGGTATTGTACAGGAGAACCAATCTGAACATCACACTATGGTCACTCTTTTTGAAATGTCACAGAAACATTTTAACACCTTAAAAAGTTAAATGGGAAAAAATGTAATCAAAAGAAACGGCTATATAAGGAGTGAGTCAGAAGAGTGTAATGATGAAGAGCACGGACTCTGGAGCCAGACTGCCTGGATTCAAATGATGGAATGCCTCAGGTACTAATCTTTATATATGAACTATCATAATAATATTGTACATCCTTGATAAAGCTACCACGAGCATTAAATGAGTTAATATATGTAAACAGTAAATACTTAAACTAGTGCCTGGCACATAGTAACATTTGTTTGTATTTATTATCGTTATTATTATTATTTGATATATGGATAATGAAGCATAAAACCAATGGGAGAAAATACAAAGATTTGATCCACTGGAAAATACAAGAACCCTAACAGATAAATGTGCAAGGAACAGAAATAAATAAAAAGTAGAAAAACATACAGATAACAAAAGAAATGCTAATCTCTAAAAAAAATTGAGTTATATACACCAATATGGATAATACAAATGTAATGTCACGGGGGGAAAAAGCAAGAGCTTATCAGCAAGAGCTTATGGAAGTTATACAGCAGATAATACCATTTATGTAGTGTTCCAAAACATGCAAAACTAAACAATAAAATATGTAGGGCTACATCTATGGTAAACCTATAAAGAAAGCAAGAGCTTATCAGTTATCATTTGTGTTAAGTGATAATCACAAAATGCATGACTGTGAGTACTTCTAAGTAAAGGGAAGATAGGACTGGTGAAGGTCACAGCTTCAACATGCCATTCCTGAAGCTGAGTGGGGGTACCCAGACTTTTGGAAATTATTCTTCATACCTTGCATAGGCGTTATGTATTCTTTTTGTGTGGGTGAAATATTTTATAATAAAAAGGGAAAAACTTACTAATACATTTTAAAGGCAAGAGAAAACTTTTTTTAACCTCTCAAATTAGTAAAGTTTTTTTTCTTTAAAGCTAAAGGGAAGAGATTTTCTTCTTTAATGATAAGACCAAATTAACTAGTTTTAAGAGTTAAATATATTTCTAGGATGGTCAAAGGCAAATTCCACTGGCAGTGTACCCTGATAAAAGAGGACTTTTCCCATCTGAGATATATCACCACGCCTAATTAAGCAATTCTTAGCTGTACATTTAGAACAACCAACATAATTTCCCCTGCTTAATGCCATTACTTTAGATGGGATAGCTAATATGATGCTTCTAATACATTGTAACCTATCCTCTAAATCAATACTAAATCTTTAAAAGGGTTATGTAACTTTGCTTATGGATCAAATTACACTAGGCTACAAGGTTCAAATATAGGATCTTAGTCTCAGAATAACCTTTATATTTAGTTCCACAAAATAAACAGCTTGAACCAAACATAACAAGAGAACACAATTTTGCATAATTTATTAATCATGTCACTTCCATTAAAAATTATGAAAGGTACTTGAAGACTTTTAGACAACCCAGAGATTATAGAATCATTCTATAGAATTATAGAATCATTCTATAGAATTATAGAATGCAAAAGGAACATCAGGTATTGCCCATCTGAATTCGTTCAATTTGCAGATGTGAGAACTGAGGCACAGAGTTAAAATACCTTAGGCAAGAGCAGGACTAGGAAACCCAGTCTTCCAAGTCGCTATCCAGTGACTATGCTGACTCCCCTGTGACATGAACATATACACAAGAATGCAGATATGCTAATGAGTCTGCAATTTTTCAACTGATTCTGCACATAGGTAAACACCCTCTGCCTCCACCCCCCCCATCCTCTTCCCGGCCCTTTAGGGTGATCTGACTAGAAGGCATATTCACACACAAGAAATCAGGAACAAGGACAACGATGCATGCACTTTTTCTTTTTCACGCTTAACAACTGTCAGCCTAGAGCTCCAAGACCACTTGTGGCCCCTCACCCACTGTCCTATCTATTCTCTTGTACTGTGTACTGGGAGACATGGCCCTACCTTTCCTAACTTCACACTAGTAATCTAAGATAAAAGAAGTATCTACCTACAATAGTCACTATAGATGTCTCCCAACAGCAACCAAGCCCAGATTCTCTCTCTGACAACTAAACACAATAGAAGCAAGAGAAATGAAAGAATAATGTAAAATTCAGGGCTCTAGGATTTATACAAGGGCTGTCCTGATACTTTTTAAGGACTCTAACATGCAGCATGGGCTTATTTTCAATGTTGCCTTAACATATGTTCTGAAGGACTGGCTGGTTTTGTTTTGTTTGGATTTTTGTTTTTGCCTTTAAATAAAATAACTGACCCAACAAACCATAAAAATTCACTGTGTAATTTATAGTAATAGAAGATAGTTATTCCATGGTCATAACAGAGACTGCAGAAGATATGTACTTGCATGCAAATCATCTACTAATTTTCACCTTTATAATAGCACGATAGCCCTAAAAATGATGCTTATATACCTGAAAATATAATTTTTGAAAAGTGTTCATGTACTAATCCCTGAGACTACATAATAGCCAGGCCTTAGCATAAAGTACATTGCCTGGCATAAAACAGGCAATTGCTGTTGAAAGAAGATGTTGAGAAGTTTTCCTGTCATTGCAAAAGTTCAGCTACAGCTCAAATTTTCAAACAAAAGTCTCCCCCACGCTCTAAAGGGAGACGACAAGGAGTTGCAGAAGGTTGAGACCAGAACCTCCCTGAGAGGATCCACAAAGCAAGAAATCAATTGTTGTCTATAGACTCTGTGAGTCATAATTTCCACATGTGTACTTTCCAAACATATGATAATGCTTTTATATTAAAAAAAAAACTCAAATTTTTACAATGGATTTTTGCTAGTATTTTCTCAGTCAACAGCTACTAAAAGCACAACTACTAGCACATGGGAGGGTCCCCTTTTTTGAAATGAGTTAGAAATTACTCTTAATCCTGTATATTGAACATAAACATGTCACTTTAGACGAGCATTAGGAACAATGTACTATTTTTAGAAACTTAGAACCAGGATAGACCGTTGGTCAGGAAGCTAGGCCCTGAGAACACATTTCCTCTACCAGAAGTGTTTCTCTATTTCACCTGCAGTCATCTCCATAATTTACAAACCTTTATTTACAGTCGGTGCAAATAAGTCCTCTCAATGAAGTATTGGGTTGACCAAAAAGTGCCTTCGGTTTTTAAGTAAAAATAAGAGCCTCATTTTTCATTTTCACCAAGAACTTTATTGAACAATGTATTCATCCTTTTGTTCCACTACCTTCTGCCATTTTTCAGGCAACTTCGTAATCCATCTTCCTAAAACTTTTTATCTTTTTGAGCAAAGAACTGTTCCAGGTGCCTTTTACAGTACTCCAGGGAATTGAAATTTTTTCCATTAAGAGAATTTTGTAAAGACCGAAATAAATGGAAATCCGAAGGTGCAATGTCTGGTGAATAGGCGGATGAGTCAGAACTTCCCAGCTAAGCTGTAACAGTTTTTGCTTAGTCATCAAAGAAACATGTGGTCTTGTGTTATCCTGATGGAAGATTATGCATTTTCTGTTGACTAATTCTGGCCACTTTTCACTGAGTGCTGCTTTCAGTTGGTCTAACTGGGAGCAGTTGGAATTAATCGTTTGGTTTTCTGGAAGGAGCTCATGATAGAGGACTCCCTTCCAATCCCACCATATACACAATATCATATTCTTTGGATGAAGACTGGCCTTTGGTGTGGTTGGTGGTGGTTCATTTCGCCTGCCCCACGATCTCTTCCATTCCACATTATTGTACAGTATCCACTTTTCATTGCCCGTCACAATTTGTTTTAAAAAGGGAACATTTTCATTATGTTTAAGTGGAGACTCATGTGAAAATATGGTCAAGAAGGGTTTTTTTCACTTAACTTATGTGGAACACAAACATCAAAGCGATTAACATAACCAAGCTGGTGCAAATGATTTTCAGTGCTTGATTTGGGTATTTTGAGTATGTCAACTATCTCTTGCATGGTATAACATTGATTGTTCTCACTTATTGTTTCGATCTGCTCGCTATCAATTTCAGCTGGCCTACCTGACGGTGGAGTATCGTCCAGAGAGAAATCTCCAGCACAAAACTTTGCAAACCACTTTTGATGTGTTCCATCAGTCACAGCACCTTCTCCATACACTGCACAAATCTTTTCCTGCATTTCAGTTGCGTTTTTACCTTTCTTGAAATAATAAACCATAATATGCCAAAAATGTTGTTTTTCCATTTTCAATATTAAAATGGCTACACAAAAAATTCACCAATTTTGATGTCTTTTTTAAAATGCACGCTGATATGACAGCTGTCACATACACTCTAACAAAATTGTTTCGAATGAAGTTGAAGACAACTAAGTGCTACTAGAGCCATCTTACAGAAAAAAACGAATGAACCTTTTGGCCAACCCAATAAATTCCCTCCACTTTCCTTCAGAAAGTCAGGTACAAGAAATCGTCTCGCTGCTTCCAAATCAGCACACAGCTGGGCAACCCGATTATACAAATGCCAGGTCACAATGCTGCTCCAGGCTACCACAGCCAAGCATCAGAGTCAGGGTACTGTGGCCAGGGTGGCCAATCAAGTGCAAGAACCTTGCAGGTGACACTTGAAGAGATAAGAGAAGCAAAGCATTCTGTAAGAAAGGGGGAGGGATGTGATTTATTATAAATTATTTTATTATAGATTAGGAAATGGTCAATAATTATTGTATGGATAAGAACCTGACCATGGCAATAAAAACTGCCCATAAAGGACAAAAAAAGCCAAAGAGTCCTCCTCCTGGTGGGAATCCTATCTGCTTCACATTCTTGGGGAACGTAAAGGGAGGAACGGGGAGGAGACTGAGCAGAATGTGTGTTCAAGGCCAACTGAACAACTTGTAGGAGGCCCAGAGCACAGAGGAGCTTGGTGATGATGAAGACTTTTAAGGAGTTAGTCCCTTACCTTAAGAAGCCACGGGAGGGGGTTAAACAAAGAAGTAGTAGCAACAATTCTGCAGGTTAGGAAGGTCATTCTGGCTGCAGCACCCTTTGTCCAGTGTTTCCCAGGCACTAACTGTGGAGGGAGTAAATGCGGTGTCCCCTAAACAAGGAAAGATCATGGACAGAACGCCATGTACTACCTGGGCATCTTTCAAAGCCAGACCAAACTGTATCTTCTTTATGATACTTTTCCTGTGCCCTTGCTCTTACTCCAGTTGACAAATTCTTCTCCTCCCCTTTATTTTTAACCTCCCTTACTCACACACGTTTTATCTCCAGCTCCAATCTCTCCAGTTACAGCCTCACATTTCTAATTCCACCACACATCTCCACATGCATATTCTTCCAGTGCCTCAAATGCAGTAGATCTAAAACACAACTTACTTTTTACCCCCACCTATAAACCTGCTCTGAGTTCACTTCTCCTAATCACCCAGGCTTAACATCTTACCATCACCTTTTATTCATCCCTCTCTTTCCCCACATCCAATTAACTGTTTCTCTCTGCCTAATTTGCTTCAGCAATACTTCTCCAATCCTATTGTCACTACCCTAGTTTACGTCTTCATTCTCTAACAAAAACCCTTATAACTTTTCTTTATTAGTCCAATTGTTTCTTTCCCAATTCAATTCATCCTCTGAATTATTAGATAATATATCCCATAATTCAACTCTGATTATGACATTTCCAGCATCAAGAAAACTTCAATCTCATAGCTTACTAACCCAGTCCAAATTTCCTAGCCCAGCATTAAAAGCCTTCCATGTTCTAGGCCAAACCTAATTTTCCATCTTTATACTTTATTTTCCCACTATTCCCCCTCATATACGCTCCAATTATTTTCTACACCTGCCCAATCTGATCTGGTAAATATTGGGTACTCGACAAAAGTTGATTTCCTTCCACATGAGTTTGCTATATTCTCCTTCCCCACGCCATCTCAATTTATAGGAAAACATCCTATCATTCTATATAGTTGATTCTCACACAGGAGATTAGCATATTCATGGAAAAGCCTGTAAAATCTAGAAAACAGACAAGAACCCCAACAAAGAAGAGCCGTGTGACTGAGCTCCAGTGTCAAAAGAAAAAGGTAGTGACAAGCAGGACACCATAAACGCTTCAGAACATTTGAAAGGTTGAAAGCATTTTACCTGGGACAATGGATGCTAACAGTCTACCAGAGTTCTTCGAGATGATTCATCGGTCTCATAGAACTTACAGTCCAGTGAAGAATATGAACACATATGGACTTTATAATGCAAGATGGTAAAACCGTGCTCCAATAGAGGTAAAAATGTCTTAGAAGCATAAGGAAATGAGAAATTCTAAGAGATGCAGAAAGCTTCACAAAATACCAAGCAACAGAGACCATAAGGACTTCAACAGGTTATGACAGAAAGGTATTCCAGGCAGCAGATAAAGGAAAGGCAGAGGTGGAAAATGCTAGAAGTGTGAGAAATAGGGGAAAAAAAAAAACCTGATGAACTCTGGGTGCCTAAACTATTACTATTTTGAAAGTCTCTAATGATCACTTACATAGTTTTAATGAATTAAAACTATGTTTTGGGCTTCCCTGGTGGCGCAGTGGTTGAGAGTCCGCCTGCCGATGCAGGGAAGATCCCAGCAGTGAAAGGCCCGTGTACCGCAAAAAAAAAAAAAACCCTATGTTTTACTTCAATTAATTCCTGAAAATATGCAGATGATTATCTGCAGGATGGATCAGTTGTTATTAAACAGGATATTCACAACTCAGTTGGATCCTGAGATGCGTTGAATCCTGAATGTGGTGCTACACTCAATTTACTCCCCAGAGCCTGGCTCTTCAGCATTCCTGCAGCAGTATGAATGAACAGCTCTACATCTTAGGATCCACTGAAGGTGACACACTCTTCTATGCACACATTGCAACCAAGAGAAAATTATACACACATTTTAAGAACTAATAACCCCATAACATAAAATTGAAAAATGCAAAGTCAAACCATGTAAATGTTTGCACTTTGTACTACGCACCTTGCGTAGTCTCTAGACAAAGAAGTCTAGAATTAGACGAGACCATAGAGAAAATCTAGATCATCCATGTGACCCAAGCTATGTCTATCAGGTTCTTTCTCTCAGGAATTCAGGGTCAAGGCTTATTGATTTAGTCTCTCCCTGTGCTTGGAACTGAGGGACACCTAAATACCCAGCAGCTGCTGAGCAGCCACATACAACAGTGAACACAGGAAAAAAAGGAAAAAAAAAAAAAGGTCAGCAAAGAGAGAACAATGAGGCAAAGAAATGCAAAGACTAGAGACAGAGAAAATTCCAGGTTTTCCAGTCCCTGGTCCCTAATAAGGTCTGCGTGCATTTGGCTTCCATCAAATCCCTGTCTTTCTTTCTTTTTCCTAAAACTAGTTCAAGTTCATTTGTGTTACTTGGAACAGAAGCTTAAATGCGGCAATAACCAAAATCCTTCATAAGGTCAACTGGTTGATTTATTACTGATCTACCTTTCCTATACTTTCTTTTCATTTGTATTTCCTTAAAAGCCATAAATATGACTTTGGTATGCTATACAGACAAATATGTGAACAGAGATACAGGATTATGCTGAGCACTTTTTTGTGTGTGTGTGCTGTACGCGGGCCTCTCACTGCTGCGTCCTCTCCCATTGCGGAGCACAGGCTCCGGACGCGCAGGCTCAGCGGCCATGGCTCACGGGCCCAGCCGCTCCGCGGCATGTGGGATCTTCGCCGACCGGGGCACGAACCTGTGTCCCCTGCATCGGCAGGCGGACTCTCAACCACAGCGCCACCAGGGAAGCCCTATGCTGAGCATTTTTAAAGGGAAAACCCATCATCCCCAGGAAGGAGAAAATATAGGAATATTCAAGGTAAGGCCTTGAGATAATTGTACAGCAACCAGAGATGCTTAACAACTAGTAAATTAAATAGCTATCTGATTACCCTCCTACCCAAAGCCGATTTAATTCTGAATAAACCCGATGGGTAGGTCCAATTCAGTCTCCTCTAAGGCATGAGAAAAAGGTCATAACTGAATATAGGGCATTTCGTCTGGAATGCCCCAAGTAATTAGCACCCAACCACACAAAGTTTGGGTGCTCTCCAGTGGTATCCCTAGCCCAGACCCAAATCCAAAACTGAATATCAAACCATCTTAGGGCTTGGCTTAACTATTTACCCTATGACATAACCAGCCCTTCCTGCTATTAGATAAGGGGAAAAAAGTTAACAGAAGCTTAATATCATGGAACTCTGTCCAGGTGTGTGCATCTGTGTGATATGCCAGGTATCAAGACTTTCCTGAGACAGATCCAGTCTCTCCAAAGCTGGATCCGCACCCATCAGATCTGACTACAAGTAAAGCAGTTAAACAAGTATAGCAAGTCAGAGTTGACAATCAGAAGTTTGAACCAATGTAGTGGGTGGCTCTGCAGGATTATATAAACAAAAACAATATTACAGGATCCTAGAGGTGGAAGGGACATGGAGACTCTGTCCAACTTCATCATTTTACAGAGAAGGAAGCTAAATATCAAAACCAAATTTATCAACCAAATCCCTAACTATAGTAACACAGGTGAGATAAAAATCAAAGGGACAAAAAAAAAAATCAAAGGGACTGTGACCAGATTATGACAGAATCAAAAAGCATTATTTCCTAAAGCTGCTCTAATGGTTGAAAATTTATTTTTAATTATAAAAGAAAAATTGTATTAGAAAAATCTATGAAAACTACTGTTGAGATATTTTTTGGATATTCTTGTTACTTAAGTTTAGCAAAAGGGTAAAGATTTCTGACCAAATGGGTTAACATTTCAGTTAAGATATTAGACCAAGCACCTTGAAAAGCCAAAATACTGTGTGTTGATTCAGAACCTACATGGTTGTATGCTTGCAACCTTGGCAGACAGGCAGTTTAGGCACTGTGACAAAATTCTCAATGGCAGAGAGATGCTTATTTTAATATAAAAAAATCCAGACATTTACATAGGGCCCTAATAAAAGTCACCAGAAATTAGACTAATATGTCAGTTGGGACCAAAATTAAAAGAATAAATCTTTAAATGGTCCAAATATAAACTTGGTTTTCAAAACTTCTGGCAAGGGGCCATAGTACTATGGATTTGGGTCTTCAAGGGCTGCTTGACCACAAGTATTAGGTAAGTCAACACATCACTGAGGGAGGGCAAAAAGAAAAAACAACAGATAATCTCTGGCAGTTACAATCTACCCTTCATCGTTCAGCACAGAATATTTTAGAAGACTGCTGAAAAAATGTTAAGACAGAACCTGTTGTGTTCCCCAAGAAGTGCTACTAAAGTAACTCCTAAAATATAAATCCATTAAAAAGTAGGTCTTCTTGAAAAACAATATTAATTAGAAGCAAACATGAAATTGGTATTATTACTTAAATTAACATCGATAAATACTAAATATTTTAAAAATCTCCCATCAATCTGAATTGACAATTTTATAAATTACATGAATCCTGAAGATTATTTTACAGACAAAACTATTTTTTAAAAATCTATTTGCCACCAGCAATGCAAATGGAAACGTGAAGCGATAGACCAGAGGGTGTTGAATATAATCTATGCTTAGTAGAGTCAGCTTTCAACTAATTTAAAGTCCTAGTTGTTAGCCATATCATATTTTGACAGTTTACTCTATTGGTGGCAAAAGCAAACTAAAATTTCCTAAGAAATCTCAACTCTGAGGAATTATATTTTCTGTTCTTCCATTCCAGATAAAATTAAGAAGTGAGATGACTAGATACTCATCACAAATATAGAAGTTCGTGCAATTTCACATTTACCTTAAACTCTACATTTGTACTTTGAAATAATTACTTTTTATAGTAATCTTATGTTAAAAAAAATTCCACACTGATATTTTCCACATGATTTAAAGAAAACTATCTTTAAAAATCATCCTGTTAAGACTGCAAAATTACCCCCATTTGACAGCTTATATCAAACGAGCATATAAACCAAATAAGGCAGGAATGGCACCTTTCGATCATATACTTGTAAATAGTCCAGGGTGAAACTTAACAAACCAGACTCGGATGCATTTTTTTCCGCTCAAAAACAAAACAAAACTGGTACCTGTAAAATTCGGGGTTTTGCTCGGTTTTGGCCTATTAGACACCTACCGGGCCCGCGGGAGCCTGACCCCGCGGCGCGGGCTGCGGTGCGCCTCTGGGTGCACCCCCAGTCTCCGCGCGCCCGCCGCTGCCCCCCCAGCCGCCGGACGCCCCACTCCCCTCCCGGACGCGCGGCGGGAGGCGCGGGCCTGGCTGGCCGTTCCCACGCGTCCAGGCCCGTTATGTGAGCGGCCGCGGCGGCGGGGCCGCCCCGCGCGGGGAAGGGGACTCCGGGATGGCCCCTGCCGCGGGCCCCGCGCCCTCTCCAGGTGGGGGCGGCGTCCCTGCCCCGGCCGCCCCTCCCTCGGGCGCCCGCGTCGCTCGAGAGCCTCCCTCGGGCTCAGGTTCGCTCCCGGGACGGGATAAGGTGTCAGCCACGCTGCCAGACGCCTCCCGTCGGCGGGGGCGAAGCCAGCCCTGCCCTCCTTCCATCCGCCCCTCACCGCCCGCGCCCCTCCTCGGCTCAGGAGACGAGGTGGTGGGGGGGGGGGTTCCCCGCAGGAGGCTGAAAGGGGCGCTGCCTGCGCTCTCAGGGGAGCGGAGGTCGGGGTCACACCTCAACTTGGCAGGGTCCGGGCGTTGAGGGCAGAGGCGGGGCGGGGAGGGAGCCCCAAACTCACCCGACTGAGCGGCTTCCCGGGCCGCGACCGCGGCCAGGCAGAGGCTGAGGCAAACACAGAGCGAGAGGGGGCGCGGGAGGGTCCGCCGCGGGCTCATGAAAGTGCCAGGGAGCCGCCGCCGCCGCCGCCGCTGTCCGAGCCTCCCTCCCTTCCTCTCCGGCTCCGGGCGACGGACGGGGCGGCGGGAGGCATGACGGGAAATTCCTGGGCACTGGCAGCCGAGTCCAAATATGAGCATAGGAGACGAGCGAGGGAGGATCGCGGATCGCGCCCGCCGCGGACGCGGCCCGCTGCCCGGGCCTCGGCGGCCGCCAACTCCCTCCTCCTCCAAATCCTCCTCCTCCTCAGCTGCCAACCCTAAGGCCGCCGGCTGCCGAGTGCAACCGGGAGGTGGAATCCCTCTGACAGAGGGCATCCCTTTCCAGTGTTGGGGCCCAAGAGCAGAGCGGCGCATCCCACCCACGGGTCCCGCCTAAGACCCCTGAAGGGGTAGAAAAGAGAGGAACCACCACGAGGAGAACCGACAGCGAGCCAGGGACCCGCGGGAAGGCATTTAAGGAGTTTGAGAAGACTCTTGCGATGCCCCTAATCAACTGGGAGCTTTGTGAGTAAGTGGATAAAAATATCTGGCAAGTGCTTCTCTTGAGTGTGGTCAGGTGAGGCTGGAGCGGCACTGCCAGTTATGCACACACTCAGGTGAGCCATCCTATACAAAACGAACAGGCATTATAATATATAAAACACCCCCCTGCATTCCAGGTGAGTGGGCCCTTTACACCAGGTGTGTGTGTAGGGTGAGTGTGTGTGTGTGTTTAGCCAGAGTTACAAACGGGCTCTCCCCAAACTTATATCTGAACACCATATATGGAGTTGAGGCAGACTGGCTGATAATAGTTTTTCATACTAGCTAAATGCTGATATTTATTTAGATTAGTCATTCTTTTCACCTCCAGCCTCTCTTCATCTCCCTTACATTAGTTTTGTATTTCTTGTAGCTTATCTGAAGGGCAGTGGTGAAATTTATTCAAAAGGTACTACCTCTGACGACAAGAAATGTCAGTCCCCGATGTTTAATTACAGGCCTAAACCAATAGTTGCCTGACTTTTCTTTGGCACTGATAACCCCTCCAGTAATCAAGGCCAAATGACCCTTAGCTTTTCAAGAGGACATAATTATGTCTAATTACTACTTTTTCTTTTTTACTGGCACTAATGGAACAGGCCCTGGAGATGTAGGATGTTATATAATTACTTATGACCATTTTAAGATGCTACAGAAATGATTCACTGATGCAAAATACTTATGGGGTAAAAGTCAAACAGATTTAGAGTGTGGATTATTCTAACATGACCTAAAGTACGGCAATTTGTACATCACACTATTTGTTTGAAAATGCTATATTTGAAAATTAGAAACTTTGTTTCAAAACGAATTCAATTCTGGCAAAGTATTAAGGCCCATATGCCAAAAACCAGTCCTTTTGCAAGTGGTTCCCCTTAAATCATCTGGTACTGAGAAACACCACATCCCATGAATTATTCCTGGCAAATGGGCAGATTTCACCCTCAATGTACTAGCAGTGATAATGAGACAAAGGGCAGATGACCTAAGTAAACTAACAGTAAATAAAATGTAATACAGTAAATTAGGGATTTAAAAGACACAGGCGTTATTACTCAACTTAAGTATCTAGAAGCTGGTTATCTTAAAGGGGATATTCAGGAAACTCTTTATGCATTCTCTCCCTTTCCTCTTTTTTGTATATTTTGTATTACATAAGCACTTTTCTTATTCATTTCCCCCACAACGTGTAGTATAATTCTTTGCCCATAGTATTTTTTTTCTTTTTTTTTACTTTTATTTTCGGCTGCCGTGGGTGGGAGGAACGCAGGATCTTTTGTTGCAGGGTGCTTCATTGCCCCGCGCCGGCTTCTCTCCAGTTGTGGCGCGCGCGGGCTTAGTTGCCCCGTGGCATGTGGGATCTTAGTTCCCCAACCAGGGATCGAACCCGTGTCCCTTGTACTGGAGGGTGGATTCTTAACCAATGGACCACCAAGGAAGTCCCGCCCATAGCTCAAATGTTTGTTTAAAAACAAAAGTAAAATGAGCACAGTCATTTGTAGACTGACGTATAGGAGCTCCCTAAGTGTAGAGAAAAGCTTGTTTCAAAGGGCTGTAATAATTTTGGCTATATTTAAAATATTTTAGTTGACCTTAAGTACAAAAACATAAAATTACAAAGAACGCAGTATACCACTGCATGTTAATATACGTGGAGGGTTAATTAATTCTATCAACTGCTTACTTGACAGCAATACCAGCAGCTGTTCTAAAGGCTTGAATAAATATGCTACAGAAGGGAGAAAAGAACAAAAGTTACTGAGTACACAGTAAGTGCCAGACACTGTGCTAGTTGTTTTACACATGGTATTTCATTTAATTCTTCCAAATATCTTTGAGCTTTTTATTTTGTATCCCTATTTTACAGCTAAGGAGAGGCATAGGTAAGTAAATTATGCTACTAAGAAGGGGTAAAGTAGTATTGGAATTCAAATCTCATTTCAAAGTCCACATATATTTTTACTGTACTAATCTGCCCCATTTTCTTTACATTAAAAACAAAACAAAAACCAGGGTATTCAAAAACTGTATTCATTGGGCTCTTGTGGTTTTAAGTAACTGGTGTGCACTTAGGTTACCTCAAGTAATAGGGGTAAAGAGTAAATGTGGAAATAAGACCAGAGACTTAACCGGCTTGTCAGGTCATCCTTGGTGGGCCTGGGGGTGGGGGCCTGTGCCTTTGATGGGTACCAGAAACAGGAAAGCTACTACCCTCTGACCACATTCCTATGAGTTTTGTAGTTTAAATCATATATTTCACGTTTTCTCTTTGTTATTATAATCTTAATGACAATCATGTTAACATATTATCTTAAACAATGTTTGTTTTTAAGACAAAGGACCCAGAGGAGGTAACTGTTTCCTTTGCTTCCTATATACCATCCCTCCCCAACCCAGTGGTGTGCTAGTAAATATTTAACAACCAGATCTGGAGGAAGGAGGCCTGAAGTGTAACAAAACCCAATTTATGTGGGTGTAACGCTCCCACCAGCCCAAGTCTCTGGAGGCAAAGCTGGGGAGAGATGCCCTCAACCAGCTCTTGGGCCCCTGTGAGCCAGTCCCATCACACCACTGCCCCAACCCCTCAGAAATGTCCTCAGAACGCAGCAAAATTCAAGTTGCACAACCACAGCTTTTCTACTCTGGCTCCCACTACCAGCTGCCAGTTCTCCTCTATAGCTCATAATCAAATGCCTCAGCGGAGAGAGTTTGATTCTATCACCACAGTCCCTCTTGGAGAAAGTTCTGGTATGAGGTTATCTCATAAGCCACTGAGCAGCCTGTGGATTGGCTACCTCTGAGCCAGGTGTCCTCTCCTACTTCTGCAGCTGTAGCTAGGGTGGAAGGCTCACGTGCTAGACAACATGGTCACCTGTACTAAAGAAACAGACTGTGCTGCTGCCTTTCTAGGGCATTGCAGTTGGGGCAGCCTCTTTCAAAGGGAGTCTGTAAGCATGGCAGGCATTCAAGCTACAGTCTCTCTGACATACTATTCTCAGCTCTTTCAGTAAATCCCCTCAGCCGTTATGCAAAGCTTTGAGACAGTCCCCATTCCGCATACCCAAAGGAACATCTTGGGTGGATGCCAGCGATTGCAAACAGGAGAAAGGACACGTTTGGACTAGATATTATTCAAAAGCCCTCAGGCAGGGTGAGAAACCCTAAGTTAGTACTTCAAATAAATGAACAGTTATCAAGTGCCATTGTTCTAAACCAGTAATGATCAATTGGAAAGTAAGGGAATTAATTACCTCCTAGGAGGATGTAACAGATTCTCCAGAAGGAAGTTTTTCTAACTACACTCAATCCAAACTCCCAAAATTCTGCTTTCCTATCCTGCGAGGTAGAATGTTGTCACTCTCACCCCTGCTGAGAACACTGTTTTATACTGACAGAAGCATGCCCCCTGTGCCTCAAGGAGCTAGAGTGGGAAGAGAGTTAAGGATAACTCTTCTCAGCATGAGGGACACAGAGTCAATGCTGACTGGCTAAGAGAGACACAGAACATCTTCTCTCATTCTGAAAAAGGATTTCCTCTTCCATGACAACCCTCCAGCCCCTAGTCACCAAACACACTAAAATGACAAGGACTCTCAAAGGCGGAAGACTGAATTAAAGTGAGCATTTTCCTTGTCTTGGTAAAATGGTTTGCCTGCATCTCAAACGGTATTTTTTAATTTTACAGTTGAGGCCATCCCTTTTGTTGATTAATTCTGAAGAGATTTGAAGAAAGTATTCCCATGACTGACGTGCTGCCTGATCCTACCAGCTTTGGCTGTGGATATGCTACAAGAAGTAATAAATATTTAACAAGATGACTTTCAATATTGTAGAGAATTAAATAATCCTCTAGACCAGCAAAGCTGCTTGGCTTTTGGCACGACTGTATCACATGAAGTGGCATACCCAAAATCAACTACACACACAGAATAAGGGGGCTGGGAGAGAGGGACAAGAATGAACTTTTAAGTTGGTACAGGAAGATACTTTTTTTTTTTGAATTTTATTTATTTTTTAATACAGCAGGTTCTTATTAGTCATGTATTTTATACATGTTAGTGTATTAGTATCAATCCCAATCTCCCAACATCCCTCCACCACCCCCCGCCAACCCTGCCACTTCCCCCCCTTGGTGTCCGTAGGTACAGGAAGATTCTGATGGGAGACTTGATTCTACTCTTTCACTCAGTCTGTTCCTGAATGCTTCTTATATTGAGAGCATCTCACACCATGGTGTGCGTGTCCAGTGTTTAAAGGTGTGTTTTTTTCACACAACTTATCCCTAACTGCAAACCAGCTCCTTCATGTGTTGTTCATCCAAAGAGGCTCCAATAGGAGGTAGAGGAAACCCTGGCTGTGTTGCGCTTCCTGGGAAATGGTATGTTGCCCTCCAAAATGGTGCTTCATTACAGGATTTTTTGCAGTAGTTTTACCGTTGCCATTAAAGCTTCTGGGACAATGGGTAAGTTACTTAATTACGCTAAGCCTTGATATTCTTTTTTCTCTGTATAATGGGAAAATAAAGGTACCTACCACTCATGATGCTTAACCCTAGCCCCATGCCAGCAAATGGTAAATCCTTAATAAATATCAATATAGTACTAATGTGATTAACTTTTATCACAACTTACTTTCAATCACCACAAAGCCACTCTTAGCCTTTAAGCCTTATCTGATAGGAGTTCCTCTGTCTGAAATGACTCATAATTTCTCTTCACAGCTCAGAGTCCTACACTTGTATTCATAATCCCCTCTTAAGGAAGTCTGTCCAGATTTAGTAATCCTGTCAACACATATTTTCTTCAAATTTACTTTTTATATTTATACCCAAGGTTACTAATAGTAACTATGTTTTCAAATATATTTTTAACTTCCTCAAAGTAATCAGAAGGCTACACACTTATATGATTATTCAAATTATTTTTGTGAAAACCAGTTTTAGAATTGCAATCAAAATAAATGATACATTTTGAAAAATATCTTCAGCACAGGAAAATCATCTTTGCATTCTTTCATTCATTCAACAAATATTTACTGAATGCTTTCTATATGCTGGATAGACAATGAACAAGATAAACCAGTAAAATATTTAGTGATAGAGAAATAAGGCAGGGAAGGTTGCGAAAGTGTTGGGGAAGTAACATTAAAGACATGGAAGAAAGAAGGAAGCCATGCAGTATCTAGGAAAGGAGGAACAGCAAGTGAAAAGGCCATGCCCAAGGCAGAGGCAGGCCTGCCCTGTAGGAGGACCATCCAGGAGGTCGGATGAGAAGAGGGTGGAAAGGGGCCATGGTGGGGAGCACTAGAAGACGTGGCCTGAGTAATTATAAGGACTTTGGCTTTTATTGTGAGTGAGATGGGAAGCTACTGCAGGGTTTTGAGCAGAAGAGCGACATGATCCTACATTGGCTGTTCTGTTAGGCATGCAGAGACAGAAAGGGAGACCAATTAGAGGGTCTTGAAGTAATCCAGGTGAGAGGTAATGGTGATTTTGGAGTAGGAAGGAGGAAGTGGAGGTGGTGAAAAGTGATCAAATTGCAGAGAAATTTGGAAGAAGCGGCCCAGAAGATTTGTAGATTTGTAGGGTGTGAAAGAAAGGTTAAAATGTCTCTATACTTTTTTTTCCTCTTTTTTTTTCTGAGCATTACAGAATTGCCATTTCCTGAGCTCTGGATGACTTAGAAGTAGGTGGTGGGGTAGTATATTAGAAGCTCAGTTTTGGACATGTTAAGTTTGATTCAGACTTTTAAACATACAAGATAATGTTCATCTAGACCATTAAATATGAAAATTGCACATATAGGGGAATGTCTGGGCTGCAGATAGTATATATGATATCTAAATCCTGAGAAGTCCCTGGATTGATTAAAAAGAAAGAAAAAAAAAATGCCAGCAGGGCCACTGAGAAGGTGAGGCTAAAAAGGTAGTAGGAAAATCAGTCAAGTATGGAGGCCTAGTAAGCAAATGAAGCTTTTTTTTCTTTCTTTCTTCAACTTATATACTTAGAATATATTCTTTGTGGATAACGACAGAAATTATTTAGAATCAAAATAGGATAGATGAATAACCAAATAAAGTTATATCCTTTTTATGCTTTAAATGAGTAAACATAAAATATTAAAAATGATTTTATTTTGTGACTTATAAATCGTCTCTGAAACTTACCCTAAAAGATAGTCTCTAGGTATCTGAGGAATAGCAGCACTGGAATACAGGTATATTCTACCATTGTAACCACAGTGAAAAGCTATCCCTATAGGTCAAATGACCAAATACCAAATATCTGTGGTGTGTAAATGACAAGGTCTATCAGACAGGTGGGAATAAAGACATCTCTTCAGAGAGGAACTTTTGTGAGGCTCAAATATATACAAAGTGGTTTTAAAACTGTTGTTTAAAGTATTGTACAGATGTTGCTTTTATAGTTTTTAAAGCTGGTGGTCATAAAAGCAGAGAGAGAAATAATCTTGCAGTTGACAGATTTCTCTTCAAATTCTGGCTATGCCATGTGATTGTTGTGCATGATTTTACAGTTCACATCTCTGGGATTTAGTTACCTTATCTTTAAAATGAAATAATACCTGCTCTGCCTGTTCTGCAAGATGTTGGTGGAAGTCGAATGATATAATGAGGGAGCTTTCAAACTACTGATATCGAAAGCAAAAGTCATGATTGAGGCGAGGTACATTTTTCTAAATTCACCTACTTTTGTTTCTTTGTATAAGCCACAGTTCTCTATGTATCTTGAAGATACCTCCTTGAGATCCCAATTAAAAAAAAAAAAAGTTCCTCTAAGGAAAATGCATACATACACACAAGCCCACAAAATTTGGTATACAATTGCACACTGATCGAAAATCACTTTGGAAAGCAATAGGAGTCGTAATTTCTTATGTGGAAAAGAAACCTAATGAAAGTATCACCAAAAAAACAATTAGTGTGTAGTAGGCTATGGGGCAGATCAGAAGAGGATAGCAGTGTTGGGAAGGCAACCCAGGCAGATACAGAAACACAAGCTTGAGGTAATGAGAGCCCCTAGTCTAAGATGGTAGCCATGAGACTAGAGATGAACAAGGAGATGTGATAAGAATAGTTGCCAGATAAAATACAGTATGCCCAGATAAATCTGAATTCTAGATAAACACCAAATAATTGTTTAGTATATCCTAAATATTGCATGGGGCATACTTACACTAAAACATTATTCATGGTTTATCTGAAATTCCATTTTAACTGGGCATCCTGTATTTTTATTTGCTAAGTCTGGCAACCCTAGAGAGAAACCGGTGAACTTATTCCTACCCTCATCCCCATGTTTCTGAGGCAGATTCTGAAACAACAAACAAAACAATGTGTACAACGTGACCACTGTGAAAAGGACAGAGTCATTAAGAGCTAGTCCAGCTCTTTTGTGGATCCTGAAGAGATCAATAAAGATGTCAAACAGTTCTTCACAGACCTATTTATTTCCCAGACAGGGCATGAGAGCTACTAATATTGTGGTTATATTCTATTCTCCATATATGAGTTTCGTACTGTCCAGTACAATCTACCTGAATGTGTGTGTGCACATGTGTGTTTAATGTATGGGCTAATTAGCAAAAGAACCACTGGCTCACGGTTGCCCTGGAAACATGAATTGGAGGACCCACAGTCTGTCCATCATCCGCCACCTACACACACACACACACACACACACACACACACACACACACGTGCACATGAGACTGGGCAGGGAAGTTTCTTCCCTATGCAGCCCAAGCCTGTGGTCTTACTTGATTGGACAGTGTATGGTATGAGTGGGGAGGAAGAAGTTTAAACAACGAGGTCCCTTTCAGTGGAGAAGTAGGAACAGTTGAAATATTCAAAGAAGGAAATCCATTTGAGGTGATATTACAAACCCGAAGGCAGGACAGGCAGGAGTATTCAGGTGACTTTCTCCATCTAAAAGCTTAAGGCCTTTAAGGTCTTCTCATCTCCTGGGTAATACAGGTGAAAATCCAAACTAGAACTGCAAAATTTAACCCTTATCTCTTCTACTTTGTAATTCTGTTCTGAAATTACCTTCACCGTGTCCTAGTGTCTCACTCTGTGGAGGCGGAAAAGTCATGAGAGCAAGGAGAAAGGGGTCTGGTTTCACTTCTCTTGTAGGTATAGCGGCAGACTAGGATTCACAACCGATGATCAGCAGTACCCAAGAACAGCCCACAGTGAAGCTGGAGACCACAAAAGGCCCACAGCCCACACCTCTGCAGAGCATTTTGGAGAAGACAGGTGGAAGATAAAGTAAGGCCAAACCTCATGACTGGCCGGTGACTTGGTGAAGGCTGTCCCTGAGCAAAAGTGAGTTTTGCAAATTTGGGGGTAGTAGAGATATGGAGCAAGACGTTGCAGGACTTGGATACTGACTGAACTCTCAACAGTAATAGAGAACTTTGAGAAGGAGCCTATATTCTTCTTTTGTGACTCCCCATAGTGTGATGAGTGCTCAATAAATGCTGTTGGCCGACTCTTTTAAACTGGGGATGGGGGAGAGGGGCACAAGGTTTGAAGGGGAAGGTGGGAGATGGTTAAGGAAGAATTTATGTATGTTCAACGGTCATAGAGAAAACAAATACACCAAATGAAACTATTAGGGTTTTAACTTTCCACAGTTGTGTAAAATGAAATAAAAATAGTTAGTTCCTTCTAAAAACCATTATATTCTGTTCCCAGTGGTAACAATTATGACTAGAACTGAAATGAAAACATATAACTATATCACAACCAAAGCTCTGAAAACTCAAGATATTTAGTGGAAAGAAATCCTGAAGAAACACTTAGTAGAGTGTTTGAAGTAAAAGCAAAACATTAAAACAATAAAAACATTTTCCAAAGGAAACAAATGAGGCTCAGCTAATTTCATGTCACTTCACAGCAATAAGGAAAAAAACGTTGGAAAATCTATACATTATGTAAGCAATGATGTTATAAACATGAAGGAAATAGCTCTGAACTGTTTCCAGCTTTGCCTCTAAAATTCCTTTGGTGAGATGGCTGGACATATTATTTCCTGTTCTTGTACTCTGTGGGAAGTAACACACCCATTTTAATCTTTGTCACTTTTTCCTATATCAACATTCATGGGAGGAACTAGCACTGATAATTCTCCCAAGGTTGATATCTCATATTCAGAAGTCTTGTGGCAGTGGGTCTCAAACTTAAATATCAGAATACCTGGAGAACTTATTACTATCCTGGGATCTCTCCCAGATACAGTGATTCAGCAGGTCTGGTGAGGGATTCAGGAATCTGCGTTTCTAACAAGTACCCCAAATGATTCTAAGACAGGTGTTCCACAGACCTTTCTCTGGTTTAGAATAACAAGGGTAATTTTCATGTCTACCTTCCAACTGAGGAGGATAAGTTTCGAGCTCTTTTTTCTATAACGCCCATAAGAATGGTGGAAAGGATTACAGGAAAATACATGAGAGTATACATAACACAGCTTTCATGACCTTCACAGGAAACTCAAATAACTACAATTTTTGATTTATAATAAGCCTTGAAATGAGGCACTGAAAGATTCTGAGTTGCATCCTGAGCCATCAGTCATTAATCTCCCCATAGTTTTAATGCTGTGAATATTTTATTGTATTCCTTGAAAACTGGTTAGTTTTAAATCAGGTTATAACTCCTAGGTAAGTGGAATATTAATTTTTTTAAAAATTACTCCAGGTAAATGGGAATTTTCTGTACCAATCTAATACTAGAATATGATACACTTTATGAAATACAGTTGATCCTTGAATAATACAGGAGTTATGGGTGGCGATCCTCTGCGCAGTCAAAAATTCAAGTATAACTTATAGTCAGCCCTACCTATACTCGGTTCCTCAGTATCTGCGGTTCTGCATCCGCCAGTTCAACCAATCTCGAATTGTGTAGTATTTACTGTTGAAAAAAATCCGAATATAAGTGGACCCATGCAATTCAAACCCATATTAAAGGTCAACTGTACTTTATTATAGTACATATTTTTTTCTGAACATAATGAAAATAGCATTCTTCTCCAGACATTTAAATTACATAAGGCAATATTTATTCCACCAATGTCCATATATAAGGTTCTGTTCGATAACTAAGTAGTGTTTTAAGTATATTCAGCTGTTCTTGGGGAAAACCAAGAAAAGTGATTTTGATTTTTCCATGTTATTTAAGCATAGTGGAAAATGAAAATTTATATAATTAGGCAGTTTTACTTAGATATGATACATTGTAACTTTTGAAAATGTGGTTTTATTTAAATGGGATATATTGAAATGTGGTTTATTTAAATGTGAAACAATGTATAATTCATAACGATGAATAGCAGAATGAGTGGCCAATCAACAAGGCTCATGGCTAGCTCTCCGAATGTGCGAACAGGATTCAACAACCCACATTACTGTTCATAACCAGTCTCTCTTCTTTACTGTCTGCTTCTTTCTCATCCCTATTGCTCCTGTTATCTTCCAGGGATCTACACCACACAACAGAGCCTCAATGATACCAGATATATACCACAAAAAATTAATTTGTAAGACTCCTACTGTTAAAAGATTATACCAGCCTATATATTTAGAGTCACATTAAGGAACATTGCAATAACACAGGACTGATTTTGGACTATCATTTTCAAGATTTAATGTCTTCTGTTGGTGAATCACAGCTGGTCCTTTCCAGTCAGGCTGACATCACTCTAATCACTGACACTACCCTAGTTCCACGGATGATAATTCTTGAATGCTGTCATAATCAGGATCTTAATCTCAATGTTACTCACATTGAGAAAAAGAAATTTACATTTAGATTTTCTGCCTCTTTGAAGTAGAAGTACTGAGCATAAAAATAATTTTTGGACACAATAGTTGGGCAAAACTAATAATAAAATGAGTAATTTAGGAGAGATGAAAAACTAACAAGGTATACTGTTTCAAAGTCAAATAAAAAGGGAGAATACATTAGTTTCAAAAGAACAAAAGTAGTTAATGGTGAAGAAGAACAACCAGTTATAGAAATAAAGATGTCAAAACTTCTGGACTTTCAAAACTGCACCCAGTCAGGATATACCAGAGCATTCACCATTAATATGATGTTTACTTTAGATTTTTGGTAAATATCTTTTATCAGATTTAGGAAGTTCCCTTCTCCTATTTTTCTAAGAATTACTTTTCTATGAAAGGATATATGCATTTGGAATTTTATCAGATGGTTTTACTGCATCTATCTGAGATGATCATATTAAATTCACTTATTTTGTTAGTGGGACAAGTTACATTGGTTTTCTAATGTCAAACTAATCTTGCATTCCTGGAATAAATCCAACTTGGTCATGATATGTAATTCTTACTCAGATGCTGCAGTTTGGCTTGCTGACCATTTTGGTTTGTTTGGGATTTTTGCATTTATTCAGGGGGCTTGCCCTATAAATTTTCCCTTTCTGTTTGGTTTCTGCATCAAAGTTATGTTAATCAGTCCACTCCCTTTCTCTATTTGCTGGAATGGGAAATATATCATTTCAAAAAGGAGGCACTGAAGAGATTATAGATTTTCCAAGGTCTCTCTTATGCGTGAGCATTGTTAAGGGTAACTACAATGAAAAACAAAGGGATGTTAAAAATAAATCACATTATCAAGTAGTTGGTTTCATACAGCCTGATTTAGAGATGGTGACAGGGATATATGACAGCATTTTACATTATTTCACTTAATTCTCTCAACTGCATCATAATCAGTTTTAAAAATGAGGAAATTGAGTCTTAGACTACATGACTTGCCTAAGGTCACACAACCAGGATGTGTTAAAGTCGAAATGTGAACATGGTTCTCTCACTCCAGAGACTGTGCTCTTAAACCACGCCTCCTTTTTTCCCCCTCTCTCAATACAGGAATCCAGTGTTTGTAAGACCTTTCATATACCTGCTAACTGTAACAACCCACAGATCTGCCACCAAAATAAACATAGCCTTTTCCAAAGTGCTGTAAAAAGTCTAAAATGTCTGAGCTTCATTACTAAAGGTTGGTAGTGATTCAAAATATACTAGCAGGGCTTCCCTGGTGGCGCAGTGGTTGAGAGTCCGCCTGCCGATGCAGGGGACACGCGTTCGTGCCCCGGTCCAGGAGGATCCCACATGCCGCGGAACGGCTGGGCCCGTGAGCCATGGCCGCTGAGCCTGCGCGTCCGGAGCCTGTGCTCCGCAACGGGAGAGGCCCGCGTACCAAAAATAAAAAAAGAAAGAAAAAATATATATACTAGCAGAGGAGATCAAATTAAGAAGATGAAGTAAAGACAATTATGGAAATTCTAATTAAGGTAAGCATTCAAATATATGTAATAAATGTTTGTGGAGAAATTTTGTAAAATACATATACAATATAACAGATTGGAATTCACTGCTAAATCTTGGAGTATTTCCCTCCAATAGTACGTATATGATATATTCCTTTCACTCTAGATACATAATTTTTCACTTTTAACAACTCTGGTATAGAAATTCATTTTAGAATAAATGGTGTCTTAAAAAAATCACTGTCAAAGTTAGAAAAAAAATTGCGGTCTAACCTGCATTACTTCCCATTTCTTCCAGGGAATTGATGTTTGCTTTTATCTGGGGGAACTACTAACTGTAAACACTTTAACTTCTCTCTTTGCTTGCAGATTTTTGCACCATGCTGGTGGAAGGAACCGAAACCAGTCTGAATGAAGATCAGCTGGTCTTTTGCGGTCCCGTTCCAGATGGGACATTTACCCTGACTCTGAGGTTGTTCTAGCTTTATGGTAGGGTCTCCTATCAGAATCCACATCTTCGGTGTTACTTTTATTGTTGTTTTCCTTTCTTACTTAGTGCCAGAGAAAATGCTGCCTCTTCCGACTAACAGTATCTTAGATGAAATACAGTATATTTGAAATAATGATTATGCAACTTAAGAAACACATAGACAATATTTTCCACACCTTAAGTATTCCTCAAAGACATTATTTTAATGATTGCCCATGATTCATATAATCCATAATTCATTATTTATTCTCATTTTTGTAGATTTCTATTGCTTCTAATTTTTATTACAGAATAAAGCTGTAATGAACATCATTTTCATATCTTCATGTCATCCTGATAATTTCTTCAGAATAAATTCCTAAAAATTTATTGGACTTCAAAATTTATTGGCAAAACTATGTATAGCAAAATTGACCTATAGAAATGAGCATCACTTTACATAACTACCACCATTAATATAAGGGGCCTACTTTCCCTAAACTTAAGAAAAATTGTGAAGTTTCATATGTAAAAAAACTTTCTCAATTGTTGATTAATTTGCATTTATATCTGTGGCTGACTGTTTCATGTTTTTGTTGGCCATTTGCAGCTCTTCACTTGTGGGTCATTTCCTGATGTCATTTGACTATTTTTCTATTGGGATGTTAGTCTTTTTATGTTAGAATAATTTTTACTTGTAGAATATTACTGCAAATCATATATAGTGCTAACATCTTTCAATTTCCTTGTCTTTTCATTTGTTCTTAGACGTTTTGGATGTACTGATCATTTTAATATAACCAAACATGTTTCTTTATGGTTTCTTTCTTTGTTTCTGTGCTTAACCCTCTATCAAATGTTTTCCTCTGATTTTTTTATTAGTTATTTTGTGACTATTTTTCAATTCTTTATTCCTCCTGGAATTTATCTGGGTATGTGTAGAAGACTCTTTACAAGTGAAAACACAGAAGACTGAAACTACTGTAGATACCACATTGATGATATAAAATCTAACGTGAAAACAGAACTGAAGGGGCTTTCCTGGTGGCGCAGTGGTTGAGAGTCCGCCTGCCGATGCAGGGGACACGAGTTCGTGCCCTGGTCCGGGAGGATCCCATATGCTGCGGAGCGGCTGGGCCCGTGAGCCATGGCCGCTGGGCCTGCGCGTCCGGAGCCTGTGCTCTGCAATGGGAGAGGCCACAACAGTGAGAGGCCCGCATACCACAAAAAAAAAAAAAAGAACTGAAGTGAATTCAAAAAGAAAATGTCTACTCTGCCCCCTTATCCATTCTCTCCCCTAAACCAAATGACTCTATGTTTGCATATTATTCTCGTTCTCATTGTTTCCAGCTAATTGCTTAGAACAGTGTTCTCCAAACTTTTTTTACTTCATGGCGCTGAAAGAAAAGGATAATCATTGTACAGCGCCCTGGTTAAATGGAGGAAGCTACTTAACAGCCTGCCAGAGGTCACTAGGCCTTGAGCTCCACCACTCCAAGTCCTAGTGCTACTCTAAAGGCTACATCTAAATGATACATCTGTAACCATTTGTGGCACATCAGTTGGGAAGTCCATAATATTTCTGTCAGTTACCATGTTCCTCTGAAAGGAACCCTTCCCCAAAATGTTACTAGGGTCTATAAATCAGATGCTGGTAGTAAGGTAGAGAAGCCCGACTGTGACTGTCAAATAAAAAGAGAGCACTGAACAAAGTAAACTGAACATTTGTTGTGTTATTGGGACATACGAAATTTTTGTGAAAGAATCCTCTCAGTCAAGTTAGTATGAGGAAATTGAGTGACTTCCACGGTGTGGAAGTATCTGGTCATTAAAATATTCTAAGTTACTACAAGCCAAAGGGTCTGTGCCTCTTCTAAGGAAACACAAGTTGCAGGAAACATAGGCTTCTGGCCCTGGTATATTAGGGCTCTAACTTTTGTGCTTAATTTTTTAAAACTTTCATTGAATGATCCACTTTTTCAACTAATTTTTAAAGCCAATCTTTATCATATACTAAATTCTTACATATCAGAGTATCTTCGGAATTCAAGTATCCATTACCCACATACTGTTATGATAATGGATCATAAAATACTCTTACAAAAAGTGCTCTTTAAAAAGTCAATCCCAGGAATTCTCTGGTGGTCCAGTGGTTAAGACTCCATGCTTTCACTGCTGAGGGCGTGGGTTCAATCCCTGGTCGGGGAACTAAGATCCCACAAGCCGCATGGTGCAGCCAAAAAAGAAAAAGAAAAATCAATCCCTCCTCAAACATTCTTCCCCACTTCACAACACCTCCTACATTAATGTCTGTCTTTGACAGTGTCTTGCAGATTGTCATTCAAAACACAATGCAAGTGCAATGAAAATTCACTACAAAGTGAACTTGCAAGTCTCACAAATATGTAGTATTTCATGAAATTGATAAAGATGATGGAAGACTATTCAAATCATGAGTATAGCCATAGAATGTGTCAATAAGTCCAGTGAGCAATTAAAGGAAAGTTGCCAAGAACAAAAAAACAATGATACATGAAGCACATAAGGGAATGATTTGACTAGAAGATACCCTTACAAAAATGGATGAAGTCTGGGATCTTTTGTAAAATGATTTGATTATGGAACAGCCAACATGAAGTAAAAATTATCATTCCATGTTTCAAATAATTTTGTCAAAAAATATTTCTAAGAGTTAAAATATTTATAAGTTAACTATGTTATACAGAAAGTTTTTTTTGTAATCTTAGCAAAAAATTTTAAGTTAAAGTTCTAGTGAAACTATTTATGAAAATTTGGTCCCAAATTTAAATAGATTTAAGTGACCTTCTGGTATCAGTTATGCTCAGGTAAGAATCTGTTTCAAGGTATTAGTTATCTGACTATATATTTGTGCAACAGTGTTGACACAGATTTAATTTGCTTTAACATCTGATAGGGCCAGTCTCTCTTTATTAATCATAATTTATTAAGAATTTAATATCTTTCTTGTTTATCCTACCAGCTGATATTCTATAAATTAATTTAAAATACCAAGACATTAATTTTAATCTATGGAAAACTTTACTGGAATTGCATTAAACTTCTTTACTAATTTAGGAAGAATTAGGGAGCCTATTTGCTATATTCAGTCTTTTTATCAAGGAAAAATTATTGTCTCCATTTATTTGTTTTCTTTGATCTCTTTTAGAAAAGTTTTCCTCACATACATCTTATATATTACTTGTTGAATTTATTCATAGGTGATAACAGTGTACCTATCTATCAAATCACCATCTAAAACAGAATATCCCTATTCAACATGCAGGCACCAATCCCAAGCCAGGAATTGTTTTTGGTAAAGAGCATGAATGATTTTCAAAGACGGGGACAATAATGAATAGCATAACAGAACTTATTTCCAGCAATATGATGGAATAAGACATCCTGAATAAACCTCCCAAAATAAAACATCTTTTTTACTGGATTAAACATGAAAAACATCTTTCAAAGTGAATTACTGATCTGGCAGTAAAGTAAGAGGAATCCTTAGAGGCCAAAAATGAAACAAAAGCAGAAAATCAAAGATATAATCAGATGTGGGAGCCAGTGGTGACCCAAAGAGCACCAGCTGAACCCCCGTGACTTAGAGGTTTTAACAGCAGAATATATATTCTTCTCAAGTTCACATGGAACATTCTTCAGGATAGACCATATGCTAGGCCATAAAACAAGCTTCAAAGGTTAAAAAAAATTGAAATCAAACAAGTATGTTATCCAACCACATGGAATGAAATTAGAAATTAATAACAGAGAGAAATACGGGAAATTCACAAATATGTGGAAATGAAACAAACTTCTAAATAACCAATGGGTCAAAAAAGAAACTACAGGGAAATTAGAATACTTTAAGATGAATGAAAATGAGGACACAATATATATATCAAAATGTATGGGACACAGCTAAGGCAGTGCTTAGAAGGAAATGTATAGCTGTAAATGCCCATATTAAAGAAAGAAAGGTCTCAAATCAATAACTTAAACTTCCACCTAAAGACACTGGAAAAAGAAGAGCAAAATAAACCCAAAGCAAGTAGAAGTAAGGAAATAATAGACTAGAGTGGAAATTCATGACATGGAGCATAGAAAAACAATAGGCAACATCAACAAAGCAAAAGATGATTCTTTGAAAATATCAAAATTGGTAAACTTGTAACTAGACTGACCAAGAAAAAAAGAAAACTCAAATTATTAAAATCAGTAACAAAAGAAGGGACATTACTACTGACATTACAGAAATAAAGAGGATTATAAGGGAATACTATGACTAACTATATACCAACAAATTACACAACAAATGAAATGTAAAAATTCCTAGGACACAAACTACTGAAATTGACTCAAGAAGAAATGGAAAATCTGAATAGACCTATCACAAGTGAAAGGACTGATTTAGTAATCAAAAAACTGCCTATAAGGCCTAGGCCTGATGACTTCAATGGTGAATTCTACCAAATATTTAAAAAATAATTAATACAAGTTCTTCACTAACTCTCCCCAAAAACAGGAGGGACCACTTCCCAATTTATTCTGAGACCAGTATTACCATGATGCCAAAATCAGACAAAGACCTCACAAAAAAAGAAAACTACAGACCAAATGTCTCTTTTGAATATAGATACAAAAATCCTCAACAAAATACCAGCAAACTAAATTCACCAACATATTAAAAGGTTTATACACCATGATTATGGCTTGAGTGTTATCCCAGGAATGGAAGGTTGGTTTAGCATTTGAAAATTAATCCCTGTTATCAGTAGAATAAAGGACAAAAATCATATGATCATCTCAACAGAGACAGCATTTGACAAAATCCAACACCCTTTCATGATAAAAACAATCAACAAACTAGAAATAGAAGGGAACTTCCTCAACTTGAAAAAAGAAAATGAGTAAATACTTTGAGGTCAGTGAAATGAAGACACAACACACCAAAAGCTAACGACATACCTAATGGTGAAAGACTGAATGCTTTCCCTCTAATTTCAGGAACACGGCAGGGATATCTGCTCTCCCCACATCTGTTCAACACCATATGGGAAGTTCTGGCCAGGGCAAGTAAGTCAAAAACAAAAGAAAAAGCATCTAGAAAAATTAAAACTACCTTTTATGCAGATGACATGATCTTATATATAGAAAGTTCTAAAGAATTCACTAAAACCTATTAGAACTAATAAATAAGTTCAACAAGGTGGCAGGACCCAAGATCAATAAGCAAAAACCAACTGTATTCTATATACTTGCAATGAACAATCTAAAAAAGCAATTTTTTAAAAATTCCATTTATAATAGCATCAAAAAGAATAAAACACCTAAGAATAAATTTAACAAAAGAAGTATAAAACTTATACCCTGAAAACTATAAAACACTGCTGAAAGAAATTAAAGAAGACTGTTTTTGAATTTTATTTTTTATACAGAAGTTTCTTATTAACTAATTTTATACATATTAGTATATATATGTCAATCCCAATCTCCCAATTCATCCCACCATGCCCCCACCACCCCCACTTTCCTGCCTTGGTGTCCATACGTTAGTTCTCTACATCTGTGTCTCTATTTCTGCCTTGCAAACCGGTTCAACTGTACCATTTTTCTAGATTCCACATATATGCATTAATACATGATATTTGTTTTTCACTTTCTGACTTAATTCACTTTGTATGACAGTCTCTAGGTCCATCCACGTTTCTAAATATGACCCAATTTCATTCCTTCATATGGCTGAGTAATATTCCATTGTATATATGTACCGCATCTTCTTTATCCATTTGTCTGTTGATGGACACTTAGGTTGTTTCCATGACCTGGCTATTGTAAATAGTGCTGCAACGAACATTGGGGTGCATGTGTCTTTTTGAATTATGGTTTTCTCTGGGCATATGCCCAGTAGTGGGATTGCTGGGTCATACAGGAATTCTATTTTTACTTTTTAAAGGAACCTCCATACTGCTCTCCATACTGGCTGTACCAATTTACCTTCCCACCAACAGTGCAAGAGGGTTCTCTTTTCTCCACACCCTCCCCAGCACTTGTTGTCTGTGGATTTTCTGATGATGCCCATTCTAACCGGTGTGAGGTGATACCTCATTGTAGTTTTGATTTGCATTTCTCTAATAATTAGTGATGTTGATAAGCTTTTCATGTGCCTATTGGCCATCTGTATGTCTTCTTTGGAGAAATGTCTATTTAGGTCTTCCACCCACTTTTTGATTGGGTTCTTTGTTTTTTTGATATTGAGCTGCATGAGCCATTTGTATATTTTGGAGATTATTCCTTTGTCCACTGATTTGTTTGCAAATATTTTCTCCCATTCTGAGGATTGTCTTTTCGTCTTGTTTATAGTTTCCTTTGCTGTGCAAAAGCTTTGAAGTTTCATTATGTCAAATTTGTTTATTTTTATTTCCATTACTCTAGGAGGTGTGTCAAAAAAGATCTTGCTGTGATTTATGTCAAAGAGTGTTCTGCCTATGTTTTCCTCTAAGAGTTTTATAGTGTCTGGCCTTACATCTAGGTCTTTAATGCATTTTGAGTTTATTTTTGTGTACGGTGTTCGTGAGTGTTCTAATTTCATTCTTTTATATGTAGCTGTCCAGTTTTCCCAGCACCACTTATTGAAGACACTGTCTTTTCTCCCTTGTATATCCTTGCCTCCTTTGTCATAGATTAGTTGACCATAGGTGCCTGGGTTTATCTCTGGGCTTTCTATCCAGTTCCATTGATCTATATTTCTGTTTTCGTGCCAGTACCATATTGTCTTGATTACTGTAGCTTTGTAGTATAGTCTGAAGTCAGGGAGTCTGATTCCTCCAGCTCCGTTATTTTCCCTCAAGATTGCTTTGGCTATCCAGGGTCTTTTGTGTCTCCATACAAATTTTAAGATTTTTTGTCCTACTTCTGTAAAAATGCCCTTGGTAATGTGATAGGGATTGCACTAAATCTGTAGATTGCTTTCGGTAGTATAGTCGTTTTCACAACGTTGATTCTTCCAATCCAAGAACATGGTATATCTCTCCAACTGTTTGTGTCATCTTTGATTTCTTTCATCAGTGTCTTATAGTTTTCTGAGTACAGGTCTTTTACCTCCTTAGGTAGGTTTATTCCTAGGTATTTAATTTTTTTTTCTTTAATAAATTTATTTATTTTTATTTATTTATTTTTGGCTGTGTTGGGTCTTCATTGCTGCACGTGGGCTTTCTCCAGTTGTGGCGAGCAGGGGTGACTCTTCGTTGTGGTGCATGGGCTTCTCCTTGCAGTGGCTTATGTTTTGCAGAGCACAGGCTCTAGGCACGTGGGTTTCAGCAGTTGTGGCACATGGGCTCAGTAGCTGTGGCTCGTGGGCTCCAGAGCGCAGGCTCAGTAGTTGTGGCACACGGGCTTAGTTGCTCTGCGGCATGTGGGATCTTCCTGAACCAGGGCTCGAACCGATGTCCCCTGCATTGGCAGGCAGATTCTTAACTACTGCACCACCAGGGAAGTCCTATATTTTATTCTTTTTGTTGCAATGGTGAATGGGATTGTTTCTTTAATTTCTCTTTCTGACCTTTTGTTGTTAGTGTATAGGAATGCAAGAGATTTCTATGCTTTAATTTTGTATCCTGCAACTTCACCAAGTTCATTGAAGAGCTCTAGTCGTTTTCTGGTGGCATCTTTAGGATTATCTATGTATACTATCATGTCATCTGCAAACAGTTAGTTTTACTTCTTTTCCAGTTTGTATTCTTTTATTTCTTTTTCTTCTCTGATTGCCGAGGCTAGGACTTCCAAAACTATGTTGCATAATAGTGGTGAGAGTGGACATCCTTGTCTTGTTCCTGATCTTAGAGGAAATGCTTTCAGTTTTTCACCATTGAGAATGATGTTGGCTGTGGGTTTGTCATATATGGCCTTTATTATATTGAGGTAGGTTTCCTCTATCCCCACTTTCTGGAGTTTTCGTCATAAACGGGTGTTGAGTTTTGTCAAAAGCTTTTTCTGCATCTATTGAGATGATCATATGGTTTTTATTCTTCAATTTGTTAATATGGTACATCACATTGATTGATTTGTGTATACTGAAGAATCCTTGCATCCCTCGGATAAATCTCACTTGATCATGGTGTATGATCCTTTTAACGTGTTGCTGGATTCTGTTTGCTAGTATTTTGTTGAGGATTTTTGCATCTATATTCATCTGTGATATTGGTCTGTAATTTTCTTTTTTTGTAGTATCTCTGTCTGGTTTTGGTATCAGGGTGATGGTGGCCTTGTAGAATGAGTTTGGAAGTGTTCCCTCCTGTGCAATTTTTTGGAGGAGTTTGAGAAGGTTTGCTGTTAGCTCTTCTCTCAATGTTTGACAGAATTCACCTGTGAAGCCATCTGGTCCTGGCTTTTTGTTTGTTGGAAGATTTTTAATCACAGTTTCAATTTTATCATTTGTGATTAGTCTGTTCATATTTTCTATTTCTTCCTGGTTCAGTCTTGGAAGTTTATACCTAAGAATTTGTCCATTTCTTCCACGTTGTCCATTTTATTGGCATCGAGTTGCTTGTAGTATTCTCTTATGATGCTTTGTATTTCTGCAGTGTCTGTTGTAACTTTTCCTTTTTCATTTCTAATTTTGAGTCCTCTCCCTTTTTTTCTTTTGCAGTACGCAGGCCTCTCACTGTTGTGGCCTCTCCCGTTGCAGAGCACAGGCTCCGGACGCACAGGCTCAGCGGCCATGGCTCATAGGCCCAGCCACTCCGCGGCATGTGGGATCTTCCCAGACCGGGGCACGAATCCGTGGCCCCTGCATCAGCAGGCGGACTCTCAACCTCTGAGCCACCAGGGAAGCCCTCTCCCTCTTTTTTGTGATGAGTCTGGCTAAAGGTTTATCCATTTTGTTTATCTTCTCAAAGAACCAACTTTTAGTTTTATTGATCTTTGCTATTGTTTTGTTTCTATTTCATTTATTTCTGCTCTGATTTTATGATTTCTTTCCTTCTATTAACTTTGGGTTTTGTTTGTTCTTCTTTCTCTAGTTACTTTAGGTGTAAGGCTAGATTGTTTGAGATTTTTCTTGTTTCTAGAGGTAGGATTCTATTGCTACAAAATTCCCTCTTAGAACTGCTTTTGCTGCATCCCATAGGTTTGGATCAGCATGTTTTCATTTTCATTTGTCTCTAGGTATTTTTTGATTTCCTCTTTGATTTCTTCTGTGATATATCTCCTGGTTATTTAGTAACGTATTGTTTAGCCTCCACGTGCTTGTTTTTTACATTTTTTTCCCTGTAATTTATTTCTAATCTCATAGCGTTGTGATCAGAAAAGATGCTTGATATGATTTCAATTTTCTTAAATTTACTGAGGCTTGATTTGTGACTCAAGATGTGATCTGTCCTGGAGAATGTTCCGTGTACACAGAAGAAAATGTAGTCTGCTGTTTTTGGATGGAATGCCCTATAAATATCAATTAAATCTGTCTGGTGTTTTGTGTCATTTAAAGATTGTGTTTCGTTATTAATTTTCTGTCTGGATTATCTGTCCATTGGTGTAAATGAGGTGTTAAAGTTCCCCACTATTATTGTGTTACTGTCCATTTCCTCTTTTATAGTTGTCAGCATTCGCCTTATGTGCTGAGGTGCTCCTATGTTGGGTGCATATATAATTGTTGTATCTTCTTCTTGGATTAATACCTTGATCATTATGTAGTGTCCTTCCTTGTCTCTTGTAACATTCTTTAAAGTCTGTTATCTTATATGAGTATCGCTACTCCAGCTTTCTTTTGATTTCCATTTGCATGGAATATCTTTTTCCATCCCTTCACTTTCAGTGTGTATGTGTCCCTAGGTTTGAAGTGGGTCTCTTGTAGACAGCATATATATGGGTCTTGTTTTTGTATACATTCAGTGAGCCTGTGTCTTTTGGTCGGAGCATTTAGTCCATTCACATTTGCTGGAGTGGGGCCCAAAATCTGCTTGGACTAACACGTTCCCAGGTGATGTTCATACTGCTGATTTAAGAACCATACTTTTTGAGTATCACTGACCTAGAGAAATTTGAATATGTGCAGCTGGAATCACATTCAAGAAGGAATGTTCATAACTACCTTGTTTATAATAGTAAAAAAGTGAAAATAATCTAAATGTCCGTAGTTGAATGGATAAATACCAACATTAATATGTGGTAAAACTATAATGAAAAATAAAGAATTATTAATACAAAATTCAGGATAGTGGTCATCTGGGAGTTAGGAAAGAGAGACAAGTATCAAGGACACACAGAGGTGCCTCAAAGTTAATGTTCTATATTTTAAACGATGTCGTACTTCAAAATGTAAGTAAAATACATACTTCATATATATTCTAATATGTGTGAATCATTTCATAATAAAAATTTTTAAGTAAAGTGGGAGATAATGATCAGCTATGTCAGATGGTGCTGAGAGTTCAAAGAAAGGTGAGGACACATAAAAGAGTATTGAATTTGGCAAAAGGAAATTTGTGGTGATCTCTAGAAGTGATTTCAGAGGAGCAATGAGGACAGAAGCCAAACTAGAATGGATTGAGAACACCATAATACAAGATAGAAACTGCCAAAATCATGAGAAGTGAAAATTAATATCAATATTTCAGTAGTGTACATGATAGGAATTACTTCCAACCAGGGTTCATCAATACCACTTCCTGGAAGAGGCATTTGTATAGGATTCTAGAGGATGGGCAACATTTGGGTATACAGAAGCAGGACATGAAGGATGTTTCAGGCAAAAAGAACAATAGGAACAATGCCAGTAAAGGCAGAATCAAGCAAAAGTTAGATATGAAGGGGAAGGGCAAGCAGTGCAGTCTAGCTGGAGCACAGTGGCTGCGTGAAGACTAGGACTTAGCTAGAAAGGTACAGGTTGTTCAAGACTGGCACTGTCAACATGGTAGTCACTGGCTACATGTGGCTACTGAGCACTTAAAATGTGGCTAGTACAACTGAAGAACTGAAGGTTTAATTTGAATTAATGTAAATTTAACTGATACCTGATTCAGTTATAGGAACACTTTTAAGTATATTTGGAAGAACATGCATATATGAATAAACTTTTTCAAACAGTAGATTTTATGTAACCTAAATATAGACCAAGTATTTTCAATAAAAATGCAGCATCTGAATTAAGATGGGCTGTAAATAAGGTGACCATCTGTACAAGTTTTAGCACTGTAAGTCACACAACACAGGGTCACCCTAGCTGTAAGAGTAATCTATATTCTAGATGTCAAAGCATGTAAAATAGCTCATTAATAAAAGCTTTTATTATATGTTGAGATAATAATATCCTGTATATATAAGGCTAAATTAAATGTACTAAGGTTAATCTCACCTGTTTTTTACTTTTTTTAATGTGGCCATCAGAAATTTTAAAATTATACATGCCTGGACTTCCCTGGTGGTGCAATGGTTAAGAATCCGCCTGCCAATGCAGGGGACACGGGTTCAAGCCCTGGTCCAGGAAGATCCCACATGCCACGCCATAACTACTGAGCCCGCGTGCCACAACTACTGAAGCCTGGGCGCCTAGAGCCCGCGCTCCGCAATAAGAGAAGCCACCACAATGAGAAGCCGGTGCACCACAACGAAGAGTAGCCCCCACTCGCCGCAACGAAGACCCAACGCAGCCAAAAATAAATAAATAAATTTATTATAAATAAATAAATAAAATTACACATGCCTGACATTATATTAAGTATTGGACAGCACTGGTCTAGATAAAGGCAAGCCTTTAAGACCAACTTGAGTTTTGGCTATTACTCAGTAGGATTTAAAGTGCCACTGAAATCTCAAAATGTCCACATAAATTTTTTTTAAGTAAAAGGAAGTATTGTAGCATTTGGAACTATAAAAATAAAACTGCCCTCTGGAGTTAAATTTTTTAATTCACTCAATAAATCAAAGGAGAAATGAAGTCACCAAGAAAAAAAATGGTTTCCAGGCCTCTAAGACTTGACTAGTTTACAAAGGCTTTATAAATGTATAACACACATCAACCAAGTTCCTAGCTTTGGGTGCATGGCAAACCGTTTATAAACAGTCCTAATTAACAATCAACTTTTGTATTTATTCCTTCTTTTGACAGTCACAGGTTTACAGATCTACACAACATCTCATTTTCTACAAATCAGGAAAGTTTCTAACGAATACCAGAGAATCATAGACAATGCTAGAACATTATGTAAGTTAACAGTTCTGTTTTTTTGGAGAGAGATTCTCAAAGACTGTCCCCTATCACTCATCCTCCAACAATGTCCTACAACAGAAAAATAAAAGTCAGAAGGATTATTTTGCCTAACATTTGCAATTCTGGGAAGTCTTATCTAGCACTCTGACTAGCATCTGGCTCCCGCCAACCGCCCATCCATAATTTAGGGAATGTCACCACCATCTAACCAGTTGCCCAAGCCAGAAATGTGATAGTCATATTAAATTTCTACTTCAACTTCACCCCATTCAAAGACCTTTTCAAATTCCACCTTCTTAATTTGTTTTGAAATTTTCTTAATACTTCACCCCAACCCAAACCTCCACCTAAGGCCCACATAGCTAAATATGGCAGAATTAGGATTAAACTAAATTTCTGTCTCTATATGGACTCTCTCTCTCTGGGTCATCTGATTCACCTCTGTGGTTTTAACTCCCAAATTGTATCTCCAGCTCAGATTTTTCTCAAAATACCTCAGAACTGGAAATCCAATCACCTATTAGAAACATCCACCTGAATACTGGGATGGATGAATATTCCATCCCAATCTCAAAGTATCCAAAAATTCAGTTTATCATTTTTCCCATCCAATTTGTTACTTATCACCTATTCTCCAAATGTTGGGATGGTTAGAGTTCCTATATTAGAAAACTGGACATCAATTTCTCTATCAATATCCAATTAATCAAGTCCTTCCCATTTTATCTCTATTTTTCAAATCCTTTCTCCATTTTTCATCCCAACAAATCCTCACCTGATCTCCCTTTAACAACCCACATCCAAACTTCAGAATGTGACCTACAAAGCTTTCCATGAACTGATCATTACCTACCTTTCCTGTCTCTATTGTCTTGTACTGAGTAATTCAACCATAAGAAATTGCTTGTAGTTTATACATGCACTAGGTTGTTTCTCATCGATCTTTTTTCATGTGCTCTCTATGCCCAGACAGACTTCTTTCCAATTTTAAGGAGCATGTGCAGGTCTCCAATGTCTACCCATGGAAGAAACAGTAAATCTAAGTACTCAGGTTCTACTGGCATTAAAGTCCAAGAATCAACAAAATCAGTCTATCCTGCTGCCCCTGGTAGAGGTTCTTGGGTACAGAAATCTACCATCAGGATGTATTCCTAGTCATAAAGTTTCTCCAGTGGGGCTTAAAGGCAGTAGCTAGTTATGCTCACTAGACCAGTAGAATGAGCATTATGGACATTCAGTTTCTTTAAAGCACAACTTCTGGTTTCTAATTTTCAGTTAAGTACCTGTTCTTGAGCATCCTTTCCAAATGAGTGGCTGCCAAAATTCTGCTTGATTTAGCATCTTTTGTTGAGTCATCTGGAAGAAGTGACTTGCCGAGATAAGTCTAGGAAAAAAGGGCAAAGAAGCCATGTAGATGACCTGCAGTAATGTAATGTCACTAGGAGCAGGGAATGAGAATTGCAAGGTCAATCTTATTAAAGGAAATGTTCTGGGCACATGATATATCAAGACACTGTTCACTTGGAAATCACAACTTGTCATCCACACAAGGAAAATATAACAAAGTGCAATATCAGGCTTCTATATTCACAAGATATTCAGGTTTCTACTGACCAATGAGCATGAAAATGGATTTTATAATAACTCAGGTTTCAACACATTAATTTTTATGAGCTCATCACAAGAACAGAAGCTTCCCTGAGAGCTCACAGGAAAAGAGACTTACCATTGTACCTATAGTAATTAAGAAGTGTCTGATAAATTTTACCTCATCTGCCCTGATGTCTTCTCAATCTATTAAGATGCATAAGCAACCTCTCTAATCTCCCAGAATTTTTTTAAATTAATTAATTAATTAATTTTTGGGTCTTTGTTGCTGCCCGCGGGCTTTCTCTAATTGCAGCGAGTGAAGACTACTCTTTGTTGCAGTGCGCAGGCTTCTCATTGCGGTGGCTTCTCTTGTTGCGGAGCAGGGCTCTAGGCATGCGTGCTTCAGTAGTTGTGGCACACGGGCTCTAGAGAGCAGGCTCAGGAGTTGTGGCGCATGGGCTTAGTTGCTCCGCGGCATGTGGGATCTTCCCGGACCAGGGCTTGAACCCATGTCTTCTGCATTAGCAGGCGGATTCTTAACCACTGCGCCATCAGGGAAGCCCTAATCTCCCAGAATTTATTCTGCTTTCTTCTCTCACTATATTTTCCACACTGTCTTTTAACTTAGCTGCCCTAGGTTCTCTAAATTGTGACCATCTTGAAGACTGTGCCATGTCTTTTTCATCTTTGGATCCCTAATGTGTAACAGTGTCTGACATTTGTTAGCAACCAATAAAAGTCTACCAACTAAGTCAAGTCTTCTTTTTAGTTGATTAAACCATCGAAAAATCGAAACCCATGCTACTCAAAGTAGCTAGCCCATAAACTATTTTTTTATGATAAGGAGTTTGAGCTAGAATGTGTAAAAGAATGGCTTCCTTTGAGAAAGTCTTGCTATGAAAAAATGTCTAGCTGGGATTTCCCTGGTGGCACAGTGGTTAAGAAGCCACCTGCCAATGCAGGGGACATAGGTTCAATCCCTGGCCCGGAAAGATCCCACATGCCATGGGGCAACAAAGCCCATGCGCCACAACTACTGAGCTTGTGCTCTAGGGCCCAGGAGCCACAAATACTGAAGCCCACGTGCCCTAGAGCCTGCACGCTGCAACTACTGAGCCCATGCACCACAACTACTGAAGCATGCACACTCTAGGGCCCATGTGCCGCAACTACTGAGCCCACGTGCTGCAATTACTGAAGCCCACCTGCCTAGAGCCCATGCTCCGCAACAAGAGAAGCCACTGCAATGAGAAGCCCGTGCACCGCTACAAAGAGTAGCCCCCGCTTGCCACAACTAGAAAAAGCCTACGTGCGGCAACAAAGACCCAACGCAGCCCAAAAAAAAAGTCTAGCTAAACTAAGTAGTGCTTTAGTGATACATCTGATTTACATTCTTGCCCCACTTTAAGCCAAACACTTGAAAGTTAGACAAAGACATTTTCATAAAGAAAAGATGCTGAGGAATGGATGGTTAAAATTAACTTCAGGGTCTTCATCCATTTTTATAATCATACATATATTTACAGATACCAAAAAAGATTAAAAATAAAGGCATCTATTTTCACTGGTAAAAAATATAAAATAAAATAAAGACACAGGGCACTTAAAAAATTTTTTTTAAAGCCAAGACACATTTAAAAAAAAAAACCTAATAAATTTTTAATTAGAATTTTTTCCTTTTTTTAAACAGGACAAGTAACAGATTACATCAAACTTCAGAACTTCTCAAATATCTAGTTATTATACACATTCCCATCTGTCTTGCAGGGAGGGATCTTGGTCGGCTTAACAGTTTCAGGTAAAATAAGCTGCATAAAAGTATATATTACAATAATAAATGTACAATGTTTACATGGAATATGTTTTAGAAGCAAGAAAAAGATGCATCTGCATCAAAAGGCGACCTCTTAAAATGCCACAACTATTTTTTACATTCACTCTTATAACAGGTCACAAGATGGGGTCACTAAGCACAGATAAATCACTGTGATGCACATAAAATACAGAAAGATTAGTTATTTTATATATTATATATATTTTTCACACTTTAGCATCTGAGACATAAACTGAGAATTTAAAATTTATTCTCTTCAGATAACAAATCATTTTTTATTCTTCATAAACATGGTGCCCACAAAAGCACATAGGTAAGGCACAATAGGGTTTTCTGTTACAGAACAGTGTGCATCATGTTTACTTAACCAGAAAACGTGCATTAACTGTGCAAGTTCATGCTGCAAACCCAACACATATACAATTAAAAAAAAAAGAAAACTGAGCTTTAAACAAAATCAAAATTGGTACAATTCCAGCTGTTTCACATATTCATTTGGACTGACAATGACATATCAACATGTTATTTTTAAAAAGCCAATTGTTACATTACAAGTAAACTTTGCTCCGTAACTATTTTAATCTGAAATCATAAACAGTAATAAGGTAACTTCACTGAAACAAAGTAAATACTGAGGCACAAAGCAACCATCACTCCTGCATTTACTATACTGCAAACTTTCATGACCCAAAATTGCAAATATAATTTCTCAAATACACATTTTGCTGCAACAATGTGCCCTGCTTTAAACCTGACATACAACAGGGAAGCTAACATCTCATTAAATTATAAATAGATTGGGAAAATGACTTAATCCCAATGGTACTATGTCATAGCCCTAGTATTTATAATAAATACAGCTTTTCACAAAATACTTTTCCAATGTCTGCCAATTGCTTTTTTATTGCTCACATAAATTTGAATCCCTTACAACTGGTATCAGAACTTTCACACAATATCATACTCAGACATTTTTATATAAAACCTATAAAAGATATTTTAAACTTTTATCTAATACTTCCAGGTGTTTGGCTGTTTGATCTATATGATAGTACAGCCATATGTATATATGTGTGTGTATATATACACATATACACATACATATATATATACATACACACATATATACACATACATATATATATACATTAGATTATGAATAAAATAGGAAGCTTATTTTACTGCTTTAATGCAGATATCCTCACAAAACAAGACTACTTTCGCCATCACCAGCATTTATACATATATACAAAAGCCAGTTTAAGTACATGTACATCCACTTATACTTATATGTAACCACTAAACCCAGATTGATTTTCCCATATTCCAGCTATAGCAAATGAATCTCTTACAAGCAATAGAAACCTAAGATTAAATTGGGAAATTAACAGTTTTACCACATTAGCCTGTAAGGAACTATGTAGGTGACTGTATACAAAAATTCACAACATTAGTTTACAGGAAATTACGGAAATACAAGAAGCCTTTTCACCATGCTTTTGTGTGGTTATCCAAACACTTCTTGGTGCAAAATTAACAACCACCACATCTGAAAATGCTTAATAAGGTCAATGTTCCTCATGCAAAACTTTAAGTGCATTGGCTTAACTGAGCTCCAAAAACTGAATGAAACAATTATTCTATCTACTCAGCATTGCTGCTTCACTGCTAAGTCCCTTTGGAACCTTAAGATTTCTGGAACGTTCAAACAGATCTGTACTCAATAAAAATATTACATACAAAAAGCATTTAAAAAGGGAGACGAAGCCAAACAGGAACTTTCCTATTGTAAAGAACAGTCCTAGGAGTGGAAGAAAGTCTTTTCAGGAACCTCCTTGAGAATTGGCTAGGCCAGTCCGAAGACGAAGATGAGACATAGAGTTCATATGTTTATTTGATGGCTTCAAGGGAGTGTTGCAAGTAAGAGCTTGGGGAAAGCGATGGTGATATCTATCTAGTCGTAAATATTTTACTGTAACCAATTTCCCTGTTGTAAGATAAAAATAATATTTTAGATCTGTATGAATGTGCTTAATAGAAAACAAACTGTGGTAAAAGATATATGAACACAAAATAATCTAAAATTATTACTCTAAAAATGCTAACCTAAGATTCTTTAATTTAAAATCTGGTATAGTTTAACAGTAAACCATAATTTATCTTTTCAAAATGTTTGTCATACTCAAATTTCTTACCATCAAACCAAGAGCCATGCAATGCCTTAAAAGCTTTCCCAGCATATTCTGGAGACAGACATTTAACATACACACAACCCTGTGATATTTTTTAAAAAAATAAAAAGGGAAGAAAGAAAATAAATAGTCTTAGTTTAGTAGCAACAAATCCAAAACGTAGAATTCAATAGTAAAAGTTACTTTACCTCACGTGAATTTTTGTCTACTGCAATGTGAACAATGCCATCATTATCACTGCATTTTTCTAAAATTGCTTCTTGAATTGCCAAATGCCACTGATCCCCTATTTCCCTAAAAAATTAATGAAAACAAAAATCAACAGCCATCATCAAAAAGTCTACAAATAATAAATGCTGAAGAGGGTGTGGAGGAAAAGGAACTCTGCTACACTGTTGGTGAGAATGTAAATTGGTACAGTCACTATAGAGAACAGTATGGAGGTTCCTTAAAAACTAAAAATAGAGTTACCACATAAAACTGTAATCCCATTCCTGGGCATATATCAGGAGAAAACCATAATTCAAAAAGATACATGCATCCCAATATTCATCCAATATTCATAGCAGCACTATTAATAGCCAAGACATGGAAGCAACCTATGTCCATCGACAGATGAATGGATAAAGATGTTGTATAGATACATAAATGGAATATTACTCAGCCATAAAAAAGAATGAAATAATGCCATTTGCAGCAACATGGATGGACCTAGAGATTATCATACTAAGTGAAGTAAACCAAACAGAGAAAGACAAATATCATATCATATGGCTTATATGTGGAATCTAAAAAAATGATACAAATGAACTTATTTACAAACAGAAAGAGACTCACAGACAAAGAAAACAGTTATGGTTGCCAAAGGGGAAAAGGGGGGAGGGATAAATTAGGATTTGGGGATTAATTTACACACACTATATACTTATACACATTATTCTATATATATAATGTATACATAAAATAAACATAAAATAGATGTAAAATAGATAAACAACAAGGATCTACTGCATAGCACAGGGAACTACACTCAATATTTTGTAATGACCTATAAGGGAAAACAATCTGAAAAGGAATATATATATACACACACATATATATGTATAACTGGATCACAGTGCTGTATACCTGAAACTAACATGGTATTGTAAATCAACTATACTTCAATAAAAAGAAATTTTTTTAAAGAATGAGCAAAAAAAAAAAAAACACAAAAGGTCTGTTGTATAACCTAAATATATAAAACTTTTACTTTTCAGTCATACCTCAAAACAGCTGGGGGAAAAAAGAAAAAAAATTAACAGCTATATTCCTACTCAGAAGAAGTCTTCTGTTTTTTACAATATATATACCCAACTAGAATGGGAATAGTTTAAAAACCATATAGTTAAAATTAACAGTATATAAATGCTTGTTACTAACAGTAGGTAGATTAAAAAATAATTAGCATTCAGAAGTCCCAGCCCTGCTCACTTTCCAGTCTAAGAATGCACATGCTGAGGCACTGAAGGATCTCTACTATAGCAGAATAAATGTGCTATCATTTTTACGTTTAAAATCCTACATACTTAAAGTCATTTCTCTTTTCTAGCTAGACAAATGTTAATAAGCACTTTAATGAGTTACAGTAAACTTGTAAAAGTAAAGTATTATTTTTTAATGACATTTTCAAATTCCTAAACTTAAGGAAAATTCTTAGTATATAGTGTATTCTGAGCTTCTTTTTTTCCAAAATAATAGAAGCGTGAATATAGGACAAACATTTTGTACCTAAGTCACCTTGTACCTAAGTCACCTAAGTAAGGTGACATAAATCACCTTACTATTACGAAACAGCTCCCGCTACAGTAACGCACATTTGTTTTTCTTGTGAGATATAGACGGTGGGTCCAAGGAAAAGGCTGTTACACTTCAAATTGTAAATCTTCATCTCAGGTAATAAAATACTGGACTGGCAGAGACTTCCTAAACCCTAAGGTATGAGGTAAGATTCCAAATAGAGGGATCACCACACCGTTAATTGTTTCTACCTCTGCAAAATGGAGGGAATGCGTGCGTGTGTGCGTGTGTGTGTGTGTGTACTGACAGTGCTTTGTCACATTTACAATTTTGCTGTCACTCATTTGGAATCTTACCATATCAACTATTTCTTGAAATAAATGAGCTATCAGATGGGACTTACGGGTATTTTATATGTAATACAATTTCTACTGTCAGCTTTTTTTAAAAAACAGAATTTGACTTGTCCTATCATTGGACAGATAAGTAGTCACCTCTAGGAAGCAAGTTCTAAAGATTATTACAGCTTATATGTGAAGTATTACGGATTCTAAGGCAATAACTTTTGACTGTGCTATTTTCTGGATGCATGTGCTGTTGTAATTACATAGACAGAAAAGTTTCTCAAACGGTAAATGGACAAGTCTTGTAGAGGGGAAGGTATGTACATTTTTGTAGAAAACTTTTTAAGAGTAGGATTTGGAAATTTTTAAATAGCAGATATTCTATCTATATTGCCTACTGAGGCAAAGAATGGTGGCAGACACGACTTATACATCTAATAAAGGGTACTGTTGTCTGTCATCATATCTGTCATTAATCTGACTCAAGCATTTATCTGCTGTGGGGATTCCCAGTGAATGCAGATTTATAAAAGTTTTACAAATCATTATACATCTGTGTCTTTTGGTGAAACCTTTGCTTGAAATTTAACAAAAAAGAAGAAATGAGAAAAACAGAACATCTCGGTAGTTAGAGATTCAGAAGTAGAAGATTCTTCTATTACAGACAGCATTATAAGAATATCATGCATTTTTCAGCCAAATATTCCAAATAAAAATTACATGTACCTTTCGTCATAATACTTACATAACTGGATCAAACATATTTCGAATCTTTAGACATGGCGTCAAACTATTTGGTGGTGAATTTCTTCTATCTAAATGAAATGCTATAAAAAACAAATGAGTTTTACTATTTTCCATTGTTCCATTTTGTTGAAAAGTATTCAGCCATTCAGGTTATTCAAAAAATATTCACTGCGTACTTTTATTATGAGCCAGACCCCTGGATCAAGGTGAATAAGACAGACACAGTCATTGTTCTCAAAGACTTTAGTTTAGTGGGGGAGACACACAGTCATTGTTCTCAAAGACTTTAGTTTAGTGGGGGAGACACACAGTCATTGTTCTCAAAGACTTTAGTTTAGTGGGGGAGACAGATGAAAAACAGTGTCACCCAAGAAATCATAATTGTGGTAAATCCTAAGAAAGAAGAGTACAGAAAGCTCTCAGTGTAACTGAAGCTAATCTGTGAATATCAGGTAACACTTCAAGGATAAAGTATAATTTATGCTGGGACCTAAAGAATAAATACAATATAAATAGGCAGAGTAAAGAGAGGTGTAAAGGACATCTCAAGCAAAGGTGACAGCTTGTACAAAGCCCAAGGCAAGAAGGAACTTGGTATATTTGAGTAACTAAAAGATAGTCACTGTGACTAGAGTGGGGACAATAGAAAGGTAAACCTGAAGAAGGGGATGTTGGATTATGGAGGACCATGTAGGCCACATTAAAGCACTTAGACATTACCATAAAAGTGATGGGAAGCCACTCAAATGTTTTAAGGAGAGGAATAGTATGATAAGATCTCTTAAAATTATAAAATTTTTAAATAGAGTGTTATGTGGAGAATCAATTAGACAGAAGCAAAAGTGAATGCAAGGACACCAGTTAGGAGGTTATTATAGTTGTCTAAGAGGGAGATGATAGTAATGTGGATAAGACAGGCCAGCAATGCAGATGGAAATAACTGGACAGAATCAGGACATATTATGGAATAGATCTGACATGACTTGTTTAAAGACTGCACATGTGGGGGCTAAGGGAGAGATTAAGGATGACTCCCAGGTTTATGACAGAACCAACTGAGGAGGGGCAGGTATCATTAATTAGACAGGAACACTGGAGGAAAGGTCAGTTTGGAGAGAGAAGACATTAGGTTCATGCACATGTTGAATTTCCAGTGCTTCTTAGTAAAGAAGACAAGTATACAGCTGGGTATAAAAATCTGAAAACAAGAACAGAAGACTTAGTGCGAGATATAAATTTGAAAGTTATCAACATATATATAAAAAATGAAGTTGCAGTATAAGATCATCTGGGAAGACAGGGAGAATGATGAAAGATGGCCTGGAAAAGCCCCAACACCTAGAGGTCCAGGTAAATCTAGAAAAGAAGATTTAAGAAAGGGTAAGAGGTAGGATGAAAACCAGAAGAAAGTGGCAACCACAAAGCCAAAACAAGAAATTTCCAAGGCAGGCTCAATTGTTAATACTGTTCAGTAAAATAAGGACAGGAAAGAAAAATGTCCGCTGACTTTAGCAATATTGAAATCTGAGAGCTGTTTCCTTGAAATGATGGGGATGGAAAACAGATTGGAGTCAGCTGAAGAATAAATGGGAGGTGAAAAAGTAAAGACAGTGAGTAAATTGTTTAATGCTATTTGGCTATAAATAGGTAGACAGCTATAGGACAATGTATAGTGCACCAGTGTGTTTTAAAGATGAGACTATAGTATGTTTAAGTGCTGATGAAAAGATCCAAGAGAGGCAGGGATTTAAAACACAGTAAGGGAAGACACTTGAGAAGACCAGAGGGAATGGGATCCAGAGGGATCCTCTGAAGAGAAGGGCTCGGATCTTTGTTAAGTGAAACAGCTCCTCAATTGCAAGAGGAGGTGAGGATGAGTGTAGATTTTGGTAATTCTATGAATTTGGTGGTGGAAATTTGAGGCAGGTACAATCTGACTGTTTCTATTTGAGTCATCAGCTGAGAATTAGAAGACAGAGAAGAAGGGCAAAAGGTGTGAAAAGAGGGGAAGAAATATAAAATTGTTATTGAGTAGAGTAGGTAAGTGAAGTGACTAGTAAAAAATGGTAAGAATAAGAAAGGCAGGTAGCACTGAAGACCTAATTGAGGTTGATTAGTTATAAAGGTACCAGTCTAACAAGTTGCAGGATTTTCTCCTGCTATGCTCATCCATTTGCATATAGACAGGCACAGATAAACAGTTTCATCCTTGGTTGGAATATACCAGGGTAAGATGAAGGACAAGTGATGACATATGGGTACTAGCAAGAGAGTGATTGAAAAGATGGATCATGAAAACTAAGATGCACAGGAAAAGAAGTAAAGATAGGAGAAATGCTGAAGAACTAGAGAAAGTAGGTGCATTGAAGGATCAGATTCTGGAGTTCCCAAATACATAAAGCAGGAAAGTTGAAAGGATGAGTTTATGATAAAGACCAGAGCGTATCAATTAAAGATTTCAGAACTGTCAGTGATAAGAAACATCTGGAGTATAAATGTCTGAACAGTGCCTGATATGGGGTGGAGGAAGGGTCACTAGACATGAAAATCTTTGCCAAATCTCAGATCAAGAAGGTTTGTGAACATCTAGTACCTTCCGAACTTCTCTACCAGTGTACAGATTCTGTTCTTAGATGACCTTTTAGCTGCAAACAATCTGACTTCCTTGAAATTCCAATAACGGCCTGGGCCAGCAGGGGATGCACCAGAGAAAACAGAAGTATTCATACCACCTTATCCTAGCCTAGACCCAAGTTTCCACAAAATAACAGACCTGGGAGAAACTATCCCTGGCCAACTCTAGTCAGAAAGTAGTCCAAAAGATCAAATTGATTTTTAAGATATAAGCTTTATCTCCCTAACTAAACCCTAATTACCATGGCCATGTAAAGATACAGTAGTTATTGAATGATACATTTCAAGTACCTCAGGGACTACCTTTGGGTCCTTCAAATGAATGTTGTTTATACCAAACACTACATTTGTCAGAAGCATAAATAATTCTCTGGCTCCCCAGCAACCTGGTACTTTAAAATAACTTTAGGGGCTTCCCTGGTGGCGCACTGGTTAAGAATCCACCTGCCAGTGCAGGGTACACGGGTTAGAGCCCTGATCCGGGAAGATCCCACATGCCGCGGAGCAACTAAGCCCGTGCGCCACAACTACTGAGCCTGCGCTCTAGAGCCTGCGAGCCACAACTACTGAGCCCGTGTGCCACAACTACTAAAGCCTGCACACCTAAAGCCTGTGCTCCACAGCAAGAGAAGCCACCACAATGAGAAGCCTGCGCACCGCAACAAGGAGTAGCCCCCCGCTCGCCACAACTAGAGAAAGCCTGTGCACAGCAACGAAGACCCAACGCAGCCAAAAATAAAATTAAATTTAAAAATTTTTA